>NW_024070197.1:10004225-10344759 GCF_014754425.2 Oryx dammah
CTTCAGTTGCTTCTGAATCACAGTCCTCCTCCTCCTCCGTGTCTTCTTCTGGTCGATACACCCAGGCGCTCAGGAAGGCACTTGTGGGTGGGACGGAAGAGGAAGCCCCCATTTCCTCTGAATCACGGTCCTCCTCCTCTGTGATCGCACTGGATGGATGCTGCCAGGTTCTGAGGGAGGGCCTCTGGGCTAGACTTGTGGAGTGTGGCCCTGGGTCAGCATCTCCTTTCCCAGCCTGTTTGTCCTTCTCTTCCTCCTCAGGCTCCTCTCCCGAACAACATTCCCAGGCCCTGAGGTAGGAGCCTACAGATGAGGGGTACATGGAGGTTTTCGTGGCTGCTTCAGCCTCTGTTCTTTCTTCTGTGGCTCCATTCACCGGGCCGCACACCCTAACAGCTTCTCCATCCTCCTCCTCTCCTGGGCAACACTCCCAGTGTGACAGAGGAAAAGAGAACCGGGTCACTTCGTTACCTCCAGTAATCGCTTCTTCCTTAGATTCCTTCTCCCCAAGAAGGTCTGGCAGAGGTCTTACCGGAAGGCTGAGGGGCAGGGGAGCAGGCTGGCCATCCATAAATTCTTCCCGCTCTCTAGGGACACCAGTTGCTTCTTCCCCCCTGTACTTTTCATCATCATCATCTGAAAGTCCCCAGACTTCCAGAAGAGAATGCTTGGCTTCCAGGTCAGGGCAGGCCCCCGGGGAGGCTTCTGCGTCCTCCTCAGCTGCTCCACTGTCTTCAGTCTCCTCTTGAGGGTGCCTGCCCCAGGGGGCATGGCAGGTGGCCAGAGAAGCCTCTGCTTCATCCTCCAGGCCAGCTCCTCCCTGATCTGCTTCGATTACTGCTTCCACTAGCCAGGGCTCTGGAGGTCCTGGGCCCCTCAGGAGGCTCCAGGCCCGGTTGAGAAGGCCCATCAGTGGGGACAGGAGGAAGAAGTGGTGGGTACCTCTCCAGGGGGCAGGCTGATGGGGTATTTGCCCTGGAGCCATCTGTCTGGGCTGGGGAAAGAGGAGGGGAAAAGGGGGGGTCAGGTTTAGAAGCCATTTAGGGAATGGCATCAGAGGATGACCTTGAGTCATAGCAACGGAAATAGTAACACAAACAGCAATGTAAGAGTTCACGCCCCACATTCCTTTCCGATCCCAGCCACTCCCATCTCTGACCTTTGTTTCCCCACCTCTTCTCTCAAAAACTAGGAGTCCCCAGTTCTCTCCTTCCCTGAGTCCAACAAGCCCCCAGCCCCATCTGCTCCCAAACCCATAAGTCCTGGTCCCAGGAAGCCAAAACGCGGGTCCTCTACTTACTTCTCTTGGGGACAAAGTCCTAGTCCTTGCTTCTCTCAACTCCTGAGGACTGACAAATTAGCTCCCATCACCCACCCCCGCCTTGGAAACAAAAATTCCGATCCCTGGATGGTTACTTCTCTGGGGACCCAAGAGTCTGGCTCCCGGACCCCTCCTCCGTCTGCCTCAGGATTCTCAAGTTCCCAATTCTTTCTGCTTCCTAAGTCGGAGCCCTGGGGTTCCTCCCACCCCTCCAGAACCCCTCAGGTTTCCAGGCCTTCCTTAGTACCCACCGGAATTCAGAAGTCTGAGCGCCCGCCTCCTAACCGGCCAGGAGTCCGGTCCCAGCCCCGAACCCCTGGGGACCTAGGTGATCCGATCCCCTCAACTCACCAGCTCTGGACTGCGCGTCAACCCGGAGGCAGGAGCGCCGGCTGAGGTTGCCACAAGCGTTCGCAGGTTCGGACGGCTCGGGAGGTCAGCGCGTTCATCTCGCCCTCCGGCGTCGGGCTCGAGGACTCAAGTTGTTACCGGCTGCTGCAAGCACTGTCGCGACAAAGAGGCGTACTATCGTCCAGAGAAACATACAAATAAATCCACGCCGGAAACTTCGCGAAGAGGTGACGCTACCGTCAGCGCATTTATGGACCAAGGCAGCCGGACGTGCAGACGTCAGAGGGGAGGCGGGGTTTCGAAACGTAAACGTGAGGGAAGGGAACGGAAAACAAGGTTGGACTTCTCGCGGAGATTCCGCGCTTTGTGACATCACGCGGCGGCGGTGTTTCCAAGAGTGGCCACGCCCCAAGCGAGCGAGCTGTCACTCAAGTGCGTGAACTGCTCAAGCAGAAAGCGAGCTCGGTTAACCCTTGTTCCAGGCAAATGCCTCGCCTCTAACTTAAAACCAGGCCCCAGTCTAGAGTCTCCCACTTTCCATCTGTTCGACTTCCTACCTGGTGTGGGAGAGTATTATTGTTCCCATATCATAGATGGGGAAACTGAGGCTTAGGAATGAAATCACTTGCCCAAGGCGGTCACAGCAGAGTCTAGATTCATTGCCAAAGAGACAGAATGTGTAAGCCCCCTGAAGGCAGGCACTTTGCTTTGCTCACTGCATGGCACGTAGTAAGTACTCAACAAATACGTGGTGAAAGTGAAGGTGTTAGTCGCTGAGTTGTGCCCGATTCTTTGCGACCCCATGGACTAGCCTGTCAGGCTCCTCTGTCCCTGGAATTCTCCAGGCAAGAATACTGAAGTGGATAGCCATTCCCTTCTCCAGGGGATTTTCCCGACCCAGGGCTCGAACTCAGGTCTCCTGCATTGCAGGAAGATTCTTTACCGTGGTTAGGGGATACTTAACCAAAAATTCACATGCCTTCCCTGTCTCGGGCACAAGTCTCCACTCGTAGGTTTCACCTGCTTCAAATTTATCAAAACAAAACAAAAAACCTCTGCTTACACAAACTGAAATTCTGGCTATGTAGCACCAACGGAACCTCATGGGAGTCGGGGGGTCTTCTGCCACAAATTCCAGGCCCAGGAACACAGTCCCAGTGCTCCCCCGCACCGCCTCTCCGCTACTCACCCCCATCCCTCCCGCCCCACCCCTTAATCCTGTTCTTCAAAATATGCCCAGGACTCAAGTCTCCCTCCTGAAGGGGTCATCCTTAGTGTAGAACGGAATTCTCGCGTGAATCCGAGGTGGACATTGACCCTGGCCACTTGATACCCTGCTCGCTCAGGAATCTGGGCCACTCCTCGTCACTGGCACACTTGGACCCGTCCACTTAAAGCCACTCTTCCAGATCCCAGCTCCATTCACAGCCCAGCAGTCCTGAATCCTAGCTCACACCTTTCCAGGTGTCCAGGAGTCTGAGCCCCCGCGCCTTCCAAGATCCTAGTGATCTCCACTCAGGGCGCACTAGTGACCCCGACCCCTGACAGCGACCAATCCACTGAGGCCCTGGAGTCCAGGCCCAGTTCCAACTCGCCAAATATTTAGGAATCCTAGCTTCAGCTTTTATGGGACCCCGGTGGCCCAGGTTCCAGTCCAGCAGGGATCTAGCGGTCGGGGAGGGGGCTGGACGTCGCCCCCAACCCCTCCCCTCGGCTGCGGGGGCAGCTGAGCCAGAGGTCAGGCAGCGGTGGGGAGGCCAAGAGGGGCGGGGTCAGCTGGGATTGGGAGGGGAGACAGACGCGTGGGCGGCTGGCAGAGGGAGGGAAGGACCCGCAGAGAGGAAAGAGAAACTGGGCGAGCGAGGAAGAGAGAAAGTGAGAAGGGGAATCCGGGAGAGGAGGAAACAGCGGTCGTGGAGGGCCACGGAGAGAAAGAGAAAGAGATTGTAAGGGAGAGGGAGAGACGGGGCGAGCCAGGGAGGGAGAGAGAGAGAGAAAAGGGGATGGAGACTTAAAGACGAGAACTCCGTGAGTCCCAGAGAAAGAACTGAACAGAAACAAGAAAGACTGGGAGAGAAAGTGGTATGCGGGGTGGGGGTGCTGCAGAGGAGAAGGAGTGAGGGAGAGACTGAGAGACAAGAGATTCGAGAGCCAGAGACGCGGAGACAGAAGGTGAGACTGGAGAGAGAGACAGGGTAAGAGGAAGAGAGATCGTCTGAGGAAGAGACACCATCAGAGACAAAGAGACAAAAAGGGTGTGGATGAGCAGGTGAGAGCGGAGGGCTATGAGAGGCCGCCCCTGAGAGGCGGCCGAGGAGGGGGACTGGGGCTGGGTGTCCCAGCACCCACCCTGCCCTCGTGTGCTCTCTGCCCTCCGGACCCCAGAGCTGGTAAGTCCCCTGGCTGGGCTGCGAGGAGCTGCCAGAGTGCACATTCCTGGTGTCCCGGGACTTGGCAGGGATGTTTTAGGGGTGTATGTGGGAGGAAGGGCAGGAGACAGGTAGCTGCGGGGGCGGGGGTAGCCCTGGAAAGAGTCAGGGAATGAAGGGTTCCTGAGCACAGAGAGGGTCAAATTCCTGGCCAGAGGGCAGGGGGGCAAGAATAAAGGGGCCCCTATTCTCTGTCCCGGGCTACAGATGACTCCCCCCCATCCCCACAGCTGCCAGGGCCGCCCACCTCTCTTGGCATCACTCTTGGTATGCGGTCCCAGGCCGGGGCCTCCCCCAGCACCCCCAGGCTTCAAACAACAGGCTCTTTCTCCTCAGCCTCCTCCGACCTGCAAGCCCCTGACCCTGTCTCTGTCCCCACCCGGGTCATCTGCAGAGAGAGGCTCACACAGCTCCCTTTTTTCTCTCCCCAAGCCCCCAATGGAGGACGGCAGACCTCGGAGCAGCCTCAGCCTAGCCAGCAGCGCCTCGACCATCTCCTCGCTCGGCGGCCTGAGCACCAAGGTTCGACTTCTTGGTGGGGCTGGGGAGGAGCCGGGGGGTGCTCTGGGCTCCCCGATCCTCCTGTTTCCAAGCCCTGCTTTTGGCGCCACCCAAGGGACTCCGGTTGTCAAGAGCAAGGATCTTTAGCAACGGGGTCTGCCAGACCTAGCAAAGTCCCAAATTGCCCACCCGCCAAAGCTAGGAATTCAGAGGCACTCCCAGCTGTCCCCACCCCGCAGTATTTTCCTAATTTGAAGCCAGACTAACAACCCTGCTTGACTCTGGTTGCTAGGATCAGGCCACTCCCCAGCCGTGACCTCCCCCCTCCCCAGCCAGGAACTCAGTGTCTACTCTTATTAGGGACTAAGAAATCCTGTCTCTAGCCATGCCATCTCCCCAGTTCTGAAATCTGATAAAGGAAAGACCTTTCTCTGACCATAAGGCTTCATGCAGCCCGAGATACTTGCCGCCCAAATCTTCTTCCCAGACCAAAGTTCAGCAGTGACATTCATTTTCTTGTCCTCCAGCCCCTCCCCTCACTCATTTCCAGCTTCCCAAGTTCAGATTCTGTAGATTTGATTCTGACCTTCATCAGCGCCATTGCCAAGGAAAGGCATCCTTTGGGAATCTGGCCTGGGATATCCGTGGGGACGGGGTTGGGGGGGGGTGGCATCTCTCGGAATGGAGGGATTTGGAGCTCGCACCACCACCCTGGATGTGGTCACTATGGAATTCCATTCCCTGGCAAATCAAAGGTGTCCTTTGATTCCAGCTGACCCATCACCAGGGACCCAGCCATATTGCTGGTTCAGATGGCTTTGGTGGCTAAGGGCAGGCTCTCCTTGGCAATGGACCCTTTAGTCCCAAAGTCCCTCCCTAGTGGTCAATGGCCTTTTCCTTGACTCCAGACACCTCTCTCCACCCATGGAAAGTGTCTCTTAACTCTGCACTGTGCACATACAATTCTAATGCCCAAACTCAGCTCCCTCCTTGACCAGGTTTCTAAAGACAGCTGAGCGAGGGCCTTGGGTTGCCTGGGTCCCACTGCATGCTTTCCCAAGCCCATCCCAAGTCCACGTTCACTTCTGTCCTCCTTGTCTCCTCAGAAGTCCACCCGGGCAGTGAGCAAGGTGCACACCTTCGGCAAGCGGGGCAATGCGCTCAGAAGGGACCCCAACCTCCCTGTGCACATCCGAGGCTGGCTTCATAAACAGGTAGAGTGAGTGACAGAAGGGAAAGGACCCTCCAAGTGATGTCAGAGGCTGTGCCTTTGGCTGTCCACCATTTCTCTCCTTCCAAGTCTCCAAATATGTTTTTTCCCGATCCCTGCCTTATTCCGTCAACTCATTCATTCCTGCCATAACTACTTCTTGAACGTTTACCCTGTGCCAAGCCCTGGGGCACATATCATGTAAATAAAACAAACAAGTATCTAGCTACATCCAAGATGGCAGGGATGAATAATAAATTAATGTATATAAAAATGGATTCAATGATTTCAGATGGTGGGAAATGAAGCGCTGTGAAGAAATAACACAGGCTTCCCCAGTGGCTCAGTGGTAAAGAACCCACCTGCCAATGCAGGAGATGCAGATTTGATCCCTAGGTTGGGAAGATCCCGGGAGAAGGAAATGGCAATCTACTCCTGTATTCTTACCTGGGAAATCCCATGGTCAGAGGAGCCTGGTGGGCCACAGTCCATGGGGTTGCAAAGAGTTGGACACGACCTAGTGACTGAGCAGGAGGAAATAACATAGGAAAATGTGCTGGAAGGTGGCTGAAGGATGAGAGCTACATTTGACTGTTGGTCAGGGAAGGTGTCTCTGGGGAGATGACATTTGAGCTGAGAATTATATGTCAAGAAGGATCCCACTGTGTTAAGATCTGGGGAACAGAGGGACTCTGAAAGCAAAGGACCCTGCAGCAGGCAAAAATTTGGTGTTTGGTGGGAGCTAAGGTGAGAGAAGGAGGAGCGAAAGGTGGCAAGGAAGGGTTCTCTAAGAGTGGTCCCAGACCAGCAGTGTCAGCATCACCTGGGGACTTTCTAGAAATGCAAATTGTCAGCTCCCACCCCAGATCTAATGAGTGGAGAACGCTGGCGGAGGGAACCAGGGGTCTGTGTTTTAATAAGCCCAGCTGCTGATTCTTATGTGTACCAGAGTTGGAGATGCCTTGTAAGGCAGCAAGTTAGGGTAAGGAATTTGAGATGTATTCTAAGTGTGACAGTCATCTCTGTTTTGAGCAGGGGACTCACATGATCTGATTTATAATTTTAAGAAATCATGAGTGGGGACTTGCCTGGTGGTCCAGTGGCTAAGACGCCTCACTCCCAATTTGGGGGCCCAGGTTCCATCCCTGAACTGAGAACTAGATCCTACACCCCACAACTAAAAATCCCACATGCCAGGATGATCAAGAAGGTTGGAATTAAGACCTGGCACAACCAAATAAGTAAAAATAAATACCTTTTTAAAAGATCATGCTGCTCCTGTGGGAAGGGATGGAAGAGAAGAGGAGCACATGGTTGGAGATGGATTAGTTCTGGCAGAGGAAATGGGGAGACGCAGGGTATGGCTCAGCATCACCTTCCTGACCTCTCTGTGTCTCACATGCCATATTAAATGGGCCAAGTTATCCTACAGAAAGCTGCTGCCAGTGTGTGGTGAAGTATCTTTCTGTCCCAGTCTTCCTGTAATTTCTCAATCCCCGAATGACAGATGAGAAACCATGAGGTTCCTAGTGGAGAAATGACTTGCTTAAAGGCACAGTGTGAAAGTGCTGGGGTTAGGAGTCATACTCAGGTCCCGCTGTGTCTAAAATCTATGTCCCCTCAGCTGCAACCCACTGGTTTCCAGTTCTCCACCTGAATCTGTTACATCTAATATGTCTCTCTTCTCCTCCCCTTTCTGTGGGTCTTTGCTTCCAAGTGTCGCTATCTCCACCTTTTTCCCGCCCCTCTCTACTTCCACTCTGTCTCCCCAGGACAGCTCCGGGCTCCGGCTCTGGAAACGCCGCTGGTTCGTCCTCTCTGGCCATTGCCTCTTCTATTACAAGGGTCAGTGCCCCAGCTGGCATGGGTGGGCGGCCCCCCCCCCCGGTCTCCCTTTCCTCGAGTCTCTGGGCCTCCAGGTCTCTGTGTGATCCGTTATACCAGCCTCTCTTTTGCAGACAGCCGCGAGGAGAGCGTCCTGGGAAGCGTCCTGCTGCCCAGCTACAGTATCAGGCCAGATGGGCCAGGAGCTCCCCGAGGGCGGCGCTTCACCTTCACCGTGAGTCCCTTCCCCAGTGGGAACTAAGGCACTGGGCAGTGGGGGCAGGCATGCAGCATCCAGTATTGGAGATAAAAGACTTTTACCAGGGTCCATGGCATCCTTCTTTTTAGAGGTCCCGATGTCCCAGTCCCCCAGCTCTCTCTTCTCGCAGGCAGAGCACCCAGGCATGAGGACCTACGTTCTGGCTGCTGACACGCTAGAGGACCTGCGGGGCTGGTTACGCGCGCTGGGACGGGCCTCTCGCGCGGAGGGGGACGATTGGTGAGTGTAAGTCTAGGCCACGCCCCTGAACCTATACCTCCAATCTGGGCCCGGCTAATCATCCCAAACTCCTCCCCTTGAGACCCTGACACCTTCAGTGTCCAATCACGAGTCTTCTAGCTAAGGCGACTCCGCCCTTCAGGTCCCACCTCCAGGAAACCATCTCCAATCGGCAAAAAGTATCTCTCTGTAGGCTCCGCCGACCACTTTGTCCATCAATATTCAGTTCAGTTCAGTTTAGTCGCTCAGTCCTGTCCCACTTTTTGCGACCCCATGGACTGCAGCACGCCAGGGTTCCCTGTCTATCACCAACTCCCGAAGCTTGCTCACACTCATGTCCATGGAGTCGGTGATGCCATCCAACCATCTCATCCTCTGTCTTCCCCTTCTCCTCCCGCCTTCAATCTCTCCCAGCATCAGTCTTTTCCAGTGAGTCAGTTCTTCTCATCAGGTGGCCAAAGTATTGGAGTTTCAGCTTCAGCATCAGTCCTTCAAATGAATATTCAGGACTGATTTTCTTTGGATTGACTGGTTTGATCTCCTTGCAGTCCAAGGGACTCTCAAGAGTCTTCTCCAACAGCACAGTTCAAAAGCATCAATTCTTTGGTTCTCAGCTTTCTTTATGGTCCAGCTCTCACATCCATACATGACTATTGGAAAAACTACAGCTTTGACTAGATGGATCTTTGTCGGCAAAGTAATGTCTCTGCTTTTTAATATGCTGTCTAAGTTGGTCATAGCTTTTCTTCCAAGGAGCAAGTGTCTTTTAATTTCATGGCTGCAGTCAACGTCTGCAGTGATTTTGGAGCCCCCCAAACTAAAGTCTCTTCACTGTTTCCATTGTTTCCCCATCTATTTGCCATGAACTGATGGGACCAGATGCCATGATCTTAGTTTTTTGAATGTTGAGTTTTAAGCCAACTTTTTCACTCTCCTCTTTCACTTTCATCCAGAGGCTCTTTAGTTCTTCACTTTCTGTCACAAGGGTGGGGTCATCTGTGTATCTGAGGTTATTGATATTTCTCCTGGCAATCTTGATTCCAGCTTGTGCTTCATCCAGCCTGGCATTCCGAAGCATGATGTACTCTGCAATATAAGTTAAATAAGCAGGCAGACAATATACACAGCCTTGACGTACTCCTTTCTCAATTTGGAAGCAGTCCTGTTTTTCCATGTCCGCTTCTATTCCATGTCCATCGATACTGCTCCCCCAGAAATCTCCACCCCGTGAGGCTGCCACCTAAACAATGTCAGATTGAAAAAAGGAAAGGCTCTAGGCTGTCTCTGTCTACTTGCCCCATTGTTCGGTCTGGAGATGCATAGTTTGGTCCCAGCGACCTGGATGGACCTTGTGGCGTTGCACGAGATACTACTCAGGCCTCAGTTTCCGCATCTGCAAAATGGGGACAACGGTTGATAGTGCACTACCTCCCTTTTTTTTCTTTGTAGATTCCTGTGTCCTTGTCGGTGAAATGAGAATAAGGGCTGTTATAAGATTCAAAGGAGTGATGTCTTTTTTCTGTGTCCATTCGTTAGTGGGCAGCCTAGGTCATCTGCACGGCCCCAGACTGGGGAGGGCCCAGGCGGCCCCGGTGGTCCTCCAGAAGTGAACAGGGGTGTGGAAGAGGGGCGCGGCTCAGAATCACCAGAGGTGGCGCGGCTCTCCAGAGGTCGTGGCCGACCCGGGCTGCTCACTCCCAGCCCCACGGCTGATCTGCAATCTGGACCCCGAATTCGGAGGACGAGGAGCCCAGAGTGAGTTGGAGGAAGGAGTCTGGGATGAGAAGGTTCTATAGGGCTGAGCTTCCGAGGGCATTCTGAGGGCGCGGCCGAAGGGCAGGGTTGGGACTGGTTAGGGGCGTGGCTTAGCGCTTTCTCGAAGGTGTGTGTGACTTGCTGGACGCCTGCGGGGTCAGAGTCTGCTGAGGAGTCCTAAGGAGGGGATGTCACAAAGAGGGAAATTATTCGGGATCGGGCTATGAGAGGAGGGTTCTGCTCCAGAGGGACAAGGAGACACACTGAAGGGAGACACGTCTTTGAGGCTGACTCGATGGATGGAGGGATGAGGGAGCTCTTGTTGACGCAGTTCGCCTTTTCTCTCCTCTCCACAGCCTTTTCACACCCCTCTCTCGTCCTCCCTCGCCTCTGAGCCTCCCCCGGCCCCGTTCTGCTCCTGCACGCAGACCTCCGCCCTCCTCCGGAGACACAGCACCTTCTGCTAGACCCCATACCCCTCTGAGTCGCATCGATGTCCGGCCTCCCCTGGATTGGGGCCTCCAGCGCCAGACCCTCTCTAGGCCTCCCACTCCCCGCCGAGGACCCTCTTCTGAGGCTAGAGGAGGAAGGCCCCCCAGGAGTCCTCAGCACTGGAGTCAAGAGGCCAGAACACCGGTGAGCAGAGATGGCAGGGAGAGGGACTACAACGCCCATATGGCCGGGGGGTGCCTTTCCAGGCCAGTCTCTAAGCCGTTGGCCCCTGGGTATCATGGAGATTGTAGTTCAGCATAATTGCAGCTGGGTTCAGATGTGAAAGGGAGAGTGAACTTTATTGCCTGTCAGTTCTCAGGGCTGTCTTCAGGCTGGTCTTTGGCAATTACCCCTTAAACATTGTAGAATAGTCCAGAATATGCTCCTCTGATACATTACTGTGACAGCAGTGTGCGTTGCCTCTGCCTCGTGTGTCCAGTTTTCTCTTTCCAAGTTGGTCACCTGCTGTTTTCTCTGAGCATCACGGGACTGCAGCCCAGAAAACCCACAGCTAACCACAAATGTGAGAGTAAGAGTAGACTGCAACTTTCATTGGTCCCTGGGACTGTTTTGCAGGCTGTTCATTTATTATCATCCTGCGTGTCCCCACTGTGGCACACAGCTGGAGAAAAGATAGTTGAAGTTCCGGGGGCCCAGTTCTGAACCTCAGGGAGTCTCCTATGGCACTTCAATGCCAGACACATCCTTTCTATATCTGTTATTAAGACATGCCAATTTCTAAACATCTCTATTTGAATATTCCTCCCAGGCCCACTCTGGAACCTCCACATATCTCCAGCTCCCTCCAAGGCCTCCTGGGACCCGGGCTTCCATGGTTTTATTGGTAGGTATCCTGGGGCACCTTGAATCTGCCAAAGCCCCCTCCCATGCTTTCTTTGCTATAGTGAATGTCATCTCATTGACTAGTGTGCCTAGAGAAGGCTGAGCATTTCAAGGTGCCTGCATAGGTGCTATGTTAGTTTCCTAGGGCTCCTGAAAACTCAGTGACATATGTATACAGAATATCTCTCCACCATTCACACAATCTTCTTGTTGTTCTGTCGCTCAGCCATGTCCAACTCTTTGTGGCCCCATGGACTGCAGCACGCCAGGCTTCCCTGTCCTTCAACTCCCGGAGTTTGCTCATACTCATGTCTGTTGAGTCAGTGGTGCCATCCAACCATCTCATCCTCTGTCATCCCCTTCTCCTCCTGCCTTCACGTCTCTCCCAGCATCAGGGTCTTTTCTAATGAGTCGGCTCTTCGCATCAGGTGGCCAAAATATTGGAGCTTCAGCTTCAGTATCAGTCCTTTCAATGAATATCCAGGATCGAGTTCTTTAGGATTGACTGGTTTGATCTTGCAGTCCAAGGGACTCTCAAGCATCTTCTTCATCTTTCATTTGAGTCTTAAAGTTTTCCCATAGAGATTTGTGTGCTGTTAGTTAAGGTAACGCTGATAGTTTTTATAGTTATTTGAATGGTGTATTCTTTTTTTTAAATTATTTTCTATTACTAGTTATTGATGATGTAGAGATAATGTTTGTAACTTCCTTTTCCATCGGGCATCCTTGCTGAATTCTCTTATTTGCTCTAATAATTTTTAAAGTTTTTTTTCTTTTAATAATCTTTTCATTCTGTTGATTTTCAGGGCAGATGAGTGCATCATCTGTAAATAATGATGGTTTTATCATTCTCCTTCCTACCCTTACACTTTTCTTTCTTCTTAAGCTACAGCATCTCTCAAGATCTCTAATACTGGTAAACTGTCACAGTGGCAGTGCGCATCCTTGTTTTATTCTCAATCACAAAGGAACTGTCTAAATTTTCTCCATCAGTTATTGTATTTGTATAGTTATTTGGTAGCAAAGCCCACTGGATCTTCCTAAAGCCAAAAATCTGGCAATTAGTCTACTGAGGTTTGCTTTGCTAAAGCTTGGAACAAAGCTAATAAGGACAAGGGGTGCCAGCCAGTAGAAAGAGGGCTCAGCTCAGCACTGAGCTACAGTGAGGACTTGTTTGGGCATGTGACCCCCAACTTTTCTTTTTCTCCTCAGCCAGGACCCCCACTAGACTCAACCTTCCATCAAAGCTTGGAGACAGATGTAAGCACTCCTGACGCAACCCTGTTGAATTCGCAGAATTGGGGATAGAATGTTTTGGAAGGTGGGAGGGTGGGCGGGGCGAAGAGCCATGTCTGGTCCATAAACAGCTCCTGTCCTCCTGTCTCCAGACTCTGTTGACCAAGTTGTGCGGGCAGGACCGGCTCCTGAGGAGGCTGCAGGGGGAGATAGATCAGAGGCAGGAGGAGAAGGTACAGGACTCTGGGACAGAGGAGGGAGGGACACTTGGCCTCTCCACCTGCCCTTAGCCCATCCTGACCCCCAGGATACGAGAGGATACCAGAAGCCAGCTTTTCTCTTGCCCCGAGTCTGGGTATGGTTTCAGAAGTCTAACCGTCTTCTCCCTTGGTGCAGGAGCAATTAGAAGCAGCTCTGGAATTGACCCGACAACAGCTGGGCCAAACAACCAGGGAAGCCGCAGCTCCTGGGAGGGCTTGGGGGCACCAGCGCCTCCTGCAGGATCGATTAGTCAGTGTGAGGGCCACTCTCTGTCACCTGACCCAGGTGAGCATCTGAGAAGGGACATACCTCCTAGGAGACCCCAGGACTCTCCAAGTTGTTACTAAAGGGAACTTTCCCACAAAGACTCTTGGGAGGGTAGTTCTTGAGACTCCCCCTCCGTTTGAAACCAATGATCTTGACAGTCCTACAGGGTGAGGCACAAGCAGCCAAGAAACAACAGTATTTAATTTAGCCATTTAAGGGGGGTGATTTTGATATGGACTTCCTGGCTTTGAATCTCAGCTCCCACTCACAGTTGCTGTGTGACCTTAGAAAAGTTACTTAACCTCTCTGGACCTTAGATGCCTTTTCTGTAAACATGAGATGATAAAAGTCATATTTACTTCTTACGGCCATTGTGAAGATTTCATAAGTATATGTAAACGAATCACAGAATATTTAACTTATGCGCCTAGTATATGGTAAGCATTACTTGTGTTAGCTGTAATTATTGTTACTGTAAAATGGAGACATTGATAGTACCTACCTCACAAGAATTAAGTGAGAGCTAAGAACAGTGTCAAGTAAATGTGCCAAATAATGTTAAGTAAGTGCCGAATAAATGTTAGCTGCTCTTGTTATTATTGGTACTGGCAAAGAAGTTTCTGCTGCCCAGTGGGGCATAAGGTTTGTGGCTTTGTTCCAAGAATTCATTAGATCTGTGGACTCTGTCGCCCTAGAGGAGTGCAGAGGTAATCCAGAAGATTCAGGAAAAGCTGTTCTGTCTGCACTAGCTGTTCATTGGAATGGCAGGTTCCACACAGATGCTGGGGTTCCCAGTAGTCTGAGCAAAGAGGCCCTTGGGATTGCAGTCCATATAGCCCCAGGGGACACTTCCTCCTGCTCAGCTAGGAAAAGATAGAATGGGGAAAGATATGGTGGGTGGGCATGCTAACTGTGTGTCTCTTTTTCTGGAACCTGAGGAGCGAGAGCGTGTTTGGGACACATACAGCGGCCTGGAGCGGGAGCTGGGCACCTTGAGAGAGACCCTTGAGTACCTGCTGCACCTCGGGTCCCCCCAGGTACACCCCTGCCCCAAGCCCCCGAGCCCTGCCTTGCTCTCCCAAGTTCACTTGGCCATCTCAATAAATGCAGGAAAAACAGTTATAAAATGTAATATCCTTTCAGGGGCTTCCCTCACAGCTCAGTTGGTAAAGAATCCGCCTGCAATGCAAGAGACCCCGGTTCGATACCTGGGTTGGGAAGATCCCCTAGAGAAGGGAAAGGCTACCCACTCCAGTATTCTGGCCTGGAGAATCCCATGGGGTTGCAAAGAGTCGAACACGGCTGAGCCACCTTCACTTTCAGTATCCTTTCATGATAAAATCTCTCAGCAAAGTAGGAAATAAACTACTTCTTTAACCTGATTAGGCATCGATAACAAACCTACAACAAAGCATTGTTGTCGACAGTGAAATACTGAAGTCTTTCCCCCAATATTCAGAATAAGGCCAGGATGTATGTTATTGCGAGTTCCAGTTAGTATTGTATCAAGGATCCTAAACAGTACAAGTGAGTCTAACAAATAAGTCAAAGGTATAAGGACCAAAGAGGAAAAAGTAAAGCTGTTTTTACTTACAGATGACAAAATTGTGTATGTAGAAAATCCAAAATAATCTCCAGATAAACTGTTAGCATAATCAAATCCAGCAAGGTAACTGAATGCAAGAATAATACACAAAAATCATCTTCCTGTATGCTACTCCAGTACTCTTGCCTGGAAAATCCCATGGGCGGAGGAGCCTGGTAGGCTGCAGTCCATGGCGTCGCTAAGAGTCGGACACGGCTGAGCGACTTCACTTTCACTTTTCACTTTCATGCATTGGAGAAGGAAATGGCAACCCACTCCAGTACTCTTGCCTGGAGAGTCCCAGGGATGGGGGAGCCTGGTGGGCTTCTATCTATGGGGTCGCACAGAGTCGGACCCGACTGAAGCGACTTAGCAGGAGCAGCAGCAGTGTTTACAATTAACATAAACAAATTAACTATCTGAAAGAAGTCTGATGAAAGATATGCAAGACATCTTCTCTGAAAGCCACAAAATGTCATTGAGAGAAATTAAAGAAGGCCTATATAAATGGAGAGATGGACCATGTGCATGGATAGGAAATATACTAGTATAAAGGTGTGGTCTCCGCAGATTGACTTCCCCAGCGGGGATCTGCTGTCCCAGTACAACATGTGGAGATTGACAAGCTGACTTTAAATCATATCTGGAAGTGCAGAAGGCCGAGAGTAAGCCAAGGCAGCCTCCAAGAACAAAGCCCGAGGACAAACACAGCTGGATAGTGTCTGACTTTAAAGCTACAGTTAACAAGAAGGCAGTGTAGTACTGACACAAATTTAGACAAACAGACTAAAGGGCTAGAATATTCAGAAACAGACTCATATTTACTTATATGGTCGCCTATTTACAACAGAGGTAACAGTGCAGAAAAAGACAATATTTATGATAAACGGTAATGGGTCAGTAGAATGGGGAAATTTCAGGCCCTTTCCGTGGCTTATTGACTTTAACCCTCCTTGCATTTTCCCACCTTTGAGTAACAAATTCCTTTCCTTTCTCCAGGACAGAGCATCTGCTCAGCAGCAACTGTGGATGGTGGAAGACACGCTGGCAGGTCTGGGGGGCCCCCAGAAGCCACTTTCCAACACTGAGCCTGACTCCCCATCCCCTGCTCTGCAAGGCGAGGAGTCCTCAGAGAGGGAGGTGAGGCCACACACATCTTTCCCACCTCCAGTTTCCTGTCCTGTCTGCCCCTGGCCTAAGCCGCTACCCACTCACCTCTTTCACCCTTGGTCGGCTAGCCAACCTCAGGTACATGTCCTCTATTTCCTTATTTGGTATTATGGTCATAGTCCAGAGCTGTGCTGGACCCACAACACAACTTGGTGAGTTGCCAACAGCTCACAAGGTCCAGTTGCCTGCATCTCAACTCCACACTCAGTGATGACGTGTCGGTAGCTTGAAATTGACTGTGGTGGGAGTATTTACACCATGGAAATTGGCAAACTGCTGCAAAGGAGGGCTCTTTTCTTCCAGAGAGCATTTGTTAAACATTCACCAGATACCACTGATCTTAATCCCTCCCTTGCAGGGTTAATTTAAATATTTGCTTGCAGTTTATTTTGGTTTTTCTAAATAGACATTCACATCTGTAAACAATAGGATTTTGGTTTCAGCTCCAACCCCCAATTCCTTAGAACTTGTTATTCTCATACATTGGCTAGAATTGCCATTTGTTGTTGTGTAGTCGATAAGCGGTGTCCAGCCCTTTTGTGACTCCATGGACCGTAGCACACCAGACTCCCGAGCGAGGATACTGGAGTGGGTTGCCATTTCCTTCTCCTGCAGGGCTCTTTAGAAAGAAGACGTTGTGACTAGAAAGTGCCTGACATAGAGTAAGCCCTCAGGAACTAGGAGTCATTGCAGTCATAGCTGAGTCGAACAGAGGGGATTCAATGCGAGAATTCTGGTAAAGTAGTTAACACCATGCCAGAGGCATAATCATTATAAAACCTCACATGTGGACCAGTGTGGGAATCCCTGGTGGTCCAGTGGTTGGGAATTCATCTGGCAGTGCAGGGGACATGGGTTCTATCTCTGGTTCGGGAGGATTCTACATGCTTTTGGGTGACTAAGCCCAAGTACTCCAACTACTAAAGTCCGTGCCATCTAGAGCCTGTGCTCTGCGACAAGAGAAGCCACGAGAAGCCCATGCATGGCAACTAGAGAGCAGCCCCCACTCGCTGCAACTAGAGAAAGTCTAGGCAAAGCCACAAAGGTCCAGAAAAAACAAAATTAATTCATTAATTAAAAAACCCCCCTCACAGGTTATAAAGACTTGTTATGTGCCAGGCACTGTTCTAAACACCTTCCTTGTATCCATTCGGTCCTCATATCAAAAGGGTGAAGTGTGGCACAGAGAGGGAAGGTAACTTGCCCAAGGTCACACAGCAAGCAAAATGGCAGAGCTGAGGTCTGAAAACAAGGTCTGGTTCCCGGTTTTCAATCTTAATACTACTTATGTAGTCTCTGTACTGCTACGTGCTTGAAAACTGTAATCCTAGTGATCTATTATCCCCTTTCTTGACCTCCCCAGAGCCTGACGGAATCCTTGGAACTGAGCTCATCCCGGTCCCCTGAGGCTGATTGGGGGAGGCCCCCAGGGGGCGACAGAGAGCTCTCCAGCCCTCGCTCAGGTGAGCGTATGGGGTTGGGAGGGACTCACTCGGCATTCCGCATGCTCACCACATCCTCACCCATCCCGTTCTGCTCCTCCAGGAATTGGATCTCCAAGGGTCTCCCGGGCTTCCAGCCCCGAGGGTCGCCGCCCCACTTCCCCTCAGCCAGGAACCAAGGTAGGCAGTCCATCCAATCTCCTTGGGTCCGTTGTAACCCTTTGCCTACCACAGATCCGCTACTTTTGGGGAAACATGTGGGAGAGGAGCATTCTAAGCCACACCCCAGAGCAGAGAGAGTGAGATTTGTGGAGAGCACTGGGACTGAATTTTGTCTCTGCCACTTCTAACCTGTGTGACTTTGGGTTGGTTAAGAAACCTCTCTGCCTCCATTTTCTCATCTACAAAATAGAGCTGATAGCAGTGTCTACCACCCAGAGCTGATGTGGAGAGTCCAACTAGATGAATGCCCCTGAAGTTTGGAAGCAGTGACTTCGAGCAAGCACTTCATTCATTCATTCATCAATAATTCATTCAACAGATATTTATTAAATGCCCTCTTTGCTATCTAATAAGGTAGCCAGTAGCCACATGAGGCTATTTAAGTTTAAATGAATTTAAATGAAATAAAATAAAAACTCACCTTCATTTGAGGAGTTCAGGTATTCAGGAGATACACGTGGCCAGCAGCTACCCTGTTGAATAGTGAAAATATAGAATATTTTCATCATTCAGGAAAGTTCACTCAGGACCCAGATGTGAGCAAGATGAGAAAAATCATCTTTCTCTCATGAATCTGACATTCTAGTGGGAAGAGGTAGATAATAAATAATTGTGAATTATTTTATGTAAGTGCTAAATAAATAAAAACAGCCTGGGGAGGGGATTTGGAATTTTGGCAAAGGGATGGAGTTGTAAATGTTTTGGTCTGGGGAGGCTTCTGTCAGGGAAGGAGCCCTGGGGATGTCTGGTGGAAGAGCGTTAGAGGCAAAGGGAAGAGTATTTGCAAAGGTTCTGAAGAGTCTGGTGTGTTGGAGGAGCAGCTAGAAAATCAGTGTGGTTGGAACCGAGTAACCGAGTAAGGGGAAGTGGTTGCTGATGAGGACAGAGAGGCAATAGGGGCAGATCGTGCCGGGCCTTGTGGTCCAACGTGAGGACTTTGACACTGGGTAAGCTGGAGCCATGGAGAGTTCTGAGCAGAGGAACGAGTTTCCACAAATGGAGACTGGCACCCTCTGGCGGCCACTTGGGGGAGTGGACTGTGTGGATACCGCCTGAGTCATGGTTGCGGGGGCCAGTGGGATATTTGAGGGGGACTGATAACAGTTGTTTGCACTAACTTAGGAGTGGCCACATCAAGAGGGAGTCAGATTCTAGATATACTGGGTTTTCAAACTTTTTAAAAAACCCTTGGGACCTCAGAAGCCATTTTTGTTTTTGTTTTTGTTTTGGCCGATCTCCACCAGCTTGCTGGTTCTTAGTTCAAGGACCAGGGTTGGAACCCCAGTCCCGGGCGGCGAGAGCGCCAAGTCCTAACCACTGAGCTGCCAGAGGTTTAAAATGCAAAATTTTGCAGATTCTAGGCTGGTAATTTGGTGCTTATACTATGTACTGTGTGTGTCTGGAGCAACGTGTGTGTGTGTGTGCTAAGTCACTTCAGTCGTTTCTGATTCTGTGTGACCCCATGGACTGCAGCTCGCCAGGCTCCTCTGTCCACGAGATTCTCCAGGCTAAAATACTGGAGCGGGTTGCCATGCCCTACTCTGCCTGGAGCACATGCTTCATCAAATACATTACCATTTCTCTAATAAAATGTATGAATCTGCATATGAAATGGGATAAAGGCTATAAATAACATCACCATTTAAATGTCAAGCTAAAAGCAGAGCAGTAAATTACTTAAGTGAAGGAGTCAGTGGAATAAAAATAAATTATAATATCAGCCACTTTTTTATTTCTCAGGAAAAGGTTTAGTAAACATGTCACACATCCAAGTACAAAGGAAGCCAAGAACCTAACTATTCACACGCAGTGAATGCACGTTTGGTGGCTTGAGGACTCTGGGGACAGAGGTCACTGGTCGGGCCAGCAGTGCCATCATCAAGTTGGACATAAGAGGCAGGACCAGGGATGGGGCTTCCTGAGGATGAAGCAGGTGACCTCTGTAGAGTTTCTGGCTGTGTCATCTGTTTTTCCCCCAAGCTGCTTACTTCCCCAAACAGGGAACGGACCTAGGTCACAGCAGTGAAAGTGCCAAGTCCTAACCACTGGGAATTCCCTTTTCAGCTCCCTAATAAAGGGTCTTGTCTGGGCCCTGTCCTTTTAATTGAGTACACTGGTTAGAGTCTCTTGGTTGCTCATAAACACAAAACCCTGAAGGTCAGCAATGAACTGACTGTTCATTTCATCATTTTGTCTGTAGGGAGTTTCCACTCTGTAGCCCCAAGGTCATCAACAGCATTGCTGTAATCTCCCATTTCAGAATCTCAAGCCACAGCCTCAGTTTCTTTGTCTCCCAACCAGTGCCCACCAGGCAAGTCATTGCTGGGACCAGTGGGAGCTTCCAGTTTTACCTGATCACCTTGGGTAAAAAGAGCAAGGATCAGGAACTTCCCTGGTGGTCCAGTGGCTAAGAGTCGTGCTCCCAATGCAGGGGGCCCAGGTTCCATCCCTGGTCAGGGAACTAGATCCTGCACGCCACAGCCAAGAGTTTGCATGCCCAGACTAGGAGACGTCCCATGCTGCAACTAAAGTTTCCATGTGACACAGTGAAGATCGAAAGTCTTGCAAGAACAAATCATTGGGGAATTCAGGGGATAGCTCCCAGGCAACCTGGGCATGTTGGGGATGGTTTCCTGGAGGCAGACAGACCTTGAAGAAGGAATCCATGGCAAAGAATTTATCCATGGCAAAGCAGGACAACAGCTGGTGTAAATGTCTAGACTGAAGTGGGGATTTAGAAAGCCAGGGCTTCTATTAGCCTACAGGATACCTTTTTGTGAATTAGAGACAGGCACCCCCTTCTACGTGAGCAGAACCTGGAGCCATCAATGGAGGGCTCAGCCCTTGGGCAGTGAGCAACCCATACAACTGCACATGGCCTCTTGGGAGCACAGAGCTCTGACCTCGGAATGCCATCCTCCAACTGAAGGGTAGTTCAGTTAAAGTCAATGAATTTCTCAGACCCTTCCTGACTGCCAGGCCTTACAAGGCAAGATCCCCAGACCACGTCCTGTTTTCAAGGATCTACATTTCTGAGTTTGCCAGTGTAGTGAATCTCTGCATCACAATCTCTAGTTTTTTTAAAAAACTTCGTTGTTGCTGTTATTTTTTTTTGGCTGTGCCACGTTGCATTTGGGATCTTAGTTCCCCAACTAGAGATTGAACTGGCACCCCCTGCATTGAAAGCACCCTGTTTTCCTGTGGCTTCCCGCATCCCGAAGCTGGCAAACAGATCCTGCAGGAAAAGTATGGCTGCTGGACTTGGCAGGACCATTCTGATGCCCACTAAACCATCAGCAGATGACCAATCCAAGTACAGTGTCAAGAGGAGTTGCTGTTTCTCCCTTTCTCCCTAAACTTTGACGAGTGCAGGAAGAAATCCCAAATTATCTTATTTGTTCAAGATTCTGATCTTCTAGAGGCCAGCCCTGGTGGAAGGTGTTGGGGGACCTGCCAGGAATTATTCCTGATGCTGGAGGCTGATGGGGGAGAGGCATGAATGCAATCCTTACACACATCCAACAGAGTTAAGCTATTTCCTAGGGGTCTCAGCATTAGGAAGCCTTTTAAAGGTTAGGTAAGCAAAAGAGTTGGACATGACTTAGCGGCTAAACGAGGACGACAACAATAAGCTGTGTCTGGATGAATGAAAAAACTCTGGCTGTGTAGGAAACAGTACTCCAAAGGGGAACAGGCTATGCATGCAAAGGCATGGAGCGGATAAAGGAAAAAGCAGCTGCTTTGTATAGGAAACAAAGCTGAATTTATTCCCTAGTGGCTCAGACGGTAAAGAAGCGACCTGCAATGCAGGAGACCTGGGTTCTATCCCTGGGTTGGGAAGATCCCTTGGAGGAGGGCATGGCAACCCACTCCAGTATTCTTGACTGGAGAATCCCATGGACAGAGGAGCCTGACGGGCTACAGTCGCAGAGTTGGATACGACTGAGCGACTTAGCACAGCACAAGCAAGACAGACCTCTTGTAAGACAGAGCCGATCTGAGCAAAGCGAAGAGCTGATGTCATGTGGCGTAGAGTTGGGACACGGGTGGCTTGTGGAGCCTGGAGTGTTGAGTTGTTCTACGATAAACGGGGGAAGCTTTGTGTCTGTTGCTAATTGGCTGATTTTCGGAAACGCAGGGCTGGCGCTGATTGGCTGGCTTTTAGGGCGATGGAATGCCAGTTAAGATTGCTTATTCGAATAGATTTAAAAGCTTTTCTGTTGCTTCCTTACTATCAGGTGGAAACCAAGTACTCAATCTGGCCTTTCTTAGGAAGAGAAGAACTATTTTCAGTGGTGTGTGTTAAGGATTGCTGAAAAGTGTTAGTTGTTCAGTCGTGTCCGACTCTTTGCTACCGCATGGACCGTAGCCCGCCAGGCTCCTCTGTCCATGGAATTTTCCAGGCAAGAAAACTGGAGTGGGCAGCCATTCCCTTCTCCAGGGGATATTACAGACCCAGGAATCGAACCTGCATCTCCCGCATTGCGGGCAGATTCTTTGCCATTTGAGCCATTAGGTTGGGGCTGCACCAGATAAACATCTTGGGGGACTTCCCTGGTGAAAGACCAGTGGTGAAGATCCGGCGTTTCCAATCCAAGGGGTGCAGGTTCAATCCCTGGTCCGGGAACTAAGACCTCACATGCGATGTCGCGCGTCCAAAAAAAAAAAAAAGGTGGGGAGGGGGGAATGTCTCCTCCCTCAACCCTGTGGGCAGCTTAGGTACAGGAGTGGTGCAAGGGGAGCCAGGAATTTCAGAACTGAGCAAGGAAAAAGATATGACCACTAGGTGGCAGTAGCACAAAGAGTTTCAGTTGGTCCACGGCTGACCTGTTTGCTTGTGGAATAAGTCCCTCTCAGCAAGGGACCCTCCAGAGGTTACTACCTGGGGGCCACGGCCCAGGAGGAGAGGGACCGGGGACAAGGGGACTCCCAGGAGAGAAGAGATTGGAGAAGGGACTTAAGGATCTAGGTGATGTGCTTAGCAGCAGAGGGGAGTTTCCTAAGGGCAGCAGCCTGTTGAGGGCGTGGGTGGGGCTTTCATAGCTACAAGTTAATCCTGCTTATGGCTAGCAGATGCTGGTTACAACTTCAGGAAGAATTTAAAGCAGGCAGGCTTCAAATGGCTAAAAATATCCGCCCATGTGGGCTGTCTTTGAAGCAAGTGGATATGTAAAAGTTTCACTTTGGCCCTGGCGGAGACTTTCGGGTCAGCGTCTAGCCTGTTGTGAAGAAGTAGGTGATGCAGGGCCAGGGAACTCCCTGGCGGTCCTGTGTTTAACATTCTGGGCTTTCACTGCAGAGGCACAAATTTGATCCTTGGGAACAGAGATCCCACAAGCCCCATGGCTCGACAGGAAAAAACAAAAACATAGGGCCAATTTCCAGGGGGGTGTGTGACCCAGGATCGATCAAATCAAAGCAAATAAACTGCAGTGGTTGGTCCTACAATAAGCAACAGATCCAAGCTGTCTGCCTAGAATTTTCTAACTGGACACTGCAGTCAAGAGTTCTCTCCCCACCCCACCCCCTTCCCTTTGTTTTTAGCGTAAACAATAAATGTATTGTCTTGCAGTTCTGTAGGCTAGAAGCCTGAAATCTAGGTGTCCACAGGGCCGCATGCCTTCTGGAGGCGCTAGGGAAGGATCACTTCCTCGGCTTGCGGCATCATGACTTCACCTGTCACGTGGCGTTCTCCCTGCGTGCACGTCTGTGTCCAAATTACCCCCTTTCCTGAAGGATAACACACATTTGCTGCTCTGTTGGCCCCTTTCCTGCTCAGAGCATCCCAGATGTCCAACAGCTTTCCTTCATTTTATTCCATCTCTGTCTCCTTTGTTTTGACTGGGCAGCTTTTCTGCTGAGCTGGTTCACTGGACTCACATATCACATGCCTGATCTCTTACCAAATGGTTTTCTGGCCACACCCTTGGCATTCTCTTCAGAGCAAGCTTCCTTGCAAAGGAGATAGATTGAGAACATTCCAGGTTTCAAGTTCTCCTTCCATTCATCCCCATCCTCTTGCGTTTTGAGTTCCTAAGGCTCTAAGCCCAAGATCAAGGTGTCATCAGTATCATACTTCTGGAAGCTTCAGACAAAGTTCCCTGGCTTGTGGCAGATAACCACAATTATCACAGGACAGTCTCCCTGTGTCCACAGTCTCCCTGTGTCTCCCTCTCTTCCCTCTGGTTTTGAGAGCACTAGAGAACTTGTCGAGTCCTCCTTCAGGCAAACCCAAAGTGATCTTCTTAATGATCTTAGTTACACAATAAATCTCATCCTTATTAATGTTTTCAAAGCTGATTGAAACCAGACTTATTATTTTTTTAAAATCATGAGCAAACCAGAGTCCCAACTACTACTTCCAGGAGACTTGTTACGTCCAGAGACGAATGGGTGTTGATCAGGCTGGCACTACAGGTTCCAATAAGGCAGCTGATGGGCTTGAGGCCAGACAGATGGGTAGCAACCAGTCGCACAGGAACTGTAACACCTTTGTCCTGAGAGCCTTGTGGGATATGGAAGGACTTGAGCATATCCAGCAGAGGGACAGCCTGGGCTCCAGGTGTAGAAGTAAGTCCTTGAGATCCAGGGCTGAACTTATTGGGAAGGGCAAGACACAGGAATTCTCCAGGCCAGAATACTAGAGTGGGTAGCCTTTCCCTTCTCCAGGAGATCTTCCCAACCCAGGGATTGAACCCAGGTCTCCCCACATTGCAGGTGGATTCTTTACCAGCTGAGCCACAAAGGAAGCCCAAGAATACTGGAGTGGGTTGCCTATCCCTTCTCCAGGGGATCTTCCAGACCCAGGAATCGAACCAAGGTCTCCTGCATTGCAGGTGGATTCTTTACCAACTGAGCTTTGAGGGAAACCCAAGACAGAGGAGGCTGAGAGGTTCAGGGAAGAGAGAAAAGAGAGGCCATGGTTGGAATCTCTAGATGTTTCTCATCTCCCCAGGTCCCCCTGGCCCGGCCCCGGATGAGTGCTCAGGAGCAGTTGGAGAGAATCCGAAGAAATCAAGAGTATGGACGGCCTCTCCCTCGCCCAGCCTCCCCCCGGCTCCTCACCCTGGGGAGGACACTGTCCCCAACCAGACGCCAGCCTGATGTGGAACAAAAAGTGAGGGAAACAGGGGTGGGTCAGTGAGGCAGCAGTGGGTTCTCAGTTCCTGGTTGGAGCCTCAGTTTTCCTCTCTGTAAAATGGGGATTTTTTTCCTTCCTCTATATCAGGTTTACTTGTACCTGTTTTCAATTCAGCATCCTGTCTCCCTTATCAGTGGAGAACAGGATGGGCCAGAGGCAACATCTCTATCCTCACCAGCATTCTCACTCCTCTGGGAGGAGTGGGTTTTAGAGCTGGATTGGAAGCCAAGTTTTCCTGTTCAGTTACTATGCTGTCAAAGGCAAAGAAAAAAAATGTATTTACTCTATTGCCATGGAGATCACACTGCCAATCTGAAGATCGGAGTGTCTGGGCAGGATGGTTTTTTCGCTTGTTTTTTGTTTTGGGCTGTGCCACTGCGCAGCTTGTGGTATTTTAGGCTTGGGTTCAGTCCGTGTTTGAGGACTTGGCTGTGGGAGTGCGGAGCCCTGCCTGCGGGACCACCAGGGAATTCCCCATGGATAGTTTCATCTTAAGACTCTTCTAGGAAGGAATTAGAAAAGTGGGGTGATTTTGGGGTTGTGACTGTTTTTGTAAATGGGGGGCATCTCAAGTCTGCTGAATATCAAACATTGATCTCTATGTCTAGCTAGTTTTTCGGGGGCAACAAGTTCATTAATCATTTATGACAAAAGGAATGTGAATTTGGAGGGTCTGTTTCTGGCCTCGTCACAGGGGGCTCATCTGTGAATCTTGTCGATGAAAATTCTATTAAAATCAAGTTAACAAGAAAAAAGGGGACTTTTATTTGAGCCAAACAGAATTAGAACTTGGGAGAGAGACTCTCAGAAAGTTCTGAGAACTGTTTCACCATCTGTTAGAAGTCAAGAGGCACACTCGTATCTGTTTTCCAGACAAAAGATCGAACATCAAAATGACATACTGACAGGACTTTCCTGGCAGTTCAGTGGTTAAGAATTTGCCTTGCAATGCAGGGGACGAGGGTTTGATACCTGGTCTGGGAACTAAGATCCCACATGTTTCTGGGCAACTAAGCCTGTGTGCCACAACTACACAATCTGCTGTTGTTTAGTTGCTGAGTCATGTACGACTCTTTTGCAACCCCATGGACTATAGCCTTCCAGGCAATCTTCCTGACCCAGGGGTGGAACCCACATCTCTGTTGAGCAAGTAAATCTCCTGCGTTGGCAGGCAGATTCTTACCACTGAGCCTTCAGGGAAGCCCATGCACTGTGACAAAAGATCCCACGTGATGCAACTAAGATCCCAAGTGCCACAACTAAGACTTGATGCAGCCAGACAAGTTAAAACAAACAAAGAAGCAAAATAACATAGTGATATCTTACCTAAGCTTCACCAAGGATACATAGTCTAGGGAAGCACATGCAAAGCCAGCAGCAAGTTACTACGATCCCCTGCAGAACTGTGAAAGAAGCTATTCTTTTAAGAAGTTACATTGGTAATGTCAGAAGAAAGGGAAAAAAGAAATGGTCTTCAGAACAGAGCAAGCACTGCCAACTCTGAGGAGCTCTGGCTAATGTGTAATCCTGCTGCACACTGCACATTAGAGATGGAGGAGCCCCAAACAAGCACACAGAGAGACTTTGATCTTTAATTTTCCTGTCCTGTCTTAAAATATCAATTTCACATCATTCAGGCTTATCTAAGTCATATGAAGAAGCTGCTCACCAGAATGCAAAAAGGCGTGGGGAAGTGGTTGCGGGGGTGGTGATTTTCCAAACTCTTCCCTCTTTCCCAGGAGTTCAGGTAAAGTTAAGAATTAGCAGTGTCTTTGGGGCAATTTTATCCTCTGAGCCTCTTCACCCTCAAAATGAGAACATGGGAACTTCCAGGGTGAGGAATTCTAATGCCCCCATTCCTTTGCAGCCTGTCCTGGGACACTCAGGAGCCCAGAAATGGCTCCGAAGTTCGGGGTCCTGGAGCAGGTAAGGAATTGGAGATCGAGGCAACAACGAAGGGAAATAAAAAAGAAAAGGGGAGTAGTATTACTGTTAATGTCTTTTGAGTACTAAAGTACAGATCGTAGAATCTTTTAAAGTCGCTTGAGTTCTTGGGGAATCAGAAAACTCTAGTTCGCAGGGAGAACTGCAGTTCCTTGTTCTATATCAAACTCCGCCCCGCTGTCAGGAAATCGGAGAAATTTTCGGGCAACTGGACTACAAATCCCACAATGCACGCGGGCTTCTAAAAAAGAGGGTCGCTCTACGTTTCAAATCCTTTAGAGACACGTGCTAGGGACTACAACTCCCAGAAGGACACGCGCGGCACTGTGGCCTTCACTGTACTGGCTAATTGAAGTTTTCCCCAAACTCTTTCTTTCTAGTCCAAGGAACACCACCCCTTATTTGTTGACATCCGAAGGGCACCGGGAGCGAGTCCTCAGCCTCTCTCAAGCCCTGGCCGCTGAGGCATCGCAGTGGCGCGGAATGATGACAGGTGAGAATGAGCTGGGGACTTAGGACTTCTAGGTTTTAGGGATGGGGGGGGTCGGAGGTCTGGAATCTCAGGTCGTGATGGGAAGGGGTCTGAGGGCTCCTGGGAATCCTTTGTCTTGATGAGAGAAGACCTGGACAGGGCTTGGGAGTGCTAGATTCCAGGTAGGAGGGGGCTGGGGCGCAGGAGTGCTGAGTCTAGGAGAGCAGGGGGCAGAGAGGCCGGACTCCTAGGTTGGAGAGGAAAGGCCTGGCGGCGGAGGGCGGTGTCTGGACTTCTGGATTCCTGAGTTTGCCATTCTCATTCCCCATCCGTCCTCTCCAGGTGGAAATTTGGACTCTCGAGGGGACCCTCTTCCCCCTGCGCCGCCGCCTCCGTCAGATCCCACGCCCCAGGCGTCCTCACCCCGAAGATCTCGATCTCCTCCAACAGCCAATTCCTGCTCTACGGGTTTCTCCCCCAGAGGTAGTGGGCGCGGCGCAGGCCCCGCCTCCTGGGAAGAGACCTGGGATGCCGGGCCGGCCCCTCCCGCCCTGACCCCCGACGACGGGGCGTGGCCTCTGAGAGTCACCCTGCTGCAGTCCAGCTTCTGACCCGCCCAGACGTGGTAGCCAATCAGAGCGTAAGGGCGTGGCCTGGCGGGACCACCTGAAGATCTGGAGCCTCTTGTCTCCCGTGACCTAGAAATGGTTTCTGTGACCATAGTTTGCTTTTCCCGACACTTGTCCAAATTTAGATTAAAACTTTGAACTTTTTAGTCAATAACTTTTTGTCTGTTTGAGGTTGTGACTCTGGTGTCTCTGAGTGGGGGTAGAGCTGGGTCGTGGATTTCTGGGTCGCAAAGGAGGAGGGGACCGGGACCTTGGACTTGTAGGTCTGAGGAAGGAGGAAATCTCGGTCCGGAGTACTGGGTCTGAGGGAAGAGGGGGATGGGGACCTGGATTCTTGCGTCTGAAGGAAGATGAGGGACCTGGACATTTAGGTCCGAGGGCAGAGGGCGGCCGGATGTCAGGAATCCTGAATTTGAGGGAAGACGGTCTGGGCATCCAGACTCTTGGATCTGAGGGAGGGACCAGGCTTCCAGGCTTCTGGCTTTCCTGGCAACGCCCCCCACCCCCACCCTCAGGGCCGGGCTTCCAGGATCCGGCCCCTGTTTACGATTTGACTCCACTACCTCACCCGACTTTGGAGGTGGATAGAAGCCTGGAGTGAGTGACAGAGGAGAGGTGGTGTCTGGCAGAATGGCAATGGAAACGCGCTATGCTGGGAAGGTAGTCATCGTGACCGGCGGCGGTCGCGGCATAGGAGCCGGGATCGTTCGAGCTTTCGGTGAGTGGAATCTGGCTGGCTCTAAATATTGGGAGTCTGGGAGAGGAGGGACCTCCGAGGTCTAATTAATGAAAAAGTAGGTCCTATACTGGAGTCTAGATTCTTATCTTACAAGATCCGGTTTGCAAAGTGAACAAAAAGGTAAGCAGTGGTTGCCTAGGGCCTGAGATTTTGGCAGATTTCCAAACGCCGTTTCTGTGGTCTCAGCTGTCTCTGCAAAATAGGCAGTTTGGGGGACGATGTCTCTTGCAGATTTCGGGTTTACTCTGGAACCCAGGAAGGCAGGCTCAGGAGCCCCAGCAGACACCTAGAATAACCCAGAAGAGTATCTGTCAAAACTTCTGCCCTCTGTCCTAGGGAGTCATCATGAGACTTTGGGGTCACGAGGGGAGCAGAGTGGGAGACGGGCCCAACCTGCTGTAAGTGGCCATTAGAGGGCAGCAGAGGCCTTCGCCAAGGTCTTTGCTGGGGTAACCTCTTCTTTCCTATTCTCAGTGGAAAGCGGTGCCCAGGTGGTTATCTGTGACAAAGATGGTGAGTGAGGGTCCCTCAGTCCTCATCCCCAACCCTCCAGGAGGAGTCCAGGCCCCCAGACCCCTCCTCTGGTAGACCCAGGAGTCCAAACCCCTGGCTCCCTCCTCCCTCAGACCCAGGATCCGGCCTCCCAGCCCCCTCCTCCCTCAGACTCTGAAGTCCAGACCCCCCAGCCCTTCTCTTCCTGCAGAGGCCAGGGGCAGGGCGGTGGAGCGAGAGCTTCCTGGCACTGTCTTTCTGCTCTGTGACGTGACTCGGGAGGAAGATGTGAGGGTGAGCGTATTTTCTGTCTCTACTACCCGCCATGTCCAGTTGGTTCTCTCTCCCCACCAACCCCCTTCCCTGGCCGCCCCGAAGGCTTTTGCACACGCCGTTCCCTCTGCCTTTCCCCGTTCGGCTCAGTATCACTTCAAGGCTTTCCCTAACTGTACTGCCCAGGTCTTGTGTCTCCTGGGAGGATTTGCTTTTACCTCCCACTCTTTCAAGGCTCTGTCACACCTGTCACGTGGATTGGGACAAATACATTCCTCACAGGGGGTCTCGTTCTGCAGGATTCTTTTCTCCTTCCTCACTTTCCATTCCTTCCGTCTAGTCAGTATCTCTGACATCTGTCTCCAGTCCCGGGTCTCTAGGGTAGTGACTGCAGTGTGAATGTCACCAGCCCGCTGGGCTCCGGCCCCTCAGCTGTGACTCCTGTCCCCACCTCGCCTTTGGGACCCCTGGCTCTATAAGACCTGATGCCAGCACCACTCACTCACAAGACCTCTCTCTCCCCAGACCCTCGTTTCTGAGACCATCCGCCGATTCGGCCGCCTGGATTGCATAGTCAACAATGCTGGCTACCGTGAGTCGTGAGGCCTGAGGGCTGTTCCCCACTGGTGTCAACCCACCTCCTGGCTTCTCACCCCAAGCCTGGCTTTACCCCTGCTGTGTGCTCCCCGGCCTGTGCCCTTAGCCCTTTCTGCATCCGTTTCTACATTTCTAAAATGAAAATGACCATTCTCATCATCATTATAGGGTCATGCCGAACAGTGTAACTGCTCAGCCTCATAATTATGGGAACTGTCTTGGATGAATAACTTCCATCTTGTAGCCTGTTTCTTATCTAGGAAGCAAGGCTGATGGCCCTTCTCCTTTTCCAATACTGGAAAGATGTATTCTCCACACATGATTTATAGGGCTTGGTGTGGAAGCTTTGAAGAGAAACTGCCATCCACTTAATGACTACCCTTTATAACAATGCCTCACATTGCTAAACAGACTCAGAGAGGCGAACTGATTGGACTGGGATCACACACTGTGGTAGAAAGAAGCCTTTCTTCTTGGCTGGGCAACGTTGAGCAATTGACTTATTCTTTCTGGGCTGCACTCTCCTCTTGTAAGGATTTAAAGATATACTCCTCCTTTCTCTCCGTGTGCTTGATCCATTTGGCAGATATTTATTGAGCATCTACTATACTCCATCTTCTGTCCTAGGGCCTGGAGATTTAGCAGTGAGCAAAATCCACCAAGCTTTCTTGTCTTCATAGCTCAGTTGGTAAAGAATCTGCCTGCAATGCAAGAGACCTGAGTTTGATCCCTGTGTTGGGAAGATTCCCCTGGAGAAGGGAAAGGGTACCCACTCCAGTATTCTGGCCTGGAGAATTCCATGGACTGTATAGTCCATGGGGTCACAGTCAGACACGACTGAGCGACTTTCACTTCCTGTCCTCCTGGGATTCACATTGTAAAGTAAGGAAATAGACAAGAAAAGGCAGATATAGTTAATACTTATTTATTCACAGATTTTGTATTTGTGAACTCACCTACTTGGTGGGGGTGTGGGTTGTAACCTCAGAATCTCACTGTGCTTTCTGGGTATTTGTGGACAAGTTCAGAGCAGCAAAAGTTTGAGTCACCAGCAGCACATGTTCCCAGCTAAGGTCAAACAAAGTGATACTCTGCCCTCTGAGTTCAGCTTTCAAACAAAGAGATGCCCAGAGGTGGAGACAGAAGAGGGCAGTGTCTTGTAGGCCTCCCTGGGGCTAGTTGGACAGGCTTGAAGCCTAACTCTGGTACCTGGAGTGGGGCAGCCTCAGGCAAGTCAGCTACACTCCGGAATCTCCACTGCTTTATTTGCAAAATAAATGAGTCCACCAGTGCGCATCATTTTTAGGATTTAAGATTATAATCTATGTTAGAGAAACATATAGTTGTAAACATATACATATGTGTATATATGGTCTTCCCCTGTGGCTCAGCTGTAATGCAGTGCAGGAGACTCAAGAGACTCAGGTTCAATCTTGGGTCCGGAGGATCCCCTGAAGGAAGGCATGGCAACCCACTCCAGTGTTCTTGCCTGGAGAATCCCATGGGCAGAGGAGCTGGTGGGCTACAGTCCCTGGGATCCCAAAGAGTTGGACATCACTGATGCGACTGAGCAGGAGCACGCTATTCATTATACACATAACACATATATGTCCTGTCTTAGTCTGCTCATGCTGCTATAATAGAAATACCATGGACTCAGTGACTTAAACAATGAACATTTATTTCTGGAAGCTGGGAAGTCCAAGATCAAGTCAGAGGCAGATTTGGTGTCTTGTGAGGCCCTGCTCAAGGTGGAAGGAACGAAGGACCTCACTGGGGTCTTTTTTATGAGGACACTAATCCCATTCAAGAGGGCTCCATCCTCATGACTTAACTCCCACAGACCCCCACCTCCAAATACCATCTTATTGAAAGTTAGGGTTTTTTTCTTATAACAGTTTATATATATATATTGGCTGTGCTGGGTCTTTGTTGATGGAAGGATTTTTCTCTAGTTTCAGAGACTGGGGGCTACTTTCTAGGTGCAGTGCTCAAGCTTCTCATTGTGGTGCCTTCTCTTGTTGTGGAGCACAGGCTCTAGAGCGAGTGGGCCTCAGTAGTTGTGGCTCCCAGGCTCTAGAGCACAGGCTCAGTGGTGGGGCTTAGTTGCTCTACTACATGTGGGATCTTCCCGGATCAGGGATCAAACCCATGTCTCCTGCATTGGCAGGTGGATTCTTTACCACCGAGCCACCAGGGAAATCCTGAAGTTAAGAGTTGACTGTATGAAATCTGGGGGAGGACACAAGTATTCAGTCCATAGTATATATATGTTATAATGTAATATTATATATACATATTTCCCCTTAGGAGCAGTGGGGTCACTATTCACTACTTCAGTGTTTGCTGTGACTTTGTGGACTATAATTGCCTCGAAGAATGAGAATTGGTTGTATATATTAGCATGTCCCATAGTGATAATGGCCATGAAGAAAAATAAAGCTGATTGAGGGCTTAGAGAATGGCAGGGGTGGTTTTGGATGTAGGATCTGGAATAGATTCTCTGAAGCTGAACTGTTTTCTGAAAGAAACAAAGCCATAAGCCCTGGGTCTCTGGGAGGAATACCCAACATTTCCTTAATTGTCCATCATCTTGTTTCCCATCTCTCTTTCCTTTCATCCACTTTTATAATATATTTATTTATTTGGCTGTGCTAGGTCTTAGCTGCCACACGTGGGATCCAGTTCCCTGACCAGGGATCGGGCCCTAGCATTGGGAGCGTGGAATCTTTAGTCACTGGACCTCCAGGGAAGACCCTCTTCATCCACTTTGACTCCTAAAGCCTTTGGAAGGTTTGGGGTCCATTTTTCCTTTTTTTTTTTTTTCCTGTTCTTGTGCCTATATTTCCTGCCTCTTTTCTTCTGAATGTTGATTTTTTTCTGTCCCTCTACTATCTACCCAGTTCTGTTTACTTAACAAACACATTTATTGTACTAGGTGTCAGCCAAAAATATTGACTTGTGAATTTTCTGAGCTCGAGAACAAGGTGTTATCCTCATTTTGCGCATGAGCGAACAGGCACAGAGAAGCAAAGTGACTTACCTAAGGTCACACAGCTAAGAAATGGCAGGGTTGAGGTTTGAACCCAGGTTTTCTGGCCCTGTGACTGCTTTCAAGGCTTTTTTTTTTTCTCTTTTGTTGCTTCTTTTAAATTTTTTAATTGATGTATAGTTGATTTACAGTATTAGGTTTGTAGCATAGTGATTCAATGTTTTTACAGACTATGTTCCATCGTGAGTTATTTCAAGAGAATGGCTATAATTCCCTGTACTATAGAGTATATCCTTGTTGCTTATCTATTTTTTTTTAATATAATTTATTTTTTTTTATTTTACAATTCTGTATTGGTTTTGGCATACATTGACATGAATCCACCATGGGTGTACATGCGTTCCCAAACATGAACCCCCCTCCCCACAACATCTCTCTGGGTCATCCCCGCGTACCAGCCCCAAGCGTGCCATATCCTGCATCGGACATAGACTGGCAATTCGATTCTTACATGATATTATACATGTTTCAATGTCATTCTCCCAAATCATCTCACCCTCTCCCTCTCCCACTCAGTCCAAAAGTCTGCTATACCCATCTGTGTCTTTTTTGCTGTCCTGCATACAGGGTCATCATTGCCATCTTTCTAAATTCCATATATATGTGTTAGTATACTGTATTGGTGTTTTTCTTTCTGGCTTACTTCACTCTGTATAATCGGCTCCAGTTTCATCCATCTCATCAGAACTGATTCGAATGTATTCTTTTTAACAGCTGAGTAATACTCCATTGTGTATATGTACCACAGCTTTCTTATCCATTCATCTGCTGATGGACATCTAGGTTGTTTCCATGTCCTGGCTATTATAAACAGTGCTGCGATGAACATTGGGGTACATGTGTAGAAATGATCCCTGAAAGTATAGTCTTGCTTATCTATTTTATACATAGTAGTTTGTATATAGAGGAGTTTGCATACCACTAGTCTTCTGTTTTTGTTTTTTCATCTTGTATACTCCTAATTTGTCCCTCCTTCCTTCCTTCACCCCTTTGGTAACCACAAGTTTGTTTTCTATATCTGAGTCTGTTTCCATTTTGCATATATTAATACATGTATTTATATTATTTGTTAGATTCCACATACAAGTGATGTCATATGGCATTTGTCTGTCTCCATCTGACTTATTTCACTAAGCATGATATTCTCTAGGTTGCTGCAAATGGCAGCATTTCCTTTTTTAAGGCTGAGTAATATTCCATTTGTACATATAAACCACATCTTAAATTTTTTTATTATTTTTTGTTGGCAGTTCTGTGTCTTTGTTGCTGCGCAAGGGCTTTCTCGAGTTTCAGAAAGTGAAAGTGAAGTCGCTCAGTCATGTCCGACTCTTTGCAACCCCATGGACTGTAGCCTACCAGGCTTCTCCTTCCATGGGATTCTCCAGGCAAGAGTACTGGAGTGAGTTGCCATTTCCTTCTCCTTCTTCAGAAAGCAGGGGGCTATTCTCTAGGTGAGGGGCTCGCAACTCGTGAGGTGGTGGCTTCTCTTGTGAAGCACAGGCTCTAGGCACAGGGCCTTCAGCAGTTGCAGCCTGGGCTCATTAGCTGCAGCCCGTGGGCTTGGTTGCCCCAGGGCATGTGGAATCTTCCTGGGCCAGGGATCGAACCCATGTCCTCTGCACTGGCAGGTGGATTCTCAGCTACCGGCCCACCAGGGAAATCCTAAACTCCATCTTCTTCACCCAGCTGGACTGCCTCTTTTTTTAGTAACCATCATGCAGCCCCCTTTCCTCTTCAGGACCCCTGACCCTCTCGTCTGCCACCCACCACGCTCTGCCCCCACCACCAGCCCTCCGCCCCCCATGCCTGTTTCTCTTTCCTGTTCTCCTGTCTTCACGGTGCCCTCATCCTCTCGTCTCTCTCTCACCTGACCCTTAGATCCACCCCCACAGTGGCCTGAGGAGACCTCTGCCCAGGGGTTTCGCCAGCTGCTGGAGCTGAACCTGCTGGGGACGTACACCCTGACCAAGGTGAGGCTGGGGTCCTCGCCACCAGGCCTGGGTGACCTCCTGACTCTGAGCTTGTCAGACCCATTTTGCCTAAGAGCCAAATGTTTTCTGTGCCTTGCTTTGATCTTATTCCGGAAGGGCTCCATTCTTCGTAGAAAAGAAATGCCCGCAGATCCCGATATCCAGCAAAGCTACCCATGTTGGCTACATAGCCCCATCTTCTTAGGAACCTTCCAGAACCTTCCAGCATGGTGTGGTGAGGGATGTTAAGGATATGGAGGGAGGGGTTGGGACAAAGAGTCAGTAATAGACAGATACAGCTTTGCCATCCAACGAATAGCTATTAGGAGGAAAGAGCATCCCCCCTCTACCTGTATGCCTTTACTCTGAAGTTTGCTATAACCGCCTCCTATTTGCCATCTCAGTTCAAATACCACATCTTCAGAAAGGCCCTTCCCAATCATCCCTGCTAATGTGGCATCTACGCCTATATGGGGCTTCCCTGGTAGCTCAGCTGGGACAGAATCCACCTGCAATTCAAGAGACCCCGCTTCGATTCCTGGGTTGGGAAGATCCCCTGGAGAAGAGAAAGGCTACCCACTCCAGTATTCTGGCCTGGAGAATCCCATGGACTGTAGAGTCCACGGGGTTGCAAAGAGTCGGACGTGACTCAGCGACTTTCACTTTCACACCTATATGTTCATTCTCTATGATAACAGCTTATTTTCATCAAAGTATTTTTTAAGATTATAGTTTACTCTCTGTTTTGCTAAGGCTTTTCTTTTTTTTTTTTGATGTAGACCATTTAAAAAGTCTTCATTGAATTTGGTGCAGTATTGCTTCTGCTTTATGTTTGTTTTTTTTTTGCCAAACATAGGCATGTGGGATCTTAGCTCTCTGACCGAGGTCAAACCCTCACCCCCTGCATTGGAAGGTGAACCACTGGACTTCCAAGGGAGCCCCATCATTAGTAAATAAAATAAATAAAATTTAATTTATTTATTTTTATTTATTACATCTATTTTTGATCGTAATACATTTGGGGGGGGAGCTACTTAGCAGCTTGCAGGATCTTATTTTCCCAACCAGAGATTGAACCCATGCCCCTGCCGTGGAAACTTGGAGTCCTAACCACTGGACCACCGGAAAATTCCCCATCATAATACTTCTGTATTCACTCACTCAACAAACATTTATTTAGCACCAGACACACGCTAAGCACTGGCCGTGCAGCAGGGAACGAAACAGACAAACAGCTGTGACCCTGGGGAGCCAACATTCTCATGGGGGAGACAGACAGTAAGCCAGGAAATACGATATAATGTCAGGGAGTGATAAGTGCTGTGCCAAAAAGTGAAGGGAGGTGAGGGGATCAAGAAGTATGGGCAAATGTAAATGCTATGTTATAAAACTTTTTCTTGTGGCATTTTACAAGCACACATGGAAACAGAGAGAATCGTATTAATATTACTGAACCCACATACCCATCACCCAGCGCTAACAGTCAGCATTCTACCATTCTTGCTTCTTGTCGACGCCTCACTTATTTCTTTTATCTTTTCTGGAGTGAAAAGTCAAAATGTTAGTGGCTCAGTTGTGTCCGACTCTTCGCAACCCTATGGACTGTAGCCCCGCCAGGCTCCTTTGGCTATAGAATTCTCCAGGCAGGAATATTGGATTGCCACTTCCTTTTCCAGGGAATCTTCCCAACCCAAGGACGGAACTCAGATCTCTTGCATTACAGGCAGATTCTTTACCATCTGAACCACTAGGGAAGTAAATCTCAGATATCGTATTTCACCTGTAAACAATTCAGTATAATCTTTACCAGATAAGGTTTTTGTTCGTTTTTTTGTTCGTGCGTGTGTATCTGTGTGCTCTTTTAGACAGGGTAGGTAGTCAGAAGGCTTCTCTAAGAGGTGACATTTGAGTCAAGCCCCCAAGGAGGTGTGTGAGCAATTGCAATCTAGCAGAGGAACAGCCAGTGCAAAGGCCCCGGGGTGGGAATCTACAGTGAGAAGAGAGTTGGACGACACAGGCGAAGCAGGGAGAGGACAGAAGTTGACCGCAGATCATGCTGGGGCTTGGGAAACCACAGAGGGGACTTGGCTTTGACACTGACCGAGCCAGGAGCCATTTATTTTCTTGGGCTCCAAAATCATTGCAGATGGTGACTGCAGCCATGAAATTAAAAGATGCTTGCTCCTTGGAAGAAAAGCTGTGACCAACCTAGACAGCATATTTAAAAGCAGAGACATTGCTTTGCTGTCATAGGTCCATATAGTCAAAGCTATGATTTTTTCAGTAGTCATGTATGGATGTGATAGTTGGACCATAAAGAACGCTGAGCACCAAAGAATTGATGCTTTTGAACTGTGGTGTTGGAGAAGACTTTTGAGAGTCCCTTGGACTGCAAGGAGATCAAACCAGTCAGTCCTAAAGGAAATCAATCCTGAATAGTCACCGGAAGTACTGATGCTGAAGCTGAAGCTCCAGTACTTTGGCCACCTGACGCAAAGAACTGACTCACTGGAAAAGACCCTGATGCTGGGAAAGATTGAAGGCAGGAGAAGGGGATGGCAGAGGATGAGATGGTAGGATGACATCACTGACTCGATGGAAAGGAGTTTGAGCAAGCTCCAGGAGTTGGTGATGGACAGGGAAGCGTGGCGTGCTGTAGCCCATGGGGTGGCAAAGAGTCGGACACAACTGAGTGACTGAACTGAACTGAGCCAGGAGCCATAGAGTGTTCAGGGCAGAGGAACTCGGACTGCTGTAAGTGGGATATTGTGCCATCTGGCAGCCGCGTGGGGAACAGAGTGGGGTGCGAGGGCAGAGGCCTTGAAGCCAGTGAGCAGGTGATGAGGGGGTGGTTCAGGCCCGAGGAGGTGATGTTGGAGGCCACCAGTCTGGTAGATTTGGTGAGAAACGGTCCAATTCTGTATGCAGTATCATGGTGGACTTGTAAAGATTTCCTTATAGTAGACTAGATGTGGGGGCAGATTTGCCAAAGAAAGGGGCGGTGAAGTTTGTTTCTGATTCATTCGTTTCCCTCACCCCATCCCCAGCAACTGGCAGAAGTGTGTGGCCATCCACTGCCCTGGGAAAGCCGGGGGAGAAGTACACGGCCTGGGGGACTGTTGGATGAGAAATGCTAACCAGATGCCCACGTGGGAGCCCTGCATCTAGGGCTTGAAGACATCAGTTTGGAGCCCGCTAGCCCAAGGCTAAAGGAGCTCAGGAAAAAAAAAAACAAAAAAAAAACCTATAAACTGGAACTTCCCTGGTGGTCCAGGGGCTAAGACTCCACACCTCCAATATAGGTGGCCCACATCTCATCCTTCATCAAGGAACTAGATCCCACAGGCCCCAACTAAAAAATATCCCGCGTGACGCAACTAAGACCCGGCACAGCCAAATAAGTAAATATTTTAAAAAAATACACAAAATAGTCAGAGGGCACAGGCCCGCTCCATGGGCCAGGGGTCACCTGTGTGGGGATGCTCAGGTGCTCCCCAGATCCTGTCGGAGATACAGGTGAAATAGCCCCGGGGAAACTGGATAATCTGTTGCTCAACCAGTCAGCCTTGGCTCCTGTCCCCAATTTCTGTTCAGCTTTTAAGACTGGTGCCTAGCTCAGCTGGTGAAGAATCCACCTGAAATGCAGGAGACACTGGTTTGATTCCTGGGTCGGGAAGATCCCCTGGAGAAGGGATAGGCTACCCACCCCAGTATTCTTGGGCTTCCCTGGTAGTTCAGACCAGTAAAGAAACTGCCTGCAACGCAGGAGACCTGAGTTTGATTCCTGGGTTGGAAAGATTCCCTGCATGGCAACCCACTCCAGTATTCTTGCCTGAAGAATCCCCATGGCCAGAGGAGCGTGGCAGGCTACAGTCCATGGGGTCACAGAGAGTCGGACATGACTGAGTGACTAAGCACAGCCAGAGTTCCCAGACGGTCCAGTGGTTAGGACTCTGTGATTTCATTGTTGAGGGTGTGGGGTTAATCCTTGGTCTGGGAACTAAGACCCTGAAAGCTGTGGGGCATGGCATAATAATAATAATAATAAGAGGAAGATTAGTACCTCTGTACAGTAAGACAGCCATAAATCACAGCCCATAAAGGATATGTGTATGCATATATATATATATATTTTAATTTAATTAAATTTTTTTGGCTGTGCTCAGGCTTTTCTTTAGTGGTGGAGATTGGGGACTACCCTGTAGTGGTTGTGAGCGGGGCCTCTCACTGCAGTGGCTTCTCCTGGTGCTGAGCTCGGGCTCTAGGTTCCTCGGGCTTCTGCAGTTGCAGCATGAAGGCTTAATTGCTCCACAGCATGAGGGATCTTCCCGGACCAGGGACTGAACCTGTGTCTTCTGCACTGGCAGGTGGATTCTTTACCACTGAGCCCCACCAGAGAAGCCCTATATATATATATATATATGTTTTTTTTCTTTCTCTCCCTCCCTCCTTAGCTATCAGCATTTAAAAAAGGGAGAGGGAGAAATTTCTCAGAAATAACTGGTTTTCTGGTTTCTCCTGGAAATTTGGCCAGCTGGGCCCACCGGGAGAGCAACAGTCTGCCAGATGCGGCCTGGCTCTCCCAATCCCGAGCTCTCTCCCTCCTGGGTCTCCTTCTCCTGACTCACCTGTGACCTGGAGTCTGCCTGCTCGGGGTTCGCTGTCGCTTCTTGCTTGTAACGTTGGGCAAGTTACTCGGTCTCTGCATCTAGGTTTTCTCATCTGTAGTAGGAAGCTAAATAGCATTAGCTAATTCACAGGGTTGTCCTGAGAATTGAATATGATTAAATATATACCCACAAAACCCTTAGAACATGCCTGGCACCCAGGTTACTCTCTGCAAGGTATCATTGTTACTGTGAACCTTGCTCCATTTCTGTTTCTTGTGGCTCCTCTGTCTGTGGTCTCTGGTACACATATTGGGCAAATGAAGCCTGGGAGGAGTAGAAGGGAAAGGTTAATGTTTGAGCTGAACTTTGAATGGAAGTGAAGGAAGTAGAGAAATAGGACATTTTGCTTGCCAAAAGAGTAGCAAAGGCCCTGGGGCAGAAACCACCCAGGTGGATTTTCAGACCAGGAAATTCTCCATGTCCATTTGCCTTTAGCAATTATAAATATTTTGCAAGGTAAATGTATTTTATTGATTTTGGGCCACATTGTGTGACATGTGAAACTTCCCTGACCAGCAAGTTTTAACCACTGATCTTCAAGGAAGTCCAATTATATTAGAAACATTTTGTTAAGCTTGTTGTATCCATTGCCTTCTACCGTCCCCTACCGGGACACCATATAATTTCATTAGTAAGAATTTCATGAATACTACCAACGTATTAGAACATTTATTTTTATTTTGATATAACTTAAGACTTACAGAATATTTCCCGGATAGTACAGAGAATTCCTGTATATCCAGACTCCCTGTCGTTAACACTTTTTTTTAAACCACATTTGCTATATCCTTCTATCTCTGTATTTGGGAATAAGTTGCAATCTATTTTGAGGGCTTCCCAGTGGGGCAAGTGTTAAAGAATCCATTTGCCAGTGCAAGAGCTACAAGAGACTTGGGTTCTATCTCTGGGTTGGGAAGATTCCCTGAAGGAAATGGTACTCCAGTAGTCTTGCCTGGAGAATTCCATGGACAGAAGAGCCTGGCGAGCTACAGTCCATGGGGTCGCAAAGACATAACTGAGCCCGCATGTATACGTATGATGTCTCTTTACCCATAGTGCTTTGGAGAGTATTTCCTAAAATCAAAAGAACATTCTTTTACGAAATCACAGCAAGACTAACATTGATACCATGGTCTTAGCTAATCTTGAAACTTTCTTATTCCGATTTTTAGAATTCTTATCATCACCTGTGTTAGCTGGGGTTTCCCCAGAAGCAGAGCCTAGGTGGAGATTGAAGGGCAGGGTGGATGGAAAGCGATCCCTTGAATCACTGTCTTCAGCCTGGGGAGTAGTTGTCAGGGAGCCAATGAAGGGTATCACCATGGAAGTTACCACCAGGGCAAGTGGGGGCCACTCCCTGGGGATACTCGGGGAGTCACAGAGAAACATAAACCCCAGAGTTACCCCCACTCCCAAGAGGCAAAGGAAAGCCAAATATTGTTTTAATTTAAAAATACGTTTAGGGAATTCCCTGGTGGTGCAGTGGTTAGGACTCAGTGCTTTCACTGACAAGAGCCCAGGTTCAATCCCTGGTCAGGGAACTAAAACTCCCACAAGGGGCTTAGGGTGGCAAAAAAAAAAAAAGAAAGAAAGAAAGAAAGCAAGACTAACAATGAAAAATTTGACTTCATGTTAAAAATTAAGACTTTTTTACATGACCAAATTACTATTAGATCTCCTAAGAAAATGAACAGTAATTTCTTAATACCATTTAATGCCCAAGCCCTATTTAAAGTCACCTAGACGTTTCCAAATGTCTTATTATTAATAACAGTTGACTTGTTCACACCACGCTCCAAAGTCTGCCCATTGCATCTGGTTTTTCAGAGGGCAGAGACTTCTGTCTGCTTGTTCTTGCCTCTATCCCAGTGCCTATTGCAAAGAAACATGCATAAGTTGCTGCCCTTGCCGCCACTGTGATTATAACCATTACCCCCATGACTGCCATCGCCATCATCATCATCATTAACCTCATCATAGCCATCGTCACCATGATGACCACCTTCACCATCATCATCGTCTTACCACCGTCACCATCATTTACCATCATTATCATGACCATCTTCATCATCATTGCCATCATCCTCCCACCATCATTATTATTACCTTCATCACCATCATCATCATCACCACCAGCATCCCTTGCAAGCCCTTTATTTATTTTTTAAAATATTTATCTGTTTATTTGGCAGTGCTGAGTCTTAGTCGTGGCATGAGGGATCTAGCTCCCTGACCAGGGATCGAACCCATGCCCCCTGCATTAGGAGCTTGGAGTCTTAGCCACTGGACCACCAGGGAAGTGCCTCCTTGCAAGCTCTATAAATATTGATTCTTGGGACCCCAGCCCAGGCCTCCTGAGTCAGAATCTCTGGGTCTTTGACCTCCCTGGTGAGTTCTGACGCAAAGTTAGCCATTCCCCAGGTTAGAGAAAATGCCAGAGGAGGTTGGGATATTTATATAGTTAAGGAAAGGGAATCTTGTCAGGAGGGTGTTCACTGAAGGCATTTGAGCACTGGAGTGTCCATCGTAAGTGCTCAGAGCCAGATTGGTTCTTAGAGACCCATCCATTCATTTATCTATTTACTCATCAAAGACTGAGCAAGCATTTGTAGGTGCTGGCGGTGAACCACGTGGTGTTTGCCCTTGTGGAGTTTATAGTCACAGGGCAGCCACGTGTTACCAAATAAACAAGAGACAAGTTTACATGAGTGAGTGTGTTCTGGAAGTCATGGTAGGCTTCCTGGAGGAAATGAAAGATGAGAGATGTTAACCCAAGGAGAGGTGGGGGAGACTGGTGTCTGAAGGGGAGGGAGTCGGGCTGTTAAGAGTCCAGTGGGTCCTTAATGAAGGTACACAGAGGTGCAGACGTTCCTGGAAGGGAACAGGCTGTGTAGAGCCTGAGAGAGAATTAGGAGCCCAAACACACTATGGAACATTCCACAGCGCACTTGCATTTGCTTCTGGCTGCCTCCCCATGCAACTTGAGCTCCATGAGGGCAGAAATCTCTCCCAGTCTTGTTTCCTGCAGTATCCCCAGCTTTTACCCCATTATCTGGCACATAGTAGGTCCTCATGAAATGTTGGTCGAATGAATTAATGAGCAAGGGAATCGTAGAGATTCAAGAGTACCTTGGTCTGTTGAGGACCCAAGGCTGAGGGAAGGGGTTAGTGCAGGAAGGGGTTGAGGAGCACATACATGGGGCCTGGAGGGCCCTGCCGAGGCATCTGGTCTTTTTTTTTTAAATTTTTCAGCCATGCTGAGTGGTACGTGAGATCTTAGTTTCTTGACCAGGGATAGAATCCGTGCCTCCTGCATTTGGAAGCATGGAGATTTAACCACTAAACCACCAGGGAAATCCCTGAGGCATCCGGTCTTCACCTCAAGAGCAGCAGGGAGGCAACGAAAGCGTTTGAGCAAGAAGGTGTTGTACATGCCACGTCGCTTCAGTCCTGCCCAACTCTTTGTGACCCTATGGACTGTAGCCCGCCAGGCTCCTCTGTCCATGGGGACTCTCCAGGCAAGAACCCTGGAGTGGGTTGCCAGGCCCTCCTCCAGGGCATCTTCCCGACCCACGGATTGGATCCGTGTCTCTTACGACTCCTGCATCGGCAGGCAGGCTGTTTACTACTGGTGCCAGCCGGGACGATGATGTTAGCCCAGGAATACTAAGATCGTTACTAATAACAGACCACTCTGGCTCCTGTATGAGGAAGAAATCAGAGGGCAGAGTGGGGTAGGAACTGACATCAGGAGGCAGTTGCATTTGCGCACATGCATTTCAAGGCCTCCTGCAATCTGACCCCTGTCACTCCTCTGATCTCACTTCCCTCCACAGTGGCCTCGTTATTGCCAAACACGCTCCACCTGATCCTGCCTCAGGGCCTCTGCACCCTGTGTTCCTGTTGCCTGGTCTGGTTTTCTCTAAGAGATGCCTACAGTTCATGCCTGGACTCAAAATGCTCAAATCTGGGATTTCCCTGGCCATCCAGTGATTAGAGCTCCGTGCTTCCACTGCAGGGGGCACAGGTTCGATCCCTGAGTCAGGAAGATGCCCTGGAGAAAGGAATGGCAACCCACTCCAGGATTCTTGCCTGGAGAATCCCATGGACAGACTCGACTGGAGGCTTACAGTCCATGGGGTCTCAAAGAGTTGGACACGACTGAAATGACTGCGCATACACGTGCTTTCCCAAAGCCTTCCTTCGGGCACCTGTTTGAAACTGCACCCAGCCCAATACTCCCATTCTCCCTTATCTTGCTCTCCTTCTGGTTCTGTGTCCCCAGTCACACTATTTGTTGTTTAGTTGCTAAATTGTGTCCAACTCTTTGCAACCCCATGGACTGTAGCCCACCAGGCTCCTCTGTCCATGGGATTTGCCAGGCAATACTGGAGTAGGTTGCCATTTCCTTCTCCAGGGGATCTTCCCAACCCAGGGATCAAACCCAACTCTTCTGCTTTGGCAGGCAGATTCTTTACCACTGAGCCACCTGGGAAGCCCAAACACACTCTAGAACATTCCACAGTGCACTTGGATTTGCTTCTGGCTGCCTCCCCACACAACTTGAGCTCCATGAGGGCAGAAATCTCTCCCAGGCTTGTTTCCTGCAGTATCCCCAGCTTTTACCCCGTTACCTGGCACATAGTAGGTCCTCATGATATGTTGGTTGAATGAATTAGTGAGCAAGGGAATTGTAGAGATTTAAGAGCACCTTGGTGATGGGTCTGTTGAGGACCCAAGGGGGAGTCTCCTGAAGCCCCACCCCCCAGATCTCCTGAGAGTCTGGTTTAAGAGGCTGAGTGGGAGTGGACCCCGCATCAGAGACTGGGGGTCAGGGATGGGGGCAGGTTTGGGAGGATCCAACACTTAAGTTTTGCCCTTGAGACACAGAGATGGAAATGCCTGCAGGTGGCGCATCAGGAGCTCCACAAGGAGGCTCCAAGGGAGACTTAGGAGGTGCCCATGGAAACCCAGGAAAGTGGGCCTCCCATGGCAGAGCAGGGAGGGCAAGAAGCGGACCCAGGAACCCCAACATCTAGGGGAAATGGAGTCAGGCCAGGGTGACGCTACAGTGTGTCTGCTTGAGTGAGCCAGGCTCTCTCAGGTTGCGTTGTCCAAGGGAGGGAGGCGCAGAGGTCAGGCTGATAAGAAACTAGCAGGTCCTTGATGTAGCCACACAGAGGCATAGGTGACCTTGGCGGGAGGGGTGGGGGGGAGCCAGCACATGGGGAGGGGTGGGGGGGAGCCAGTATGTGGGGACGGGGCGGGGGTGGAGAGTGCATGTGAGGGTTGGACAGGGGCCACAGGAGTGCAGGACAAATATTTATTGAACACTAGCTGTGTGCCCAGTGCTGAGATGAGGTGGCGAATAAGCCTGGCTCAGCCCCCACGGGCCTCACCTTGCCTGGGTTGGGGAGAAGAGGGAGTTAAGTGGCTGGGGACCCAGGGATAGGCAGGTTGCAGTTTTAAATAGAATGGTAGGGACTTCCCTGGTGGTGCAGTCGTTAAGACTCCGTGCTTCCTCTGTAGGGGTGTGGGTTCAATCCCTGGTCAGGGAACTAAGATCTGAGGTGCTGCCAAAAAAGAAAGTCACAGTGTGTTAGATGTATGTGTGAATGGCCACTTGGGATTAATAAGCCAAATCCCTACAGAGCTGGACACCTAGCCATCCTTTAAAAAAAAATATGATGTTTTAAATAGAATGAGTAAGGAGTAAGTCACATGCTCTATCAGGAAAAACATTCCAGGCAGCGAGAATAGCAAGTGCAAAGGCCCTGAGGTTGGAACACGTGGGGGTATATCTGAAGATACAGCTCTGAGGATGGAGCAGAGGCTGTTTTGTGAGGGAGTGGAGGTCTGCAAGAGCTGGCGGGGTGATCTGGAGAGGGAGCTAGATTAGCTTCCCATTCTGAGTATTCCTTGGGGGGAGCCGCCTTGTACCCATTAATCAATCTTTAGCGATAGGAATGGGCCTTGCCCAAGGCAAGCAAGGGGAGGGATAGAATTGGAATTTACTCAAGGTCATGCATGACTGAAGAGCATAGAGACAGACTGGGGTGAAGAGAAAAGGAAAGGGAGAGAGAGTTGAGAGTCAGTTTAAGGACCTCTCGGTGGCCAGGGGGTTGCAGGGTTGGCAGAGTAGGGAGTTCATTTCATGAAGGTCTCCCATGTCATGTTGTGACCACAGCATTTTCCCTGAAACTCAGAGAAACTATCTTCCCCTTCGTGTATAAAAGGGATTCCCCCCCCCCGCCCCTTTTTTTTGGTAACATATGCAGCCATCTTGGTCTATCTTTCATTTTCCTATCTTGTGATGGACAGGAGTTTGAGTAATATACAAACAGCTAGAGAGAGAGGCACAGGGACCCTGAGAGAGGGGGTCAGGGACACAGAAGGGGGAGGCAGAGACAGAGAGAGGCAGAGAGAGAGAGAGGCAGGCAGTAGAAGAGACAGAAGGATCCTTTCCAGGACTTCCCTGCTAGTCCAGTGGTTCAGAATCTGCCTGCTAATGCAGGGGACACACGTTTGAACCCTGGTCCAGGAAGATCCCATATGCCTCAGGGCAGCTAAGCCCGTGCACCACAAGAGAAGCCCTGTAGAGAGTAGAGAGTAGCCCCCACTCTCCTCAGCTGGAGAAAGCCTGCCTGTTGCAACGAAGGCACCGTGCAGCCAAAGAAAGAGAAAAAGAAAGAAAGAGAAATTCCTTTTAGACAAAGATAGACTCCTCAAGGGCTGATATTCAGAGACCATGGGGCAAACCACAGAAGGTGCCCTGGAGCACTGGCTGCTGTCCCTACAAGGCACCCAGATCCAGTAGTAAGCACATTAGGGAGACGGCCAGGAGGCATTCCAGCGGGGCGGGGGGAGGTCCAGGGGCTTGGGCAGCTCACTCTGCTCTCTGTCTCCCCAGCTTGCCCTCCCTCACCTGCGCAAGAGTCGGGGAAACGTCATCAACATCTCCAGCCTGGTCGGGGCGATTGGCCAGTCCCAAGCGGTTCCCTACGTGGCCACCAAGGTACACCTCCGAGACACCCTGCCCCTTCCTTCAGGTGTCTCAGCCCTGAGGTATGGCCCGAGGCATGGCCACCTGGCCTTCCAGGAAACAGAGCCTAGTGCAGCAGGATGCAACCTGCAGGGAGAGCGTGACTTCCCTCTTCTGATGCCCCTGCTTGACGCCCCCTGGTTGGGTGCATGTGTGCCAGGTCGCTCAGTCGTGTCCGACTCTTTGGGACCCCGTAGACAATAGCCCACCAGGCTCCTCTGTCCATGGGATCCTCCAGGCTAGAATACTGGAGTGGGTTGCCATGCCCTCCTTCAGGGATGGGAGGAGATGGCAGAAGGAGCCTCCTTTCCTCTGGTCTGAACTTTCTCCGCGCCCCGTCTTCTGCAGGGGGCAGTGACAGCAATGACTAAAGCCTTGGCCCTGGATGAGAGTCAGTATGGCGTCCGTGTCAACTGGTGAGCAAGCCTCACAGGGGTTGAGAGCCTCTTGGGGGAGTGAGCCCAAGGGGCAGTGTGTGCACTGGACTTCCCTGACCCCCTCTCCTCCCCCACCCCAGCATCTCCCCTGGAAACATCTGGACCCCTCTGTGGGAAGAGCTGGCGGCCTCAACCCCTGACCCCACTGCTACAATCCTAGAGGGCACTCTGGCCCAGGTAGGAGTGGGGGCCGGATCGTGGTGGTGTCGGGGTGGAGGTCAGGTGGGGGCTCCTCGTGACTCTCCTTTCCCCCTTGTCTCTCCCCAGCCCCTGGGCCGCATGGGCCAGCCAGCTGAGGTGGCGGCTGCTGCTGTGTTCTTGGCCTCTGAAGCCACCTTCTGCACGGGGACTGAGCTGCTCGTGACCGGGGGTGCGGAGCTGGGGTATGGGCGCAAGGCAGGCCAGGCCGCCCCGGCGGAGGCCCTCACCAGCCCTTCCTGATCTCCCACATTTCCACCTGGGCCTCCCTGATGAGGGTTCTCCCACCCCAAACTCAAGTCTCCCAAACTCCAGTTTCCACCCTCTGCTTCTCAGGTGCAGCACCCCACCCACCACAGGCCCGGCTGTAGATATTCAGACCACTCACCAATGTGCCAAACCACCCCACAGTTTCCCATAAAAACACTTTGCAACCAGGAGGAGGAGGGCATCATTGCATTTATTTCCAGCCCTTTACGAGTCCTACCATGCCAGGACCGGGTCCCCCGCCCGCGCCCCATCCAGCTCCCACGCATTCCCACGCGTGGCTTAGACCCGAGGGACTACGACTCCCGGCAGGCCTTGCGGTAGGAGACTGCAGCCCAGGGCTCCTGGGAAAAGTATTCCAGGTCGGCTTCACCGGCGAGCTAATTAAAAAGGCCCGCAAGGGAGAGTCAATTAAGCTCTAATTAGAAGATAATGGAGGGGGTTAAGCAAACAGGCCTCCACTTTATTCTAGACCCTTAGGGAAAAGGAGCTTTGACCTCGCTTGCAGCGGAGTAGGAGGCTAAATAATGAGGGAAGGGGAAGCTAGGGGGTTGACACTCCCGGGTCAGTAGAAAGAGCTGGGATCTGGACTCCAGGGTTTGAGGAGGAGGGCACTAGGCGGTGTGGACTCCCCGGCTCGGAGGGAGCGGAGTCTGGCCGCCCCCCCCAGATAGGGCGAGGGGCCCTATCAGGGGTAAGTCCCCCGGGTGCGGAGGTGGGGCTGCATTGCTGCTGCGGGATTGGCCGAGGCGGGGGTGTGTGCGGCAACCCCTGATTGGCCGCGGCGGAGGCGGGGAGCCGCCTGGGCGCCGCACCCTTGCGGCTCCAGCCTAGGTGGTAGGGGAGGAGGACTGGGCAGGTGGGAAGGAAAACAAGGAGACACCCTGCGGGGAAGGACTCAGAATTTGACTGCCCGGGCCTGTGGCTTTTCGTACTGGGGTACCAGAATTTGGAACAAAATATCTCAGAGTAGAATTACGCAGACACAGTGCCTCAGGAGCGGAGTTTGAGGATACAACAGGAACAATAGTTTGGTGTCACAGTAACCTGGATGCAGGAGATGGGGGAACTTTGACCACGGAAGATTTTTTGGGGGGGAGGGGGATGCGCACGGTGACCTCGGGGCACGATATAGGGAACACTGAAACAGGTTTGAATTGCTAGCGATTAGAGAGTTCCTGAGGGGCTGCAGGGCTTCCCAAGTGGCTCAGTGGGTAAATAATCCGCCTGCAATGCAGGAGAAGCGGGTTCGATCCCTGCTGAGTCGGGAAGGAGGAGGGCATGGCAACCCACTCAAGTATTCTTGCCAGGAAAATCCCATGGACACAGTCGTACACAAATGAAGCAACTGAGTATGCACGCACTCAGGAGGGACTGTAGTCGACTGTCTGCCTCTGGGGGTCATGAAACTGGGGAGACAGCCTAGAAGGGGCGTAACCAGGGAGTCCTGCCTAGAGGCTGCTCACTGAAGCTCATTGATGAACTAGGGAACCGAACAATTTCAGGCGTCCCTGTTGAAAAGGGCTGGAAGGAGGCGTGGTGAATCCTGTGTGTTTATCTCTTTAAAAAGTTACAAAGAGTACACGTATATCTTCTCGTTGGAAAGGAAACCTATATTCAAACAGGGAAGTATCCGGACAGAGTCAAGCTCCCCCTTCATCCCTATCTGCCACCCTCTTCGGGGTCCTTTCCCTTCAAAAGTGTACTTTTACATAACATCTGTGCCCACCGACCTTAATTCTTTTCACCAAGAATTGCGATATGTGAAGATTTCTGCTCCCCACCCCTCCCTTCTTTTCCCTTTAGCTCTCGACCACGGTACTGTACCTATTAAAATGCATTTCTGAAAACCGCTGAATGCACACTCAGGCGTCGGGGCTGGAAGGAGGATGTGTTTCAAGTTACTCCCTTCTGCTCGCGGGGTCTGGCGCATGCGCTCTGCTGTAGGGCCCTGCTCCCCGCGGGCGCCCTGCAACTGGGAAGGCCAGGCCCGCCTGGGGTGCTAGGCTGACAAACCATCCCACAGGAGGAGGCGTGAGCGGGGCGGGGCCGGAACGTCTTTATCCCGGGCCGCTCCCTGGGAGGGCACAGATACCAGCCACACAGACCATGGCTGCAGCGGCATTGAGGCAGGTGGGTTCGCGGCCCAGTGCCGGGGTCTGGGGAGCTCTTAGGGGAGGCGCACTTCCGGGTGGACCACTCGCCGGTGGCCCATCCGGTGGGGCGCAGGTACTCCCGCACTCAGGTTCCGCTGCAGGGAGCCAAGGAGGAGGGGGCCCCTTAGAAAGGAGCACGAGGCTTTAACGGGGATGAAGGGAGAGAAGTAATCGGTGGGAAGGGGGACCCAGATGGGACTTCTAGGGATGGATATATAGAAGAGGAGACGGCAATGGGAGAAGCATGGGACTGGGGTGACGGGATGGATTAGGAAGGAAGAGAGCCTTTGGGGGCGCCAGAATAAGATTCCCAGACCATCTAGCTAAGTGGGAGCAGGATGAAGGCAGAGTTCAGTTTCAGGTCTGGACTGGGACTAGGACCCAAGGCCCTATTTTCTTGGCACTAAAGATAGAGGTAGAATGTTGTGTCCCGGAAACCCCTTATCTGAAACTCTGCACCAGGGTTGAAAACAGAGTTAATACCTCATTGTCAGCTACAGAGATTCTCCTGCTGAGAGTGGGACCCTCCATTCTTACTGATACAGGTCAACAGGCAGAGCTTCGGAGAGCCTGTGATTTGAGAGAACAGGGTTTCTCAGTGAGGAAGGAAACAATAACAACTCGAAGAAGGGAGTCTTTATAACCCTTGACAGCTGCTTCTTAACGTTGGGGAAAATGGTTCCTGTTAACTTTGTACCTGACTTTATATGGGACTCTTAGCTTGATGGATAGCAGGACAGATGTTTCCTTTCTGAGTTGAGACGGAGACCAGCCTGGGCTGTGCCTGGGACAATCTTGACTTTATGAAGACACTCCTGGGCCATGGTGGTAGGACACCCTTGGGCTGTGAGTGCTGGGGTCAGTGGAGATTGCATCATATTATAGAGCCCTGCTCTGTGCATACCCTACCCCAACTCCAACTATTTCTCATTTCCTAATTCAGCCCCAGAGCTTTTTACAACTACTTTCCCAAAAGCTCAACGCTCATCTGAGATCTCCTTGGGGCCCAATCCCCCAATAGTTTGGGGTAACAGGTGGTGGAGCACCTTCCCTGAGGAGGAGTGAGACCCCTGCCCCCAGAAAAATATCCTGGGAGGATGAAGGCAGCTTCTCCCAGTGTGACAGTGTCTCTGTAGCCAGTACAGATTTATAATCTCCTGGAAACAGTGCCTGGCGCCTCTTCTCTGCCTTGTGGGTGTGTCTTCCTGCTCCTCCCCTCTGTCCTGGATACTTGTGTCTCCAAGCATCGCTGAGGCAGCTTCTCTCCAGGTGTTGCCATCGCCCTGTCTCTGCTAGTCTCTCCTCGTTTCCTAGGCCTCCCTTTCACTTTGTGCTGTCCCCCAACATTGGGTCTTGATCTATTACTCTCCTTTCTCCTGTTCTCTCTTTCTTATGGCTTCAGTTCATCTTGCCTTCAGTATTTTTTTTTTCTTGATTTCTCCAGGCTTTGCCATGCCTGAACTTCCCTCCTTCGTGTGCCTTGTTTCAGTCTCTCTATATATATGGTGGTGGTGGTGGTGGTGCTGGTTTAGTCACTAAGTTGTGTCCAACTCTTGCAACCCCATGGACTGTAACCTGCCAGGCTTGTCTGTCCAAGGGATGTCCCAGGCAAGAATACTGGAGTGGGTTGCCATTTCCTCCTCCAGGGGATTTTCCCCTCTCTCTGTATGAAAGTGAAGTGTTAGTTGCTCAGTCGTGTCTGATTCTTTTTAACCCCCTGGACTGTAGCCGGCCAGGCTCCTCTGTCGATGGGATTCTCCAGGCAAGAATACTGGAATGGGTTGCCATTCTCTTCTCCGGGGGATCTTCTCGCCTCAGGGACTGAACCCAGGTCTCCTGTATTGACAGGCAGATTCTTTATTGCTGAGCCCCTCTATGATCATATCTAATCTGACTTCTCTTGGCCTTGGATTCCTCTTCCTTAATGTCCTTGTCTTTTACTTCCTTGTCTCTTATTTTTTCTCATTCTTCTTCTTCTCTACTCTTTTCCTTTCTGCCTTCCTCTGAAGGCTGCTTTCCTGTCCACCTGCTGCCTGCCACCGCCCTGCCAGTTGGTGTTATCTCTGTGCCAGGGTGTCTTGTCCCCCTCCTGGCCAGTAACCAGCCCCTGGCTTGGGCAAGCCACAGAGCGCCACCTAGAGGCCATGCCCAGGACCCACACTCCGATCATCCCAGGAGCTCTCCGGCACTCATAACATCCAGGACCACTCCTCAGACCTCATGGCCTAGACTTTGGGACATTCCAAACCCACAGCCCCCGTCTCCCCATGACTCACCTACTGGCCAGTGACTTCGGCCATTCACTTCTGTTCTCAGTTCCCTCAGCTCACAGGGCAGGAGCAGGCTAGGCTGTTGTCGGCCAAACCTCATCACAGCTGCCTTCCCACCAGGCTGAGGAAAGAGGTATCACGAGGTCAGAGACTGTGGGGGAGAGGCCATCCTGCTAGACACAGACAGACCTTCTCTCCCCCGCTGGCCTTGGGCCGGACCACAGGGGAAGCGTTCATCTGAGCAATGTCTCTTGATGACTGGGGTGGTCCCCAAGGGTATGTGGCTGCCCCTCAGTTCCCTACAGCCCTGGGAACCATAGGGAATTGGAATTGCTGGTGTCCAGGGTGTGGGACTGGGGCCTCAAGTAAGCTGAGCCCAGGTGATCTAATGCCCCCAAAGAGAAGGACTTGCAATTCTGGGTCTGAGGGTGGAGGGGGCTGGGGGTCTGGATCCTGAGGTGGGGGCCTGGAATCCGGGGTCTGTAATAGCAAGGGCTGGGCCCCTGGGTCCTGGGTCCTGGGGGAGCGTGACCTATGGGCCCTCCACTTTTGTAGCTCTTTTCAGGATTTGAGTTCCCCGGGGAGGCCTTCACTTACCTGCACACCTTCTCTTGTCGTCCTCTGTCTGATCAGGGCTGGGGCCAAAGTTCCCTGGGGTAGGAGGCGCCTGTATTTGACTTTGCCCCAGCTTGGAGGAAGGGATGGGAGCCAATTCAGCTCTTTATTGAGATGGCACTTGTGGGGGCAGGGAGCGGACTTGGCCTCCTTGGGGACCTCCTGCTCCATGCTGATCAGGACAGGGGAAGGGACCTGGCCAGGGCCGTGTGGTCTGTCTGGAAGCACTGGGCCAGGGACCGAGCATGCCTGAGGAATATCCCGAGTGCAGGTTGTGGAAAAGATGGGTGCCAGGACCCCCTGCTCTCTCTGTCTCCTGGTCTCATCACCTTTCTTACTTCTGTCCCCACCCTCAGATTTGGATCCCCAGATTTCTCCCTGTTCCTTGGTTTCTGTGTGGTCCCAGAAGATATGCCTCATCCAGCTTCAAGGTGACAGTGGGGATTAGGGTTTGGATCTCAAGGAAGAGGGGGCTGGGGGCCTGGACCAGTGGGTCTGAGGGCAAGGACTGGGAGCTAGCTTTAGGCATCTCCAAAAGATCTAGAGTCCGAAGGTGAAGGTGGGTGGCAATGGGTTAGCCTAATTGCTTGCCGTCAGGCCGTGGGAAAGAGATGAAACTGCATGTCCCAGAAGCCTCTGGGACTACAGATCCCTCTTCTCTCTGGTTCTCAGCCCCAGGGCTTCCTGGAAGTTGTAGTCTTTCAGATTGGAAGCTGTGGTCAGACTCCAGGACGCCTGTCTTTTCTCAGGCTGCTGACCTGCAGCTGGAAATGACACAGGAGCCTCATAAGAAGCCTGACCCCAGCCAGCCCCTGCTGTTTGGGAAGACATTCACCGACCACATGCTGATGGTGGAATGGAGCCAGGAGAAGGGCTGGGGCCAGCCTCGAATCCAGCCCTTCCAGAACCTCACGCTGCACCCGGCCTGCTCCGCTCTGCACTACTCCCTTCAGGTGGCAGGGCGATGGCCCTCCCTCCCCTGTCTCTCCCTGCGTCTCTTCCATCTTGCTGGGTCTCATGCTGGGTCCACCTCCCTGGGTTTGCTTTATGTGTGTTTCTCATTTCTACGCTCTCCTCATCCATTTTTCTGAGGCTTGTCATGTTCCAAGTCCCATGCTGGGTGATGCCGGCTCCCCAGAGATGAGCAGACCCAGTTCCTTCACTTGAAAACCCCCACGCTTTGGTGCCCACCCAGGGGGATCTGGACTCTGATGGAGGCAGCTGAGGTATTATGGGAGGCCAGAAGAGGAACTCCCATCCTACCTCTGATTCGACTGAAAGTGGGGTCTTTCCTGGCAAAGAGGGGAGCTGAGGCTCTTAGAGGGAGAGGTGACATCAGTATAAAGACACAGTCCAAAGAAGAGCCTGGTATATTTGGGAGGGAAGCGTGGGGTTGGAGACTACAGGGAAGCTGAGGATGTCATCAGAACCCCAGAGAAGCTGGCACCTTGCCAAGGGCACTGGGAGCCCCGAGGGCTCTGAGCAGGCATACAGCAGGTAGAGTAAGACCTTTCTTAGGCCATGTGAAGGATGAGCTGAGGTCAGAGCCAGGAGGATCGCCAGGAGGGGATGGGGCAGAGAGATTCAGGGATACCAGGGATTGACCAGCGGGGCTAGAGAAGGGCAGGGAGGGCTGAGTACTGTGCCCAGGGGTTTAGCCGGGTGACCGTGTAGACCACGGGACCGTGCTGGTATGGGGACATAGGAGGAGGAGGGAGGATTGGCGTTGTGGGACTTGGTGAGGGCCCACGAGGAGAGAGACGCAGGAGACATTTGACCCAGTTACCAGCTTCAAGCTATGGCTGAAAGCAAAGTCTTTTCCAAAGAAGCTTTACTTGTTGCCAAATTTTGGAGGGACACACTGCAGTTCTAGTAGCTGGCTGGCACTTTGACTGATTTTTGTCCCTTACAGAGTCGTTCTCCAACGTTAGGCATGTTCCTCACCCCCCCACCCTCCCACCGCCCGCCTTTTTTTTTTTTCTCTTTCTTTTCTTTTCAGAATTTTGATGGTTTTTCTTCCCACCTACTCTGGACATTTGATTCGAATGGATCAGTTCTGTGCAGAGGAGACCCAGCGTGGGGAACAGATACAAAGGACGGATGGTCAAGACATGTCTACAGAGTCCCCCCCGCCCCCAGGAAGGTGGCTTTTGGAGATCACCATTTATTTGGCTCTCCTTTCAGCCCAGCATGACACGATGTCCTCCAACAGTACTTTTGGAGGGCAAAAGTACTTTTGGGGACCCAGTACTTTTTCTTTAGTAGAGTGAGTGAAGATGAAGAGGTTGAGCATCCAAAAAACATGTCTTTCATGATAGCTCTTACATAGCGCTCCCCAGGTGGCACAGTGATAAAGCATCCACCTGCCAATGCAGGAGACACAAGAGATGTGGGTTCGATCCCTGGGTTGGGAAGATCCCCTGGAGGAGAAAATGGCAACTCACTCCAGTATTCTTGCCTGGAGAATCCCATGGACAGAGGAGGCTGGTAGGCTACACAGTCCATGGGGTCACAGAGTTGGACACGACCGAGTGATGAACACTTTCGTTTTTCCTTCTTTTAATGTAGCCTAGAGATTCTTGGGCGGCCCTTGAAGAGCTTTGTCCTCCTTTTCTGCTGCTGTGTAGTATTCCATCCTAAAAATGCCTCCTTTAGGCGATCACCTGTTCCTGGACACTTAGGTTGTTCCCAGGCTTGTGCTATTATAAACAGCACTGCAATAAACTGCAAACACTTCACTTCCTGTAAGAGCAAATGTGTCTCTCCTTTCAATTTCTGGAATTGTTGGCTCAAAGGGTGTATGTGCTTGTAATTGCTGACAGATGTTGAGTCATCAATATCTTCTGTAACAGATGTTGTTACAGAGCTGTGTCAATTTCCACACTTACCAGCCAGGCCTGTTTTCCCTGTACCCTGGATGACCCTTGTGGAACTTTTAGATGTCTTGTAACCTCCTAAGTGTTTTTAAAGGTACTTCAAGGTAATTTTAATTTGCCTTTTCCTCTCGATTATGAATGGAGTTGACCATCTTTTCACAATGGAAGAGCCATTTTTAGTTCCTTCCTGTGAACTGTCCATTTTCTTGGCTGATTTTTCTATTAGAGTGGGTTTCTGTATTTATTTGTAGGAGTACTTTGTGTATTAAAGATAAGTCATTTGTGATGTGAGTTGAAAGTTTCTACCCAGCTTGTTTATTTTTATTTTTATGCAGTCTTTTCTTTTTGATTCCTGTGATTTGTCATATTTAGAACACCAGCCCCAATTCAAAATATAAAACGGTCCTTTTGTGTTTTCCTTTATTGCTTATGGAAGAAATTTCATTTAAACCTGAAAATTTTTCCTGATGTGAGGTATGAGGAAGCTGCTGCTGCTGCTGCTAAGTCACTTCAGTCGTGTCCGACTCTGTGCGACCCCATAGACAGCAGCCCATCAGGCTCCCCCGTCCCTGGATTCTCCAGGCAAGAACACTGGAGTGGGTTGCCATTTCCTATTCCAGTTCATGAAAGTGAAAAGTAAAAGTGAAGTCGCTCGGTCGTGTCTGACTCTTTGCAACCCCATGGACTGCAGCCTACCAGGCTCCTCTGTCCATGGGATTTTCCAGGCAAGAGTACTGGAGTGGGGTGCCATTGCCTTCTCCGGTATGATGTAGGGATGCAACTTAATTCCTCCCCCCTCCCCCCCCGGCCCGAAATGGATATTTGGTTGTTCAGCACCATTTAGCTGAATGGATCATGGATTTTTTTTTTTTTTTTTACAATTTTTACTGAAATACCGTTGGGTTACAGTATTGTGGTGGTTTCAGGTATACAGCAAAGTGATTCAGTTATACGATAATCCACTTTCTAGTCTCTTGCATTGTTTGACCTGTCAGTTCATTTGTCAATGTCCCTTCAAGTGTAGATTTATAATCTGTTTTCATATGTGATAAGGCAGCTTCCCACTCTTACCTCTTGCCCTTATTTTTACATTTTTTCCCAAAATACTCCAATTATTTTTATTTTGCATTCTTTATTCATTTATTCATTCATCCAGTCAATAGAAACCTACTATTCACCAAGAACTTACCTGGGCTTAGTGGGAGTAGGGGGGTGGTTCTTTAGTGATATCTTTATTTATGTATTTGTTGATGAACATTAAAATTGCTTCCATATCTTGGTTATTATAAATAGCACTGCTATGAACACAGGGGTGCAGGCATCTTTTTGAATTAGTTCTGTCTGATATATGCCCACAAGTGGGGTTGTTGAATCATACAGCAACTCTATTTTTAATTTTTTTTTTTAGGAACCTCCATACTGTATTTCATAATGGTTGCACCAATTTATATTCCCACCGACAGTGTAGGAGGGGTCCCTTTCTCTACACCTTCTCCAGCATTGGTTATTTGTAGACATTTGATTGATGGCCATATTGACCTATGAAGTGGTACCTCTCTGTAGTTTTGATTTGCACTTTTCTAATAATTAGCAATATTGAGTATCTTTTCCCTATTGGCCATCTGGGTGAACACTGTATGATTTCATCCATGGCTATTAAAGTATTTCTCTCAAACACAAAAAGCCTATTTAAAAAGATAACTTCTGGGAGTTCCCTGGTGGTCCAGTAGTTAAGACTTTGAGCTCTCACTGCCGAATGTCCTGGGTTCAATCCCAAGTTGGGGAACTAAGATCCCACAAAGCATGTGGTGTGGCCAAATAAATAAACAGATAACTTCCATGTCATCATTCCTGAGAAATGGTCCCAGTAACATGGAAAGGGTTTAAGCAAAGCATGCTCCTTGCTCTGGGTCTCTCTGTTCTGCTTTCTCTGGCTTCTGTCCTTTGCTGTCTCCTCTCCTGGTCTGTCTGGATCTTTCCTCTCCTCCTCTGTGTGCTCAGTGGGTTAATCTCTTCCCTGCTTGCTGTATTTTTCTATGTCAGTATCCCTGTGTATCAGCCTGTGTCTCTCTCTGGCTGGGTGAGCTGTCTCCCTGAACCCTGACCTCCCGCCCTGCCTGTCCCTGCAGCTCTTTGAAGGCATGAAGGCGTTCAAAGGCGGGGACCAGCGCGTGCGCCTCTTCCGACCTTGGCTCAACATGGAACGGATGCTGCGCTCGGCCCTCCGCCTCTGCCTGCCGGTGAGGGGCCCCCGGCCGCCCGAGGAGGGTGGGGCAGGGGGGTATGGATGGGGGCCAGGGTCGTGAGGGTCCCCTGACTCATCTTCATCCCACCCAGAGTTTCGACAAAATTGAGTTGCTGGAGTGCATCCGCCGGCTGGTGGAAGTGGACCAGGACTGGGTCCCTGGCAGCACAGGCACTAGCCTCTACGTGCGGCCCGTGTTGATCGGGAACGAGGTGGGCCGGCTCCGGGGGCTGCGGAGCCACACTTGGGGGGCGGGTTGCCTTCCTGAAGTAGAAGGGCCGGGGACCCAGGCATGGGTCAGGGAAGGGGCTGGGGGCCTGGACTCCTGGGTCCCTGATGCCCCCTTCCGCCCATCGCAGCCCTCCCTAGGTGTCGGCCACCCTACTCGAGCCCTCCTGTTCGTGATTCTCAGCCCGGTGGGCGCCTACTTCCCTGGAGATGCCTTGAAACCTGTCTCCCTCCTGGCAGATCCATCATTCATCCGGGCCTGGGTGGGTGGGGTCGGCAACTACAAGCTGGGAGGGTAAGTAGTCCCTTGCCCACCCTTTGGGTCTGAGGCACTGGGCGTCAGAGACACCGGGTGTGTTTTTGGATGGCCAGTGGAGAGACTCAGATTGGTTCCCAGGGAAGTCTCTAGAAATGAATTTACACTTAGCTCACTGGTCTCTCCTCCAGGTAGCCTCCCCTGAAAACCCAACCTCCCTCAGCTCCTATAGTACCCAGGGGCTCTGGCATCCACCACCCTGCCTGTGGACTTCCTGTGAATTTATCTGTCTTGCCAGGAGCCTCGGCTCAGCAGGGCAAGGAGGGTTAGAATGGGGATAAGGCAGAGGGCGGGCTCAGGGTGTGTTGGGACAGCAAGTGTGGCCCCAGCTGGGAGTTCATTCAGGTCCTTTCAAAACATCTCGTTGAGGTTTCCTGAGGGCCAACGTGAACTTCTCGATGATCAAGCTGGTTTTAGAAAAAGCAGAGGAACGAGAGATCAAATTGCCAACATCTGCTGGATCATCTAAAAAGCAGGAGAGTTTCAGAAAAACATCTATTCCTTCTTTATTGGCTATGCCAAAGCCTTTGACTATGTGGATCACAATAAGCTGTGGAAAATTCTGAACAAGATGGGAATACCAGACCACCTGACCTGCCTCTTGAGAAATCTATATGCAGGTCAGGAAGCAACAGAACTGGACAGGGAACAACAGACTGGTTCCAAATAGGAAAAGGAGTACGACAAGGCTGTATATGGTCACCCTGCTTATTTAACTTCTATGCAGAGTACATCATGAGAAATGCTGGGCTGGAAGAAGCACAAGCTGGAATCAAAATTGCCAGGAGAAATATCAATAACTTCAGATATGCAGATGACACCACCCTTATGGCAGAAAGCAAAGAACTAAAGAGCCTCTTGATGAAAATGAAAGAGGAGAGTGAAAAAGTTGGCTTAAAGTTCAACATTCAGAAAACTAAGATCATGTCATCTGGTTCCATCACTTCATGGCAAATAGATGGGGAAACATTGGCAGACTTTATTTTGGGGGGCTCCAAAATCACTGCAGATGGTGATTGCAGCCATGAAATTAAAAGATGCTTACTCTTTGGAAGAAAACTTATGACCAGCCTAGACAGCATATTAAAAAGCAGAGACATTACTTTGCCAACAAAGGTCGGTCTAGTCAAGGCTATGGTTTTTCCAGTGTTCATGTATGGATGTGAGAGTTGGACTATAAAGAAAGCTGAGTGCCAAAGAATTGATGCTTTTGAACTGTGGTGCTGGAGAAGACTCTTGAGAGTCCCTTGGACTGCAAGGAGATTCAACCAGTCCATTCTAAAGGAGATCAGTCCTGAGTGTTCCTTGGAAGGACTGATGTTGAAGCTGAAACTTCAGTTCTTTGGCCACCTCATGTGAGGAGCTGACTCATTTGAAAAGACCCTGATGCTGGGAGGGATGGGGGGCAGGAGGAGAAGGGGACGACAGAGGATGAGATGGTTGGATGGCATCACCGACTCAATGGACATGAGTTTGAGTAAACTCCAGGAGTTGGTGATGGACAGGGAGGCCTGGCGTGGTGCAGTCCATGGGGTTACAAAGAATCGGACATGACTGAGCAACTGAACTGAACTGAACTGGGTGAAGATGGGGACACAGATGAGTCTGATCTGGGCCCTGCCCTCCAGGGGCTCCCAGGCTGGTGGGATCCCCGGTATCCAGGGCAGCACATGCTCTGATGGAGATGACCAGAACGTGGGAAAGTCTTCACAAAGGAGGTCCGATGGGTAGGGTGGAGGTGGTTTCTTAGATACAAAAGTGGTGTGTATGTGAGTCACTCAGTCATGTCTGACTCTTCACCACCCCATGGACTGTGGCTTGTCAGGCTCCTCCGTCCATGGAATTCTCTAGGCAAGAATACTGGAATGGGTCACTTTCAAATCCTGGGAACACACCAGTGGAGGCATCAGGGAGGGGCAGAGTCACCGAAGTTGTCAGAGAAGAAAAATAAGTCTGGCTTTTGCAAAAGGCTTAACAGGTAGTCCCAGACCAGGCCCAGCCCTGAATACTGGACCGAAGGGCTGGGATCTTATCCCAGAGGCAGTGGGGAGCCCTGGGAGGCTTGTGAGCAGATGGAGAGCGAGGTCAGCTCTAGGTGAGAGACAGTGTGTTAAATCAGGGTAAAACGGGAAAGCATCAAGGTGGCCAGTTGATCGTGAGAGCCCAAAGGAGGTTTGAAACCCAGCCTGGAGGTTCAGTAAGCCTCTCAGAGGGGGAGACGTCACAGGTGGTTTTGAAGGACCTCACAGCTGTTTGTGAGTGGGGCAGGAGCAGGATGAGTGCTGGTCTGGAAAGACTCACATCGGGCCATGTCGGGGGAAGGCTGGGGGTCCCTTGACCTGTTCCACCATGTTGCTGTCCACCAGGAATTATGGGCCCACCGTGTTAGTGCAGCAGGAGGCACAAAAGAAGGGCTGCGAGCAGGTCCTCTGGCTGTATGGGCCTGATCACGAGCTCACCGAGGTGGGCACCATGAACATCTTCATCTTCTGGACCTATGAGGATGGGGGTGAGCCCACCCATGACCAACCCCAGGCCGGGTGGAAGTGGGCGGGAGCAGAAATTCTTAGTGGCTGCAGGTCTTGGGGCTTGGCTGTGAGTGGGGTGGCTCCTAAGAGGATGGGATGATGTGAGGTAACACGCCCCCTCCCCCTTCTCTTCCACCTGACCCAGCGCTGGAACTGGTGACCCCCCCACTGGATGGCATCATCCTACCTGGGGTAGTCCGACAGAGTCTGCTGGACCTGGCCCGGACCTGGGTGAGAGCATGCTGTCTTCGGGTGGCCAGAGTGATGGGGTACTGCTGTGTTGCAGAACTGGAGTACTGGGGGTGGTAGAGGGGGCTGGGCACAATGGCATGTCTCTTTTTCACCATCCACACGGAGGGAGCAGCAGGGCAGCCCCCCGGGCTCAGAGGTTATTTGTGTCTCGCCCCACAGGGTGAATTCCGAGTGGTAGAGCGTAAGATCACCATGAAGGAGTTCCTGCGGGCGCTGGAGGACGGCCGGGTCCAAGAAGTCTTCGGTTCAGGCACCGCTTGCCAAGTCTGCCCCGTGCACCAAATCCTGTACCAAGGCAAGGTGAGGAAGGGCCAGCTTGGACCGTGAGGGAGAAGAAATGGGTGGGGGCCCGTCCTTACCACCCTTTCTTCCCCAGCATTTCCACATTCCCACCATGGAAAACGGGCCCCAGCTTATCCTCCGCTTCCACAAGGAACTGAAGGCGATCCAGGTGAGGTGCACCTGCTGGGAGCTGGGCTGGATGCTTGGTTGCCCAAGAGAAGTTCACAACCCAGAGGCTCTGAACTGAGGCTTCCCATCCCCCACCCCCATCGCCTGCCATAGTCCCACCAGCTGAAAATGGCTCCTTCCATCGGCCTCTGGGCCTCCGATTGAGTTTGCTTTCCTCAAGGCCCTGTGGCCTAGAACACTTCTTGGGACTAAATGGTGCTTCTCTGTGAGCCTCGGGAGCCCTGGCTTGAGAAATTCCCTTCCCATGAGCCTCCGGGACCCGAAGCCAACCTTCTGGCTGCTGAGTTCCGAGTCCCGGGGATCCCCAGGCGCCCAGGGCTATTCCGCTGGCTTGAGAAATCTTGCTCCTACCAGCCTCTGCACTCTGACCCGAATCTGTGGCCTAAGTGAAGGTGAAAGTGAAAGTGAAGTCGCTCAGTCGTGTCCGACTCTTTGCGACCCCATGGACTGTAACCTACCAGGCTCCTCCGTCCATGGGATTCTCCAGGCAAGAGTACTGGAGTGGGTTGCCATTTCCTTCTCCAGGGGATCTTCCCGACCCAGGGATTGAACCCCGGTCTCCTGCCTTGCAGGCAGATGCTTTAACCTCTGAGCCACCAGGGACGCCCCGGGTGACTAAGAACGTTTCCTATCATAAGCCCGTGGAGGTACTTTCATACGTCTGAACGGAGCTATCTTGCCTTTCCTGGCACTGGAACTGGAGCTCCTTTTCTGTGAGCTTCTGTAAATTCCAGAGTATCCGGACCGAGAACTACACCTCCTGCCTATCCAGGTTTTCTCAGCTGAAGAACTTTTCCCCCGAGCCGTCAGGGCCTCACAACTCCTCTTCGCAGAACTACAACTCCTTTGGGCCTCTGCGCCACCTTTGCCACGTTCGGTGGGCTTCTGGGAAGTGGACTACATTTCCCATGAGGCCCTGGGGCGTAACTTTGCCGGCACTCAGGCTAGGATGCCCCAGGGCCTGCTGGGAGTTGTAGTGTGGTTTCCTCTCACCTCTGCCTGTGTTATTCTATAGTACGGATCAAAAGCCCATGAATGGATGCTCCCGGTGTAATGCTCTGGGCTTCGCTGGACCACTCCACGGACCACCGACGTGTAGCATCCAGCCCCTGTTGGACCATCACCTCCGTACCAATGACTCACCTGAAGTGCAATATGAAGTAAAAGACGGGGGAGCCGGGACGCCTGGATCTCCGGTGCCCCCATGTTACACTCCCAAAGCCATAAGGGCCTGACCCAGGCGTCTTGGCCCCTAGCCCCGCCACTCAGGCCTTGGGGACCCGTACTCCCCGCTGCTCCGTGTTGTGGGTCAGGTATATACTTTGACCCCAAATCAGCATCTCCGTTTTCAGGCCGGATCTCCCGGTGCTGCAGTTTTTTTTGTTTGTTTGTTTGGTTTTTTTTTTCCCTAGCTGCGATTTTGAAATAAAATGCCAAAGAACAAGACATTAAGTTTCATCTTCAATGAAGCAATTCAGCGGCTCTAGCATCTTAACCAGGAACCCACATGTTCAACCCATTTCATTTTCAAGGGCCCAGCAATCCAAACCCTCCAAGTCCTGGTGGTTTCTCAGATGGGGAGATTTTTCCACTTGTCACAAATTGAGCTTAGCATCTTCCCTCACTAAGATGGGACTCACCTCCCCATCTTGCAGGACAGCCCCACTGTACACTCCAGTCACTCTGCCAGACCCCTCTGCACTGTATTCCCCACAAAGCCTCTGAGTCCCCAGCCCTGTCCTCTTTCCCCAGACTCTGTCTTCTTGGCTTCAGCTCAGATCTTGTCTCCTGCCTGGACCCTTGTCCTGGCTTCCAATTTGACCTGGAAAGGGTCTTTCTATACTCAGAGCTGCCCTTAACTGGCTACAGATCTGGATTCTGGATTCTAACTTTCTTCTGTTATCTGATCAGTATATAATCTGGGGTATGCCACCTGAGCTCTGATCCTGGGGAGACCCTGTGGGACTATTGGGTAGACTCTGATTGTGGCCTGTCCAGCAGCTATCAGCTTTGGTACCAGGATTCTGATCTATTGAGATAGCAGGTAACCATTGCCACACCCACCTCTTTCTCTTTTTCAATGGTTGTTCAAGGGAAGGTCACGGGCCAAGGGGATACAAGAGGAAATTTGCCTGGAGGCCTCTGGGAAAGTTGTCCTTCCTAAATTAAACATTCCAGAAGGGCTACGTCTGCTTTTCTTTCCTCTGTTTTGACTTAGTTACAAGTGTGATGCTTGGAGCTGCTGCAGCCATTTCATGGCCAAGAGTGTCAGGCCTACTCTGAATATAACAGAGCACAAAGAAAGATCCTGGCTCCTCCAACTGGGAAGCCTCTGATTTCTGGATTGTTTTGTTTAAAAAAAAAAAAAAGAACAAAAAGCCATTTAAGTCACTTTTGTCAGATGGTTTATCTTTTGTTATTTGTAATTGTATTATGTGTGTGTGTGTGCGCAAGAGAGAGACTTACAGTCAAAAACTTCTTTGCTTCCCTGGATCTTCTGTTGGCCAGGGCTGATCACATCAGGAAGAATTCCTGATTCTAGTTGCCAGGTCCCAAATGAAGACCTAGGCCAGATTTTTATCTTAGATTTGAATCCTGTGGGAATGATCAAGAAAGGGTAAGTAGCTGTCGCTTAAAAAAAAAACCCAAAAAACTCAGAATTATGCTTTATTTGGTGGACAAAACTGAGGACTTAAGCCAAAGACGTGGCATCTCATATAATGAGAGATGCTTCAAAGAAGCAAAGAGTGGGGGAGCCAAGATATATAGGAATTTTTGCAATGAAAACTAGGTAGTCAAAACATCAGGAGATTACTGTGAAATATGGTGGTCCAGTGGCTAAGACTCTGCGCTCTCAGTGTGGGGGCCCTGGATTGCATCCCTGATCAGAGAACTAGATCCTGCATGCCTCAATGAAGGTTGAAAGTCCTGTGTGCCACAAATAAGACCCAGCACAGTCAAATAAATAAATAAAAATAAAAGTTAAAAAACAGTTTGTGTGTGCTCAGTCATGTCCAACTCTTTGTGACCCCATAGACTGTAGCCTGCCAGGCTCCTCCGTCCACGGGATTTCCCAGGCACGAATACTGGAGTGGGTTGCCACTTCCTTCTCCAGGGGATCTTCCTGACCCAGGGATCGAACCCAAGCCTCCCGCCTCTCCTGCACTGGCAGGCAGATTCTTTCCTACTGAGCCGACCCACCTGGGAAGCCAAAAACCAGAGATGACTGTCAAAAAAACCCAAATACCTCAAGTTAAGGAATTTAGCCCTTTTCTGTGTATGGTAAGATGCAAGAGTCTGCTCCCTGAAATCATTCCTTTGCTATGCTCCTTAGCTATCTAGGGTCAGTGTCTTATTCTTTTGTCCATCTCTGGTCTCTGGGTGCACCGCTGGAGAGAAGGGCGGCTGTAGCAGCTGACTGCTTGGTGGCAGGCATTCTGTTTCTACCCTGAGTTCCCTCAGGTCTCACTGTCGGGGGGACTGTGACGTGCTGACGTGGTGGGTGCCATATCCTTTGTTTATCGAGGTACAGGCAACACTTCCAGGGCTTCCCAGGTGGCGCTGGTGGCAGAGAACCCACCTGCCGATGCAGGAGGCATAAGAGCCCTGGGCTCGATCCCGGGGTCAGGAAGATCCCCTGGAGGAGGGCATGGCCACTCCAGGTTCTTGCCTGGAGAATCCCATGGACAGAGGAGCCTGGCGGGTACGGTCCACGGGGTTGCAGTGAGTTGGACACGACTGAGTGAGCACGCATGCACATGTTTCGTTAGTCTTCTTTAGCCAGTATTAGGAGATAAGGCAGAAGCCCGCTCACTGCCCCTTGCAGTGGAAGGGCAGAGTATTAACCCCTGGACCACAGCTGTGTGTGTGTGCGCACACGCGTGTGTCTGACTGATTGCCATTTCCTTCTCCAGGGGATCCTCCCAATCAGGGATCAAACCTGTGTCCCTTGCGTCTGCTGCATTGGCAGGCGGGTCCTTTACCACTGATACCTTTGCTTCCCTGCTAGCTCAGTTGGTAAAGAATCCGCCTGCAATGCAGGAGACCCCGGTTCGATTCTTGGATCAGGAAGATCCCCTGGAGAAGGGATAGGCTACCCACTCCAGTATTCTGGCCTGGAGAATCCCATGGGTCGCGAAGAGTCGGACACGACTGAGCGACTCTCACTTTCACATTTACCACTTTACCACTAGTACCACCTGGGAAGTTCCTCGACGCACTCATTGAAAGTCACTTGAGACAGTAGCATCTGAGATTAAGCAGAGATACATGTTTCACATGCCGTCGGCTAAGGATTGTTATCATTAAATGAATGAATATTTTGTTCGCCTTCTATCATAATGTCTAATTCTATAAATATTAATAGATGTAACCCATATGAACTAAAACTCTTAACGGTTCTCAGTGATTTTTAAAAGTGTAAAGTGGCCTCAGGTCCAAAAAGTTTGAGAAATGCTGTCCACGGACAATGCCTGACTCTCAGCAAGCTGATGTGACCATTGGTTAAATAACAAAATAAACAACAAATCTGATCTGGTTGCAGTTTATCACAAAAAAGAACTTTGTTTCTTGTTTTGCATTCATAGACATTTTCAGAGATTTTCTGTCTGAGACAGACATTCTGTAGGAAGATTCCAGTAGGCTTACTTGGCATTATTGCTTCATTTGATTACTTTTCACAGTGGGTAAGACACTCAGGTTGCAAATGAGACTTATTAGAGTACACACATTCACATTTCAGACACCCTTCATACTTTGCCTAATTAAAAATCAACTTCAAAAAAATTCTCTAATAGCTGTGTGATGGGCTTCCTGTGTGGCTGTGTGGCTCAGTGATAAGCCTGCCAAACATGAGACTTGGGTTTGATTCCTGCATCAGGAAGATCCCCTGGAGTAGGAAATGGCAACCAAACTCCAATATTCTTGTCTGGAGAATTCCACGGAGAGAAGAGCCTGGTGGGCTACAGTCCATGCGGTTGCAAAAAAAGTCGTCAGATGTGACTTAGGGACTAAACAGCTACAACAACAAAGCTGTGTGATGTTGGGGAAGTGAGTGCACCTCTCTGAGCCTCAGTTTTCTCATTTCAAAAATGAAGATCACAGTACCTACCTATTAAGGCCACGTCGTTGTTGTTTAGTCACTAAGTTGTGTCTGGCTCTTTTGAGATCCAATGGACTGTAGCCCGCCAGGCTCCTCCTCTTTGGAAAAGACCCTGACGCTGGGAAAGATTGAGGGCAGAAGGAGAAGAGGGTCACAGAGGATAAGATGGTTGGATGGCATCACTGATGCAAAGGACAAGAACTTGGGCAAATCCTGGGAGATGGTAAGAGTCAGGGAAACCTGGTCGCCACAGTCCACGGGGTCACAGAATCAGACACGACTTGCTGACTGACCAACAACATAAACAATGTTTCGGGGACTGTAGATCTTAATGGCTTAAAAAATTGTGTGTGTGTGAGTTTTCAAAATATTATGTCATCTTCATGCTTAAGGATGTTCTTCATTACAAAATAATAAATATACACTAAGTGGAAAGAGCAAAATGGGAATTTTCATTTAGTTTATTCAAAATTCTGAAAAGTTCACCAAAACTCCTTGGATTAATATATAATAAAACCATTTTGAACTTCCCTGGTGGTCCAGAGGTTAAGGGTCCATGCTTCCACTGTAGCGGGCGCAGATTCCATCCCAGCTGGGGAGGTAAGATCCTACATGCTGCATGGTGTGGCCAAAAAGAAAAAAAAAAAACACTTTGTAAGTTCGATTGTCTGCAGCTGTAAATACCCGTTTCACTAATCATGTTCAACAATCATGCTTTTGTATACAAATGTTTTCATTGGCTTCTAAAAAACAAACAATAAGTTCAAAAAATCAGATTTAGTCTAACTGTGAATGCTAAACTCTTGTTCTAAGTGATGAAAAGATCAGAGAAACTTATAAACATCACTTATGTTCTATATAGGAATATCCATTAATATGTAAAAATCGTGATATAAATAAATAAACAAGACAAAATAATGAAGAATAAGATTAAACTGAGGAAAAGAAAAACTGTTTTGAAAGTAAATCTCAGCTGAAGTAACCATCACTGAGCGATCCGGCCTTAGGCGCCGCAGGACGTGCCTCTGGCGCCATCTGGCGGTCAATGATGGGATTAAAGTCTCAAAGGTGGAAGGAAGAGCAGAGAAAGTCCAAACAAAATTTCAGCAGTTTCCTTAAAAACAATTTTATTGCATTATAAAAATTTACAAACATCTGGAGGGACACTGTTTGGGAAGGCTCTTTTTCGGAGATGCGTGGGAAACAGTGGTTTGGGATGGGAACGGAAGGATTGAGAGTTTGCAGGGAGCTATTATACATATGATGGATAGACAACAAGGCCTTACTGTATGGCACAGGGCACTATACTCACGATCCTGTAATAAACCATAATGCAAAAGAATATGAAAAGAATGCATATATGTGTGTAACCAAATCACTGTTCTGTACAGCAGAAATTCACACAACATTATAAATCAACTCTAATAAAATTAACAGCAACAACAAAAAAGAAACACTGGCTTGGGTATTCAAGAAGGACTGTCAGCAAACATCTTACTAAATGGTGAAAGACTGAGAGTCTTCCTTCTAAGATCAGGACAAGAAATGACGCTGCCTTTGCATCTTTCACTCAAAAATGTAGCCGAAGTTCTATTTAGAGCAGTTAAGCTAGAAAAAAAAATGAAAGGCAGTTAAGCTGCAAAGTTGTTAGGTTATCTTTATTTGCAGATAACATGATCTTATACATATAAAATGCTAAAGGGGATGCCCCTGGTGGGAAGTCTCTGTTTAAGATTTCCCCAACAACAACAGCTAAAGAAGCCACACTAAAAACCTACTGTGAATGTACTATATCCTGCCAGACTCCTCTGTCAATGGAATTTTCTAAGCAAGAATACTGGAGTGTGTTGTTATTTCCTACTTCAGGGTATCTTCCCAACCCAGGGATTGAACCAGCATCCCTTGCATCTGCTGCATTGGCAGGCAGTTTCTTTACCTTTGCACCACATAATGGGGATATGTCCTGAATTCATGGATTGGAAGGCATTATTATTAAGATGGCAATACTGAGCCTTCCCTGGTAGCCCAGTGATTAAGACTCTTTGCTTCCAATGCAGGGATGAAGGGTCCATCCCTGGTCAAGGAATGAACATCCCACGTGCTGGATGGCATGAGGAAAAAAAAAAAGTCCCCAAAGCAATAACGCAATCTAGGGACCCAATATAATCTCTATCAAAATACCAAATAAGATGAAACAAAAGCCCAGTCCTTACTTGCAGAATGGAAGACATGTCTCTACACTTCACAGGGAATCACCAGGGACCCCACATACCAAAACAATCTTGGAAATGAACACGGTTGGAGGATTCACACATCTCGATTTCAAAGCTGACTTACAAAGCCACAGTAATCAGAACAATATGGTTCTGCCATAAAATAAGAGTAGATGCAGAGTCCAGAAATAAGCCTATCCATCAATGGCCAGTTGACTTTTGATGAGAGAGCCAAGTCCATTCAATGGCAGAAAGAGCTGTCTCTTCAATAAACGGTGCTGGGACAGGCAGCTACCCCCTTGCAAAAGTCTGAAGTTGTACCCTTTACATCATGCCATATTCAGACTGTAAACCATCAAAGTCCTAAATGTAAGGACTAAAACTAGAAAACTCTTAGAAGAAAATACTGGGCTAAATCGTCATGACTTGATTTGGTGATGAGTTCTTAAAGGGACACCGAAAGCACAGGCAACAGAAGAAGAAAACAGGAAAACTGGACTTCATCAAAATTAAAGACTTTGTGCATCAAAGGACCCTATCAAGAGAATGAAAAAACCCACAGAATGGGAAAAGTATTTGCAAATCATATAACTGGTAAGGTCTAGATTCAGAATCTACCAAGACTCCTACAAGCCCCCTGTCCCCAGCAGAAAGACAACTTGACAGAAAGACAGTCCAAAATAAAGATGGGCACACCTGGAGAAGGAAATGGCAATCCACTCCAGCATTCCTGCCCGGAGAGTCCCCAAGGACAGAGGAGCCTGGCGGGCTGCAGTCCACGGAGTCACAGAGTCAGACACGACTGAGCAGGCACGGGCACGTCATGTTACGTAAAAACGGGGAAGTGTCGCTAGTTTGTGACGCAACCAGGATGCTGGGATACAGGTCCTTTGGTTCCTACACCCAGCGTTCTGTCCTGGACTGTTGTACTGAATGTGTTATGTAATGATGACTCCTTAATTAGCAACAAGCAGTTCTTTAAAAAAAAATTTTTTTTATTCATTTATTTATTTTGTCTGTGCTGAGTCTTTGTTGCTGCACGTGGGGTTTTCTCAAGTTGCAGCGAGCAGGGGCTACTCTCTAGTTCCTGAGCGCCAGCTTCTCATTGCTGTGGCTTCTCTTGTTTTGGAGCACAAGTTCTAGGTCAAACCGGCTTCAGTAGTTGCAGCTACTGGACTCTAGAGCACAGGCTCAATAGTTGTTCAGTTCAGTTCAGTTCAGTCGCTCAGTCCTGTCCGACTCCACGGACTGCACCATGCCAGGCCTCCCTGTCCATCGCCAACTCCCGGGGAGCTTTCTCAAACTCATGTCCATGGAGTCGGTCATGCCATCCAACCATCTCATCCTCTGTCGTCCCCTTCTCCTTCCGCCTTCAATCTTCCCCAGCATCAGGGTCTTTTCAAATGAGTCAGCTTTTTACATCAGGTGGCCAAAGTATCGGAGTTTCAGCTTCAGCATCAGTCCTTCCAATGAATATTCCAATAGTTGTTATATATGTTTATATATTAGTAAGCATTTTGGGGAGAAGGCAATGGCGACCCACTCCAGTACTCTTGCCTGGAAAATCCCACGGACGGAGGAGCCTGGTAGGCTGCAGTCCATGGGGTTGCTAAGAGTCGGATACGACTGAGCGTCTTCATTTTCACTTTTCACTTTCGTGCATTGGAGAAGGAAATGGCAACCCACTCCAGTGTTCTTGCCTGGAGAATCCCAGGGACGAGGGAGCCTGGTGTGCCGCAGTCTATGGGGTCGCACCGAGTCGGACACCACTGAGCGACTGAACAACAGCAAGCTTGAGGCCAGAGCCAGGCGAGAGTTGGGAGCAGAAAGACCTTGACCGTCAGTAAATGGGAACAGGCGCCCTCTGGCGGCCGTGTGGAGGAATCGACAGAGGGCGGTGAGGGCGGTAGCGGGGAGCGTCCCTTGAGGAAGACGGTGAAGAGTCCGGGCGGGGGACTATGGTGATTGCAGTGACTGCAGGACCCGGGTGGTAACTGCGGGAGGGGCCAGAAGTGATGGGATCAGGGTGCCTGTCGAAGATCAGACCATCAGGATTTGCCGAAGTGTTAATTCACACTCCTCCCAGCCACATATGGGGGGAGAAAGGGATATAAAATAGGACTTCCTCAGCTCAGCATTGTTTTATGAGATTTTTTTTTTTCATGCTGTGTTGTGTTAGTTGGCTCATTGAAAACTTCAACTTGCTGCTTGCTGGCAACTATTAACACAGTATTTACGTGATAATTATAACTGTTTACACTGCATTTACATTGTATTAGGTATTATAAGTAAGTAATCTAGAGAGGATTTAAAGTAATATGGGAGGTTGCAGTCACGGTGGAAAACAGTATTGAGGTTTGTCAAAAATTACAAATAGAACTACCCGAAGTTCCACTCCTGGGTATATCTCCCCAAAACACGCACACACAAAGCCCCACTAAGTGGAAAAGATACATTCACCCTGATGTACATAGAATTTTTTTTTTACAATAGCCAAGATATGGAAGACAGAGGATGAGATACTTGGAATAGCATCACCAACTCAAAAAACATGAATGTGAGCAAGCTCAGGGAGTTGGTGATGGACAGAGAAGCCTGGCGTGCTGCAGTCCATGGGGTCGCAAAGAGTCAGACACAACTGAGCGACTGAACTGAACTGAAGCTATGGAAACAATTCAAGTGTCCATCAACCAATGAACTTAGTGTTTTCAGCTTTTATTTCCAATTTAGTTTAGTTTAGGAGGTCTTTTTGGAAGGGTGTATTTTGTTTTTTCATTTTGTCTTTCCTTTCTGGGGTGCTGATTTTTTCTTTTTTTTTTTTTTACAGGTCAACTTTTTGATTTGGACTAACTTCGTATTTACAAAGACAATTTGCAAAGCTAATACAGAGTTCCTATACCCTTCAACCCAGCTTCTCTTAATGTAAACATCCTAATAACTATGGTGTATTTGTCAAAACTAAGAAATCAACAGTACTATGCTATTAACGAAATGCAGGCTTCATTTGAATGTCATCAATTTTCCCACAATTGTCCTTTTTCTGTTCTGAGATCCATCCAGAATGCCACATTGCATATAGTCATCCTATGTCCTTAGTTTTCTTCTATTTGTGAGTTTTCTGTTTTCTCTTGTCTTTCCATGACCTTGACAGTTTGGGAGGATATTGGTGGAGTATGTTGTGGAATGACCTTCAGCTTCAGTCTGTCTGATATTTCCTCATGAAGACTCCACAGCCAGAAATTGGGGGAGAAAATGTTCTATTGCTTAACCTGGGTGGTGGTGGCTAAAGAGTTTGTTTCATACTTATTTCTTAAATGGTACATGGTAGGCTGAAAACTGTCCTTCTAAGTGGGATTCAAGTTTAAGTCCTGGAACCAGGCAATTTACCTTATATAACAAGAACAAAAAAAACGATTATTGCAAATCTGATTAAATTAGGTCTTAAGATAGGTGATTATCTGGGAAGATTCTTTTTGTTTTTTAAAGATGTATTTATTTTATATTTTGGCTGGGATGGATCTTCGTTGTTGCACGTCGTTTTCTCTAGTTGTGGCAAGCAGGTGTTGCAGAGCATAAGCTCTGGGTGCAAGGGCCTCAGTAGCGGCAGTGCATAGGCTCAGTAGTTCCGGCTTGCAAGCTCTAAAAAGTGGGCTCTGTAGTTGTGGCACACGGGTTAGCTGCTCCATGGCAGGTGGGATCTGCCCACACCAGGGACAGAACCAATGTTTGCATTGCATTGCAAGGCGATTCTTAACCACTGAACCACCTGGGAAGCCCTGGGCAACAGGCAAGTCCTAAATACAATCAGGTGTATCCTTATACAAGAGAAGCAGAGGAATATTTGACACACACTGAAGAGAACATGATGTAAAGATGGAGCAGAGAGAGATTTGAAGATGCTGGCTTTGAGCATTGGAGTCATGTGGCCACAAGCCAAGGATTGCTCGTAATTATTGAAAACTGGAGGAGATAAAGAAGAACAGATTCTCCCTTAAGGGCCTCTGGAGGGATCAAAGCCCTGCCCACACTTTGATTTCCTTTTTTTTTTTTTCAGTTTTATTTACTTATTTATATTTGGTCACAGCAAGTAGGCTTTTACGTCCCTGACCAGGGGTCAAACCCATGCCCTCTTCAGTGGAAACATGGGGTCTTAGTCACTAGACAGCCAGGGAAGTCCCTACACCCTGATTCTGACCTGGTGACTCTCACATTGGACCTCTGGCTTCCAGAACTGTGAGAGAATAATTTCTTTTCATTTTAAGGCACTCACCTAATAGTAATTTGGTCCAGCAACCAAACATTTCAGTTTTATTCGTGTGCTATGTGTTTATGTTATATGTCTGCATGAAAGGTTTAAAATTAACCTAATAGCTTTCCCTTTTCTGTCACTGACAACAGTAATGTTGACAATTCTTTGGGGAGGCCTTTCTCAATCCATTAGCCCATACCACCTCCATTTGATAAGGCAAATGGATTTTAACCCCAGTTGAACTTTCTCCCGCTGGGTATTTCAAAATAATGATGCTCTAATTTACAGCCCTGTCTGGCATGGTTAAAGCAGCCGCCAACTAGCATGGATACCTTAAAAGAGCAAAATGAATTGAACAGACAGAGTACCCAATATACCCTGCACCTCATTGGTCTAAGGGACATGTTTTATTTTTATTTCATTTTATTGCACTATGTGGCATGTGGGATGTTAGTTCCCCAACCAGGGATCAAGCCCTCACTCCCCTGCTTTGAAAGTGCAGAGCCTTAACCATGGGATCACGAGGGAAGGCCTAAGGGGCACGTTTTAACATCTCTGAAGTAGAGATGTATCTTATAACCCTTGGGATTGTATAAATTTTTATTGCCTGCCTGTGTGTGGACATCAAAGTTACAGACTTTACAGTACTGAGTGGAGATCAGCAGCCTGGAAAAAAAAAATCCCAGAAGTGATACTGAAACTCACTTTAGGAAGCAGGGTTGTGGGGAAGATGAAGATAGCTGGTGAATCAGATGTGTTTAGTGGCAAACCCAACCCTAGTCCCAATTTTACACATTTCAGTGAGAATCTAGTAGAGTGAGAGTTATTACTGAGAGTGGTATGGGCGAATGGACTGAGAAAGGTCTCCCCAGAAGGGTGACGTTTGAACCAGATCATGACGGAGATGAATCCTCCAGGCAGGGCAATGCTGGTGGCTGAGAAGGGCAGCTGACTACCAAGTATGTGTGTTCCCCTCGCATAGTGCCCACGGAGAGACTACATTTCCCAGCCTTCCTTGCAATAAGGTTCGGTCATGTGACTAGTTTCTGACCAATGGAATGGAAGCAAGAGAGCTCTGCTCCACTTCCAGGTCTGCTTCATAAAAATCTCTCAACGTGTCCATCTCTCTTCTCCACCTGCTGTTTGGATGTGGGTGCCAGTGTATTATGCTGTGTAACAAATTACCCCCACCCCAATTCCTCTTAAAATTGGAGCTTTATTTTTAAAATGTCAAATAACAAACATTTACTACCTCATGTGGTGTCTGAGGGTCAGGAATTGAGAACAGCTTCAGCGGGGTGGTTCTGACTCAGGCTTTCTTATGAGGTTTCAGTCAAACCGCAGTCATCTGAAGGCTCAGTGGGGCTGGAAGAGTCCGTTCCAGGCTCACTCATGGGGCTGTTGGCTACAGGCCTCAATTCTCTGTCTGACGGAGTCTCTGTAGACTATTGGGTGTCCTTGGAACCTAGTATAAGAGCGAAGAACAAATCTGACTCCATTTTGGACTTGTTTCTTTTACTTTAACCTTTGTATTTTTTGCTTTTACTACAAGCTAATCACTAAAGGGATGTTTCCTGTAAGGAAAAATTATACAACTCGGGGAACACTTCCTCCCGGGTAATGAGTGTTAAGCTAATATATCTTTAGTTATTTTAAAAATATCTCATTGTGATCTACATTTTTGTTTGACTTATTTATTCAGTAGTTGTGACACGCAGTTTCTAGAGCACTGGTGCACACGCTTAGTTGCTCCACAGCATGTGGAATCTCCCCAGAGCAGGGATCCAACTTGTCAACTGCAAACTGGCGATTCCCACGGGAATTTGTTGTTGTTCACTTGCTGGCCAGTGCTCTTGGCAAGTGCCAATTTGTCACTGACACATGTTAAGACGACAGAACTGGGCTTCCTTGGTTGTTTGGTGGTAAAGAATCTGCCTGCCAATGCAAGAGACACGGGTTCGATCCCTGATCTGGGAAGAACCCACATGCCCTGGAGCAACCCGGCCTGCTGTTGTTCAGTTGCTCGGTTGTGTCTGACTCTTTGCGACCCCATGGACTGCAGCACACCAGGCTTCCCTGCCCTTTACTATCTCCCGGAGTTTGCTCAAACTCATGGCCATCGAGTTGATGATGCCATCCAACCTTCTCATCCTCTGTTGCCCCCTTCTCCTCCTGCCTTCAGTCTTTCCCAGCATCAGGGTCTTTTCCAGTGAGTCGGCTCTTTGCATCATGTGGCCAAAGCATTGGAGCTTCAGCTTCAGCATCAGTCCTTCCAATGAATATTCAGGGTTGATTTTGTTTAGGATTGACTGGTTGGATCTCCTTGCTGTCCAGCTAAATCTGTGCACCACAAGTATTGAACATGTGCTGTAGAGCCTGGGAGACGAAACTACTGAAGTCCTCCTGCCCTAGAGCCTGTGCTCCACAGCAAGAGAAGCCATGGCAATGAGAAGCCTAGCACCACAACTAGAGAGTAGCCCTCGATCACCGAAGGTAGAGAAAAGCCCGAGCAGCAACGAGGACCTACAGCCAAAATTGAATAAATGAACTCATGTATAAAAAAAAGACAGCACAGCGGCCATGAGCCTGCATTCCTGCCCTTCTTGGAAAATGAAAATCAGTTGCATAAACCATTGACATTTCAGAGCTTATCTGCCTCGGTGATTCACATTGCTTTCACTAACTACAGGAATCAGTTGCCAAAGGAACAAGGTGTGGAAGTTTAAAGAGAACACAGCACTCTGTGACTTTACCCTGTGCATATATAACTTTAATTAAAAAATAAACATGCCGTTACATGCTAATAAAAAATAAGTATGAAAAAAGGAGAATAAAGACAACCCCACAGGGACTTCCCTGGCAGGCCAGTGGTTCAGGGGAGTGGGTTTAATCTTTGATCGGGCAACTAAGATCTCACATGCCTCTCAGCATAGCCAAAAAGAAAGAAAGAAAGAAAACCCCACAAACCCAAAGAAAGGAGGAAGAGAAAAAATAATATTCTGGATAAACTCCAAATGGATCTAAGGTATCAGTGTAACATATGAAAGCATCAAAGTCTTTATCACCTGAATATGGAGAAAACCTTTGAACTATGACTCAAAATCCAGAAGCTGTGAAAGAAAGCACCGATACATTTAAATGCATGAAACAGGATCAAATGTTCCTCCTCTTCTCTCTCCTTTTCTTCCTGAACAATACAGCCCTAAGGCCGTTATATGAGGCAGGCAAGGTGGGGTTGGGGACAATGGCCCAGCATAGGGGCCTTGGTGGAGTAAGCAGGGTATCTATGAGCAGCTCAGCCCAGTGGGAGGATCCAAATGGGAGACGTCCTAGAAGAGGGGGCCCTCTGGCTTGGGGGGTAAAAACCCCAGCTGGGTGATAAGAGTAGAGGTGGAAGGGTGAGGGAAGGGATGGGTAAAGTACAGGGGGGTTGATGAAAGAAATAAATTAAGGGAATTTCCCTGGTGGTCCAGTGGTTAGGACTCCACGCTCTCACTGCTGAGGGGCCAGGGGTTCAATCCCTGGTAGGGGAACTAAATCCCATGAGCCATGAGGCATGGCAAAAAAAAAAAAAAGTTAAAAACTTGAAAGTCCGATGAGGAGTAGGGTATGCAAATGGCTTCAAAATACCTCTGTACAGAGTTCTCACTAGTCACAGAGGCAGAAAGAGGAGTAACTTTGCAATTTGTAAGGCTGTCAGATGCCACCTTCGAGTGAAGGAAATATCAGGTCTGCGCAGAGAAGGAGAAATTGGGAGCCCCTGATGTGCAATGAGAACAGACCACATCAGCAGTTTTGCTGCTGAGGCATTTGATCAGGAGGAAACATCAGACAAACTCCCGGTGAGGGAGATTACACGAGATAACTGGCTTCTAGTCTTCAAAACTGTCAAGGTCAGGAGACACCGAAGAGCTGCTCTTTCCTGGGAGAGCTGACACCGGCAGCGATGCAGGGTTCTGACCTTCCCTCTCCTGCCAGAAAGGGTATTATTGGAGCGACTGCGTCCCAGCTGGCTCGGTGATTAAGAATCCACCTGCAAGGCAGGAGACAAGGGTTCGATCCCTGGCTGGGGAAGACCCCCTGCAGGAGGGCATGGCAACCCACTCCAGTATTCTTGCCTGGAGAATCCCATGGATAGAGGAGCCTGGCGGGCTGCAGTCCATGGGGTTGCAAAAGACTCGGACACGACTTAGCAACCAAACAACAACACTGGGACAATTGGCGAGACTTGAATGAGGTCTGAGGACGCTGGGATAGTAAGCTGTTATTCTGTGGTTGTGCTGTGGTTCTTAGGAGAATGACTGTAAGAAATACAAGTCCCAGCATGTTATTAGCGTGATGATGAGACCTCAAGTGACTGAATTACGTGCAAATGGTTCTGGAAAATAAGAGCTGCTTGTACTGTACTTCCAACATTAGGTGTAAATTTGTGATTGGGTCAAAGTTGAGAAAAACATTGTTTTCTTTTTTTTAAAGAACAAACCTTGTGTGGCAAATGAAAACACCTTAAGCGAAACTCAAAAGGTAAATAACAAATGGGGAGATATATTTACAACTCGTATTGATTTCTAATATACAAAGAACTATGGAAATCATTTCTGCTAAGACTCCATGCTCCCAATGGAGGGGACAGTGTTTGATCCCTGGTCAGGGAACTAGATCCCATTTACTGCCACAACTAAAGATCTTGCTTGCTACAATTAATACCCGGCACAGCCAAATTAAAAAAAAAAATCATTATGAGAAAGACCAACAACCCATTACAAATACAGGCAAAAGATAAATACACAAAGTTCCCTGAAAAAGAAATTAAAATGGCTTGTAAATCTATGCAAGGATGCTTGACCTCATTGACAAAAAGAGAGGGGCAAACAACTAAATACCATTTCTGTGTTTCAGATTGTCAAAAATCCTCAAGTTTGATAACACACTTTATGGGGGAAAAGGAATGCATGGATTATGGGTAAGTATACAAACTCATGCAACTTTTATAGAGGGTAATTTGGCAATATCTGTAATACTACAACTGGATTTATCCTTTGATTTAGTCATCCTGTTTTGGAGGATTTAGCTTACAAGCTGGCTATATGTATATATGTGTGTGTGTGTATGTATGTTTTATATAGATATATATCAAATGAAGTTTTTACAGGGTTGTAAATGGTTGCGTTCTTTGATATGGCAGGTGATTAGAAACAGCTCAAGTATCCTTCAAAAGGAAGCAGATTTATGGTACATGTAAGCAGTGTAATTCTATGTGGCTGTATAAAAGATGAAAAACTCTCTAGGCAGCCATACAGAAAGAGCTCCAAGGTATAGTGATAGGTGAAAAAAAAGTCAGGGGCCAAAAAGAGTTCTTAATATTTGGGGTGTTTTATGAGAAAAAGGGACTTCCCAGGTGGCGCTAGTGGTAAAGAACCTGCCTCCCAATGCAGGAAACGTAAGAGACAAGGGTTCAAACCCTGGGTCGGGAAGATCCCCTGGAGAAGGGCATGGCAACCCACTCCAGTATTCTGGCCTGGAGAATCCCATGGACAGAGGAGCCTGGTGGGCTACAGTCCATGAGATCACAAACAGCTGGGCTAAATCACCATGGGAGCTCTGGTCCACATCCTGACATGTTCAAAAATACCGATTCTTGACATTATATTGTTAGGCTGGGCATGAAAATGAAGGATCACATTTTATTTCCTTGTGGTCATGACCAGCACTGTTCCACTTTATCTGGAAGTAATGCTTGCTGTGTAAAAGTCTGAGGCCATGCTTCTTTTAGTTTCTCCTGGTAAATTACATTTAGTAGTTTTTTTTTTTTTTTTTTTTTTTCAATTTGACTGCCTGGGCTCTGTCTCAGCACATAGTGGTTGTGTCACGAAGGATCTTTACGTTGTGCACGGACTCTCTTGTGGCTTCAGTCGTTTCAGCACTTGGGCTTAGGTGCATGTGAGATCTTAGTTCTCCCTACCAGGGATCAAACCTACATCGCCTGCATTGAAAGGTTGAGTCTTTATCACTAAGCCACCTGGGAAGCCCGCTGCAAGTCCTATTTTGTTCTTTTCTAAACCTGCCTGATCTTTTAATAATGCCGTGACTTTCCTCATTTCTGATCCTTTTTTTTTAAGTCTTTAAACATTTGAACATATTCATTTTGCAGTTGTTAATATTGTCCATCTTAAGCTTTCTTAGAGAGATAAGCTGTGACTTCAACATTAACCAAAGGCTTTCAATCAAACTGAAACCCCGGACCAGGTTTCTTGGTCTGCTGAGGAAAACAGAAACCTCTCCAGGTATTTAAAATACAGGGGATTTATTAAGGGGAATTGGCTACACACATACTAAGAGGCTGGAAGAACCAGACATGATCCCTGAGGTAATAGGGACAATAATGACCAGAAATAGCTCAGATTTATGGGGTTGTGGGTTCCCCGGTGGCTCAGATGGTAAAGAATCTGCCTGCAATGCGGGAGCCCCGGGTTCTGTCCCTGGGTAGGGAAGATCCCCTGGAGGAGGAAATGGGTACCCACTCCAGTATTCTTGCTGGAGAAATTCATGGACAGAGGAGCCTGGCAGGCTACAGTCCATGGAGTCGCAAAGAGTCAGACAGGATTGAGGGACCTACATCAACACATCTGGGGCTGTAGGAGCTCAGAGGGTAGGTAGAACTTTCTACCAATCCAGGGTAGAACTCAAACCTCTGAGCAGGGGGCTCCAGGCAGCTGGTGCTCTGGCCCATGGATGATAATACCTCTGTCCAAAGAAACTCAAAGTCTCCGTGCAGCCGCCTGTGGATGGACGTGCCGGAAGTAACTGGTAGCACGAGCCCTTGTTGCCTGTGGCTGCTGGCGAGATGCAGACTGGAGCTCGGAGCAGGTGAAAGGAAGTTCCTTAGGCTCTCCTCCTGCCTCCTGCTCTCCTGCCAGGTCCTTCCTGCCTCTCTGGTCAGTTGTCTGAAGGGATCACAGAATGAGAAGGTGAGATTCACGCTGCAGAGACCGTGGTACAGCCTCCCCAGAACAAACGGAGGGAAAAGTCTCACCCTGCGTGCAAAACAAAGAGGAAATATTCCACACATTTAATGGGGTAGGCTCCAGGACAAACAGCCGCTAAATAATCTTGGCTATTAAACCGACGACTCTTGGGACACGTTGTTCCGGCTGTTCTACAAGGCGGTGACACTCTGAGCAAACAGTGGTGGGTAGTAAATCAGGATCACCCAAGTCAATTTCCTAACTCTGGCGGTCATGTGGTCACAACAAAGTCTAATTGTCCTGGAACTCAGGCTTGGTGTGAGTCAATTTTGGAAGAGACCCCAGGCCTGAATCTTCAGCCATCAAAACTGTTAACCCAGGTGGTAGACAAGCAAAGCTTAACTTTCTGGTAGGTAAGAAATATCACAGGTAAGTATCAAGACTGTGGAATTAGGACTTCGCTGGTGGTCCAGTGGTTGAGAATCCGCCTGCCAATGCGGGGGACGTGGGTTTGATCCCTGGTTGAGAAGCAGATCTCACATGCTCTGGGCAACTAAGCTCCAGTAGCCCGAGGCTACTGAGCCTGTGCTCTGCAACACGGAAAGCCCGAGGGCCTCTGGGAAGACCCAGTAGAGCCCAAATACATAAAATAAATTTTAAAAGGTTGTTGAATCAAAATCTTTGATCAAAATCGAAGCACTGAGGAAACACATGTGTATCCATAATATAAATATGACATAAAAATATTTGCAACCAGTTTAAAAAAATCAATTTATTTTTGGTTGCTTTGAGTCTCCGTTTCTGAGCGCATATGCTTTGTCTAGTTGCGACCATCGGGGACTCCTCTCTAGTTGTGGTGCTGGGGCTTCTCATTGCAGTGGCTTCTCTTGTTGCAAAGCATGGGCTGAAGAGAGCAGGCTCAGTGGTTGTGACCCGTGGGCTTAGTTGGCTTCTGAGATCTTCCTGGACCAGGGCTCGAAGTTGAGTCCCCTGTATTGGCAAGCAGATTCTTAACCACTGAAGTTCCCTTAACCACCAGGGAAGTCCTGCAACCAGCTTAATGTAAGCATCCTGATGAATGTGATCATCACTGTTCTATTTGTGGGTCTTACAGGTCTGTCTAGTCAAGGCTATGGTTTTTCCTGTGGTCATGTATGGATGTCAGAGTTGGACTGTGAAGAAAGCTGAGCGCCGAAGAATTGATGCTTTTCAACTGTGGTGCTGGAGAAGAATCTTGAGAGTCCCTTGGACTGCAAGGAGATCCAACCAGTCCATTCTGAAGGAGATCAACCCTGGGATTTCTTTGGAGGGAATGATGCTAAAGCTGAAACTCCAGTACTTTGACCATCTCATGCGAAGAGCTGACTCATTGGAAAAGACCCTGATGCTGGGAGGGATCAGGGGCAGGAGGAGAAGGGGATGACAGAGGATGAGATGGCTGGATGGCATCACTGACATGAGTTTGGGTAAACTCCAGGAGTTGGGGATGGACAGGGAGGCCTGGCGTGCTGTGATTCGTGAGGTCGCAAAGAGTCGGACACAACTGAGCGACTGAACTGAACTGAAGGTATTTACAGTGCTTATGAGAATCCGCTATATTAGACTTGTGAAATATATGCTCCAGATGATATTATTCTGGGCTGCTCTTGCCTTCTGAGAGGGACTGCATTCTGCCTAGGGAATGTTTCTCTCTTTCAATAAACCTGCTTTCACTTGGAAAAATAAAAAGATTGTATGACTCTTGTGCTTCTCTTCAAAGTTCTAGGTTTATTTAAGGGACTCTGAAGTCCCAGATTTGTAAAGTTTGTTTATTAAATTTGCAATCCTTGTTCAAATGTTTTGGGAAGTCTGAAATTGTGAAACTGGCGGCTTGCTATTTTTAGGTTTCAGAGTAGTCAGTGAACATTTAGAGGAAAGTTGATGGTTTGAAAATTAATTAATCATTACCCCCAGACCAAACAGTTGTGAATATTTGTGCCCGTATACAAAAGTTCTTCTGGCATTAAAAGATATCATCACAATCGTTTCAGCAAACGGTGCTGGGAAAACTGGATGCCCACGTGCAAAAAGAATGAAGTTGGACCCTAACCACTGACAAGCATACAGTTCAGTGGCTGCCCGTGCGTTCACACTGTTATGCAACCATCCTCATCAGCCATCTTCAGAACCTGATTTCATTACTGTAACTCTGAGCCCATGAGACAACTCCCCACCCCCGCTGCCCCTGGCTGCCACCATTCTGCTTCCTGGTTCTATGAATCTGGCTATTCCAGGTACCTCTCTATCAGTGGAATCATGCAGTACCTATCCTCGTGTGGCTTTTTTCACTTAGTAAAATGTCTTCCAGATCCAGCCGTGTTTGGCATGTTTCAGAATACCCTTCCCTTTCAAGGCTGAATAATATTCCACTGTGTGTGGGTTGCTGGGGTTTTAAACTTCCAGTCACTTTGCATGCCTTTCAGCCTCACCTTGAAAACACGTGCTGTCACAGAATCAGAGAAGCCGGGGGCCCGCGTGGTGGTTCACACTTTCCACTTGGCGTGTCACACCTTTCTTGCGTTTTCTTTTTCCCCTCCTGTCTCTCTTCCTCTTCTTTCACCTCTGCTTTTGCCTCTTTTTCTTTCTTTCTCTCTTTATCTTTCTTTCTTTCTTCTCTCTTCCTTTCTCTCTCCCTCTCCCTCCATCCTTCCCTTCTTTCCTTCCTTCCAATCCTTTCTTTCACTGGTGGGATGGGGGGAGGACCTGAAAATTTCTCTTTCTTCTTAGAAGCGGCATCAAAGGATGTTTGGAAAGAGGCCAGAGAGCAGTGGAGGGTATAAAGAGCATGGATTTGTTTGGGTTGGGGGGCTGGGAGTAATTTTTACCTGATAGAGTCTTGAACCTATAGAAAGTTTCAAGTTGCAGATAAAGAGCAACATAGGAGCAGGGGATTAAGGGGCACACACTACTGTGAATAAAACAAATAATCTACAAGAAAATACTGTATAACATGGAGAACACAGCCAATATTTTATAATAGGAAATGAAGTCTATCCTTTAAAAATTGTGAATCACTATCTTGCACACTTGAAACTTATATTGTACATCAACTATATCTCAGTTTTAAAAAAAGATTTGTACAAAGAACTCATATAATCTTAACTAGGTGCCCCAAATTATCGCTATTCCTGTTTCTTTTTGCTTTTGAGAAAGCAGGCATTTATTCTCCATGTCTATATATTATTATGTGTTTGCCTTTCCAGAAATATTTGAGAAAGCACTGGAGATACCATGCCCCTTTGTCCCAAAGTACTTTAGTCTGTATTTGCTAAGAACAAAGATATCCTGTTTAATAACCACAGTACAAAAATCAAAACCAGCAAATGTTAACATGGATAAATGACTACTTTCTAAAGGACAGAACTCATTCAAGCATCATCAAGAGTCTTGTTAACATCCAGGACAACACCTGAATTGCTCAGCCAACTGCCTTTCCTTGTGCTGACTCTGGTCTCTGTTCATGTAAACAGTTCTCCCACCTTCTTCTTGACCTTGACATTTTCCCAGAGTCAAGGCCAGTTGTTTTAGCCGAAGGTCGCCGTTTGGAGTTTGTTTGATGTTTCCCCGTGATTAGATTCGGGTTAGAGTTTCTTAATCTTCCCAAATTCCACCCCTCCCCCCAGAAAAAAACAAACCATGGGAGAGCCAGTAGGAGAACAGAAGCTCACAAACACTTTTCACAAAACCAGCAGACAGTGGAGCTCCAGGAACCCCGAAATGTGAGGGGGCGGTGGGGCCAAACCATTGCCAGTACAGGAAGAAAAGCAAAAGTGCTGTGAATTTCCTGGGACTCCCTGGTGGTCCAGTGGTTAAAAATCCACATTCCAGGACCTCCCTGAGGATTTAGGGGTTACGAATCTGCCTGCCAGTGCAGAGGACACGAGTTCCACCCCTGGTTCGGGAAGATTCCACCTGCTGTGGGGCAACTGAGCTCATGTGCCATAGACCCCGTGCTGTGCAACAAGAGGAGTCAGCAAAATGAGAGGCTCGTGCACCCCAATGATGAGCAGCCCCTGTTCGCTGCAACTAGAGAAAACTTGCACACAGCAATGAAGACCCAACACAACCAAAAATATAAATAAATACAAATTAAAAAAAAAAAAGAATCCACATTATTCCAACGCAGGGGATGTAGGTTCAGTTCCTGGTTGGGAAATAAAGACCCTATATGCCGTGGGGCAGTTAAGCCCCCGGGCTGTGACTACTGAGCCCGTCTGCCACAACAGCACTGCCACAAACAAAAACAAACACACTCCAGTTCAGTTCAGTCGCTCAGTCGTGTCCGACTCTTTGCGACCCCATGAATCACAGAACGCCAGGCCTCCCTGTCCATCACCAACTCCCGGAGTTCACTCAGATTCACATCCATTGAGTCCATGATGCCATCCAGCCATCTCATCCTCTGTCGTCCCCTTCTCCTCCTGCCCCCAATCCCTCCCAGCATCAGAGTCTTTTCCAATGAGTCAACTCTTCTCATGAGGTGGCCAAAGTACTGGAGTTTCAGCTTTAGCATCATTCCTTCCAAAGAAATCCCAGGGCTGATCTCCTTCAGAATGGACTGGTTGGATCTCCTTGCAGTCCAAGGGACTCTCAAGAGTCTTCTCCAACACCACAGTTCAACAGCATCAATTCTTCGGCGTTCAGCCTTCTTCACAGTCCAACTCTCACATCCATACATGACCACAGGAAAAACCATAGCCTTGACTAGACGGACCTTAGTCGGCAAAGTAATGTCTCTGCTTTTGAATATGCTATCTAGGTTGGTCATAACTTTTCTTCCAAGGAGTAAGCGTCTTTTAATTTCATGGCTGCAATCACCATCTGCAGTGATTTTGAAGCCCCCCAAAATAAAGTCTGACACTGTTTCCACTGTTTCCCCATCTATTTGCCATGAACTGATGGGACCAGATGCCATGATCTTCATTTTCTGAATGTTGAGCTTTAAGCCAACTTTTTCACTCTCCTCTTTCACTTTCATCAAGAGGCTTTTTAGCTCCTCTTCACTTTCTGCCATAAGGGTGGTTTCATCTGCATATCTGAGGTTATTGATAGTTCTCCTGGCACTCTTGATTCCAGCTTGTGTTTCTTCCAGTCCAGCGTTTCTCGTGATGTACTCTGCATAGAAGTTAAATAAGCAAGGTGACAATATACAGCCTTGACTCTTTTTCCTATTTGGAACCAGTCTGTTGTTCCATGTCCAGTTCTAACTGTTGCTTCCTGACCTGCATACAGCTTTCTCAAGAGGCAGGTCAGGTGGTCTGGTATTCCCATCAGAAATGGTATGGACCTAACAGAAGCAGAAGATATTAAGAAGAGGTTGCAAGAATACACTGAAGAACTGTACAAAAAAGATCTTCACGACCCAGATAATCATGATGATGTGATCACTAATCTAGAGCCAGACTTCTTGGAAAGTGAAGTCAAGTGGGCCTTAGAAAGCATCACTACATACAAAGCTAGTGGAGGTGATGGAATTCCAGCTGAGCTATTTCAAATCCTGAAAGATGATGCTGTGAAAGTGCTGCACTCAATATGCCAGCAAATTTGGAAAACTCAGCAGTGGCCACAGGACTGGAAAAGGTCAGTTTTTATTCCAGTTCCAAAGAAAGGAAATGCAAAAGAGTGCTCAAACTACCGCACAATTGCACTCATCTCACACGCTAGTAAAGTAATGCTCAAAATTCTCCAAGCCAGGCTTCAGCAATACGTGAACCATGAACTCCCTGATGTTCAAACTGGTTTTAGAAAAGGCAGAGGAACCAGAGATCAAATTGCCAACATCCACTGGATCATGGAAAAAGCAAGAGAGTTCCAGAAAAACATCTATTTCTGCTTTATTGACTATGCCAAAGCCTTTGACTGCGTGGATCACAATAAACTGTGGAAGGTTCTGAAACACACTAGAAACCCCATACAAACAACACAAAATTGGAAATTTCCCACCAGTTCTCACCCCTAGAGAAGAAGTTGCCCTCTTGGCTGAGAACTTGGTGAGGTAATCTGAGAACAGCAGTGTGTGTGTGTGTACACGCACGTCCGCAGCTTCACATATTCCAATTAGTAGTTAGATATTGGATGCTATGGGAAGGTTGAAAGATGCTGGGGTGGTCTGGGTCCTCAGAGATCACAGAATTACTCAAGGGAATCTCTTCTGGAAGAACAAAGCTCCATAGTTTAAAAAAAAATTACCCTTGAAATCTACTGACAGATAACATTGTATAAATTTAAGGTATACAATCTGTTAGTTTGATACATTTATATCTTGCAGTATGAGTGCTATTGTAGTGATAATAGTTTTCTTTTGAGTACTTGGACAAAGCTCCATTCTTGTGAAAACTAATGGAAGCAAAATCCAAATTGATTTTGGCAGGAACTCCAAAGGAGAGAGAAGGTTCAGGTACAGGTGGGGAAGTAAACAGAGGAGGTATAGCTCTCTCTTTGAAATATTGGCGGCGTGACTGTGCTGAAAGGTTATATTTTTTCATACTCTATGGAAACAGCAAAGAGTGAACTCTGAGAACAGTGAGGCTAGGAAAGTTATCCGGGGCCACCCCACTCCCTACAAAGCGATTTTTTTTTTCACTGTTTAAGGAATTTTTATTAGAGCAAGAATTTTATAATCCAAATTACATTTCCTTGCTCAGTTATCAATTCTGTTATTTAAAACAGAATTGACATTCTGAGCTATTCCACAGTAAAGAATTACAAAATTAAAGAAAGGAATGCTTTAAATTTTTGTACTTTGCTGAAAATTATTTTTCCCATGGTCTATAAAACATTAATTTGTTTTTATATTTTAAAGCTAATTTTTCAATGTACTTTCACGAGAGGGGCTTTCCTGATGGCTCAGAGTGTAAAGAATCTGTCTGCAATGCAGGAGACGCGTGAGATGTAGTTTCAATCCCTGGGTCAGGAAGATCCCTTGGAGGAGGAAATGGCAATTCACTCTAGTATCTTGCCTGGGAAATCCCATAGACAGAGGAGCCTGGGGTGGTGGGGTTGCGGTGGGGGTGAGGTAGGGGTGGGTGGGGCTGCAGTCCATGGGGTTACAAAGAATCAGACACGACTGCATGACTAACACTTTCATGCTTCAAGACCATAACTCCTGTGAGGCTGCAGTGATTGGTCAGAAACCTGGGACCCCACCAAAGCTGACCCAGCCTTTCTTCACCCCTTCCCCGGCTGACCCTCAGTGTTTGGCTCCACTAAGGCGTCCCCAGAGACTCTGGACTATCCTTGCCCTTTGACAGGACAGTATTTGTTATTCTTCCCTCACTCCTCTCCCTGACCCCAAACACCTGTTTGTGTTGTGGAACTATTTCTCTGTGGTAACTCAATAACGGGACATTTTAAAAAATGGCACAAGCAGACCCACACCCTCATGGGAGATGTAGTTTTTTTGGGGTTCATTTACCACTAGGGATGGTCCTAGGAAGTGTAGTCGAAACTTTTGTCTTCACATCTTTCCCAACCGGAAAATAGCTTGAAGAGCAATATGGAAATCCAGATGGTGGAAAGGAAGTGGGGATGGGCAACTTGCTCATTGAGACTGGATTCTGGGACAGTCATTCCTCTCCAAGGTCCATAAGCACCTGGATGGAAGCATTTAGATTCTCAAGTCCTTTTTCTGAGATCCAGGACTCTCAATCTCCAGTCCCTCCTCTCTCAGACCACGATGCCCAGATTCCCCTGCTCTCCTGGGATCCAGGTGTCCAAATGTCCAGCCCTCTGAATCCTCAAGACCCAAAAGGGCCTTCCTAGCAACGATTGTATCTCCAGAATGCAAGAGTCCTTGCCCCAGCCCTGAGGACCATTCCTAATGCTAAATGAACCCCCCAAACTACATCTCCCATAAGGCTGTGGGTCCGCTTGTGCCATTTTAAAAAATGTCCCCACTATTGAGTTACCACAGAGAAATAGTTCCACAACACAAACACGTGGTTGGGGTCAGGGAGAGGGGTGAGGGAAGAATAACAAATACTGTCCTGTCAAAGGGCAAGGATAGTCCAGAGTCTCTGGGGACGCCTTAGTAGAGCCAAACACTGAGGGTCAGCCTGGGAAGGGGTGCAGAAAGGCTGGGACCTTCTCATAACGTGGCTGGCAATGGAGGGACAAGGCGAGACGCGGAAGCAGACTCCCATTTTCTCCCTCAAACACACAATTCACTCTGATCCTCCTCTCAGACTCTTTATTATCTCAAGTAAGAAAAATTAAAAAATAAATAAGATAAATAATGCAATAAATAAAGAGGAGACCCAGTACTACACAGCGGACGTCTTCAAGAAGTGTAGCTGGGGCTTCGGCCATACGAGGGTCCCACCATACTCAGGGGATCCGAGGAGCCCACGTCGGGAGGCTCGGGGGCCAAGATCCCTGGAGGATCCGGAGGCGCCGGGGGCAGGCCTGGCAGCGGCAGGAAGCGAGCAGGTCCCCGCGGGGCCGGGTCCCTGTTGGACGAGCGCTGCGGGGGCAGGCGGAGTGGAAGGCCCAGGGTCTCCGACTGGTAGACATTGTACCCATCTTCAAGAAGCAGCTCCCGGAAGCTGCAGGCTTTGGGGTCAAAGTGCAGCTGCGGGGATGAGAGTCAGGTCAGAAATGTGGGGGGTTCTGATACCCCCTTGCTTCTGTAGGACCCCCAGCCCCAACCTCTCCCAGACTCAGGAGTCCAGGCCCCCCAGTCCCAGGACTGCTGGGGAGCTGGGGGAAACCCCTCTTTTCTCAGCTTTATCGTCGAGGTCTCCCCAGCCCCTTCCTCCCAGACTCAAAACCACGGAGGCAGGTCCCTCCTTAACCCCTAGGTGGCGCTGCGAGACCCACGCACTTCCCCGCCCCCCACCTCACAGAGAATATTCCAGCCCAGGGATCAGAGGAGGCTCTCTAAGTCCTGGCAGGGGCATCTGGCTAGCACCCAAGGTCATATTCACTTTACAGGCCATCGATTCCCGGAGCGACCCTTCGCCCAGCATGAGCCAGGCCTGTGGGAACCCGTGTGGTAGCTCAGGTTAGGAGTCACAAGGCTTGGCCTCCTGGGGTCATTGTCATTCACGGGCCTTGTGACTTGGGGCCGGTGGTCGCCTTGCCAGAGCCTCAGTTTCTTCTCGTGAACGCTGATGACCACAGGGCCCTCCTCTGGGGATTGTGGCCAGGTTTGCGGCATGCGGAGAACATCAAACCAAGCCTGACCAACCTCAAAGGTGCAACCTGGTCCCTCAGATTGTGAGGATGGGTGGCGGGCAAGGACGGGGATCCTGGAAACTCACCGATCCGTACAGCTTCCCATCTGGCCCCTGGCACAGGAACCTGGATGTTTTAACTCCCAAGATCTGAATGACTCCTGGCTTCAGGGCTTTCAGCTCCAAGAGACCTGAGGGGAGAAAGTGGTCAGGGGCTCAGAAGGCCTTTCCCCCTCCTCCCCCAGACTCAGGAGTCCGGGCCCCAATTCCCTACTGCTTCAGGATCAAGCCCTACCTCCCCACACACATACTCACTTTCGGGACTCTGGCGGGCCGCCCCCACCACTGTGCCATCGGCCCTGATCTCCAGGTGGGCCTCTGTCTCCTGGGCATCATCCGTGTAGAGGTACCGCTGGCGGACTTGGCCCCCAAACTGGAGGAGGGGGCTGGAGTCTGGAATGGGATGCGCCCGGCAGGTTCCTAGCAGGAGGACAGCCAGCACAGGGACCCACAGTCCCAAGTGCATGAACTTGGCCTCGTCCCAGCCCATCAGTGGTTCACCTCCTCAGGTGAGGTCTGGGGTCTGGGGTTTGAAGAGCTGAATGGTCTAGATCCTGTTTCGGAGTCCGGTTGCCCAGGAGAGCAGGTTCTCAGATGGCTGCTTCAGTAGCCTGGGTCCCCTTGCACATGGACTCACAGCTGACCGGACACCCAGATCTCTTGGGATGGATGCAGACACTCCGGAATTTATATCCAGACAGACCCGCCCCATCACCTTCCCGACGCCTGACCCGTGATATTTGACCCACTTGGCAGATGCTAGGATTCCACGGTGTCCAGGTCAACCTGGACAGATGATGCAATCGGGGGTCCTTCCAGCTGGGGGCCTGGCCTCCACCATGTGAGGCACCAGGGGGATAGAAATCTGATGAACTGGGACCTGGGTGAAAGCAGCTAGAGGGCCCAGACTGTTTGGCCTGAGGAAGGAGGGAGCTGGGGTTTCAGACTCCTGGGTCCAAGGAAGGAAGAGGCTGGGGACCTTGACTCTGCAGCCTGAGCAGGAAGGGAACCGGGACCCGCCTTTCTGGCTAACTGAGGCAGATCGTGCCCCACAACTGGAATTTCCGCATCTCACCTGAAGTTCTGGGTTTTCTGAAGCTTGCTGATCATCAGGAAAGCAGCTAGCTCCACAGGATCAAAGCGTCCTCCTCAAGGAAACAAGTGTCATGATCTGGAAATTACAAGACAAGCTCCTGAGTAACTGCAGCCCAGGCATTCATGTCCCGAAACATCCCAGCCTCCTCCTCCTCCTGGGTCCTGATGCAATCCTGATGTTTCTTTCACCACAGACGCTACCCAGGATCAGACAGGTGCCCTCAGAATAGCCTGGGGAAGTGGGGGGGATGGTGAGAGTCTTTGACTCAGAGTTGGCAAATGACCCAGGCTATTCAGGGGGAAGTTAGACCCAAGATCCCAAGGGGAATGAGGGGGTGAGCAATTTCCTGGAACCGAAGGGTGCAAGGTCCCTGGTAAAGACCACCTCTCAGGTGGCTCTGTGGTAAAGAATTGGCCTGCCGGTGCAGGAGACGCAGGCGAGCCGGGTTTGATCCCTGGGTCTGGCAGATTCCCTGGGGGAGGAAATGGCAACCCACTCCAGTACTCTTGCCTGGGAGGTCCCGTGGACAGAGGAGCCTGGCGGGCTACAGTCCATGGGGTCGCACAGGCCTCAGCAACTGAGCAACAGCAACGAGGGTACTAGAGTCTGAACACCAGATCTGACTGAGAGTGACTGGAGGGCCCAGATTTCTCAGTCTGAGGAGGGGGCTGGGGGCTGGGGAGTCCTGGATCTGGAGAAATTATGATCACATCTCTGGAGAGTCAAGTCCAATCCCTGGATCTTTGATTTCTTGAATGGCAATAGTCAGACTACTCGGGCCACGGGTGGGATGGGCACAGGTGGGGAGCAACCGACGACAGGGGAAATGGCTTCAGGTCTGCAGAACTAGCCCAGCGTTTGTTTCTTGAAGAGGCCTGCTGCGACCTCTGAGGCAGGCAGGGAGGAGAAACTCTATTCTACTTCTGCTTTCTCCACTCCTGACCTCGGGAGAGGCGGGACATGCCCTTCTAGAAAGTAGAAAGTCAGGCGCCGGATACTGATTCCCTCTAAAGGACAGCCTGGGACTCTGGAATTTGCGAGTGCAGAGGGGCGGGGGCGGGATCAGCGGCCACTGGGGGGCGTGGGGACACGTTCGGGCCGGAGGCTCTCACGCCGGGATCCTGAGAGCTGGAGGAGGCTTTGCATCCGCGCGTGGAACAGCCTGGCGACCAGGTTCTGCACCCACGCACCCACCACAACTCCCGGGGGGAGCACGCGGCAGGGTGCCGAGGATCGCCCTCGCCGCCGGCACCAGGATGCCCAGGCCAGCTCCAGACGCCCGGGCGTGGCCGGACTCGGAGCATCCACAGACACCGGAGTGGAAGAGGGAGAAGTCGACGGACCGGAGCATCCGGATCTAGCATGGCAGTTGCAAGCTAGATCTCACTGTCCACGAAAAGATGCGGCTGCTAGGGAGGCCAGGTAGGCTGCCTGGAGCTGGGGGGGGGGGGGGGGGGGAGCGGGCTGAGGCGCAGGTTCTCCGGGTCCCGGGAGGGCAGGAGGCGGGGGCTGCGGTTCCGGACCAGCGGAGCCGGGGCTCGGCGCCAGGGATGGGGCGGGGCGCTGCCTCTCTCAGCTACCAGCCGGGCCGGGGAAGGGCGAAGGCTGTGATTCTCGGAGCCGCGCCCACTCTCCTACCTCTCTCCTCCCGGAACCTTCGCAGCCGGTCGCGGGAGGAGGCGCGGAGAGGGAGGCCCGTCGGGTCTGGGAACCTGGAGTCCAGGTTTCCAAGGAGCGGGGCGGAGGGGGGCCCCCAGCGGGATGTGGTCTGCACTTGCCGCCGGAGCGCTCCATTCAAGCCCAAGCCGGCTGTGGGCCGCCACTCGCCAGGAGCTCAGGTGAGTGAGAAATGCAGATGCCTCGGACCCAGGAATCCCTCAGACCCAAGAGGTGCACCCCCAACCTCTAACCCCCTATGGCACCTGGGAGTCTCCTCCACCCCCGGCCCCCCAACTCCTGCTCCTCCAGGAATCAAGGTCCACCCTCTCCAGGCCTGGGCCTCTGGCCTCTCACGTTCTACTTGATGGTCGCCTCCTGTCACCTCTGTGGTGGCCTCTGCCCCTCACACACAGGTGCACCCAGAAAGGAGTCGTCAGGGCACCCGAGACACTGAGATTTCCTGACATGGGGACAAGCTGGTGGTTCCTGGATCACTCTCATTTTGGAAACCGCTAATTTTCACCATCTTCCATTCCTGGAAATTCCAAGCCCTTAGCTCCTCCTCACTCAGATCCAAGAGCCCGGATTCCTTTTACCCTCAAGCCCAGGAGCCCAAACTCATTGTTTCCTGGTTCCCTCAGCCCTCTCTTCCCCGATAGTCATTCTCAGGCTCTAATATCTCCTCATCTACTCTTCTTGTCCTGCAGCCATGTGGGCTCCCAGCCGTCGTCACCTCTGTCTGATCTTCCTGCTAGCCTGTGTTTTTGCCTGCGTCTTCTTCCTCCTCGTCCACCAAAACCTCTTTCACAGTGGCTTAGACCTGTTCCTGCTGTGTCCAGACCGTAGTCGGGTGACCTCCCCCGTGGCCATCCTTTGCCTGTCGGGCACACCAACGAACACCAATGCCACCTTTTCCTGTCCTAAGCATCCTGCCTCCTTCTCAGGAACTTGGACTGTCGACCCCAAAGGCCGATTTGGGAACCAGATGGGGCAGTACGCCACACTGCTGGCCCTGGCCCAGCTCAATGGCCGCCAGGCCTTCATCCAGCCCTCCATGCACGCCGTCCTGGCCCCCGTGTTCCGCATCACACTGCCTGTGCTGGCGCCCGAGGTGGACAGACACGCTCCCTGGCAGGAGCTGGAGCTTCATGACTGGATGTCGGAGGAGTACGCCCACTTGAAGGAGCCCTGGTTGAAGCTCACGGGCTTCCCTTGCTCCTGGACCTTCTTCCATCACCTCCGGGAGCAGATCCGCAGCGAGTTCACCCTACACGATCATCTGCGGCAGAAGGCGCAGCGTTCGCTGAGTGGGCTCCGCCTCCCCCGCACCGGGGACCGTCCGAGCACCTTCGTGGGTGTCCACGTGCGCCGCGGGGACTATCTACAAGTGATGCCTCTCCACTGGAAGGGTGTGGTGGGGGACCGTGCTTACCTCCAACAGGCTATGGACTGGTTCCGGGCCCGGCACAAAGCCCCCATCTTTGTGGTCACTAGCAACGGCATGGAGTGGTGCCGGGAAAACATTGACACCTCCCGGGGGGACGTGATCTTTGCTGGAGATGGGCAGGAGGGTTCGCCCCACAAAGACTTTGCGCTGCTCACACAATGCAACCACACTATAATGACCATTGGCACCTTTGGCTTCTGGGCCGCCTACCTGGCTGGTGGAGACACCGTCTACCTGGCCAACTTCACCCTGCCTGATTCCAGCTTCCTGAAGATCTTTAAACCTGAGGCTGCCTTCCTGCCCGAGTGGGTGGGCATTAATGCGGACTTGTCTCCGCTCCAAATGAAGGCTGAGTCTTGAGGAACAGGGAGACTTTCTGAAATAGCCTGATCCACATAGGGCCAATAGTATGCATCTCTGGAAGCCCAGAAGATTCTAGAGAAGCTTGTGGTCCTGCAGGTGGTGGACACCCATTTCTAGAGTCATTCTAGTTGGCTAGACTTGGAGAAAAGGGGCATGGGTGTTTTCTGCCACTGCTAGAACATTCTAGAATCAATGGAAAACTTTTGCATGGTGGGTGGTGATGTCTGGAAAAGTTCGTGGCAGTTCTAGAAGGCACAGTGCCCGTCTGTTCTTCCCAGGCCATAGCCAGAGTACTTCTAGATCATTGCCCCCAGTAACAGGGAATTCACAATTCCAGTGTTGACGATCCTGGCCTTTTTTGAGAAGAGATAGTTCTCTTCTCTGGGTCAGCAAGACTGAAGGGACTCATGGGTGTTCTACAGAAAGCACCCACCAACTCCCCTTCTGTGGTTCTGGAATGATTCTAGAGGGGTGGGGAGATGTTTTCTGGAGAGGGTCAACTCTAATGCCTATAAAGAACCCTGCAGGGCCCTTCCAGAGGGGATGGGATTCTAGAATTCCAGGTAACCTCAGCAAGCTGCTACTGCTGCTACGTCACTTCAGTTGTCTCCGACTCTGTGCGACCCCATAGATGGCAGCCCACCAGGCTCCCCCGTCCCCGGGATTCTCCAGGCAAGAATACTGGAGTGGGCTGCCATTTCCTCCTCCAGGGCATGAAAGCGAAAAGTGAAAGTGAATTCACTCAGTCGTATCCAACTCTTCATGACCCCATGGGCTGTAGCCCACCAGGCTCCTCCGTCCATGGGATTTCCCAGGCAAGAGTACTGGAGTGGGGAGCCATATACAACCAGTAGAGCAACAGCTCACCACTGCTGGAAAGGTTGATGGAAGACAAACTTACCTGTAGCCGGGACAGTGTGTGAGCAAGGTGGAACTTTACTTAACATTTCAGCCCCTGAAAAACCACAGATATGCTAAAGTATGAGATGGGAGGGGGAAGAGATGGTGCTGAATGCTTCAGCCTAAGGAGTAAGGCTCTGCAAAAATATCCGGACACTTAAAAAAAAAAAGCTCCAAAACTGCCAAAGCTAGACGTGCACACGTTGGCTCCAAGTTCAGTACTAAGGAAGTTTCCTCCTCCATAGCTGGGCTGCTGGGGGTGCTGGAGTTGATTTACTGAGGTGGCTAGTGGTAAAGAATCTGCTTGCCAATGCAGCAGACGCAGAAGACTTGGGTTCCGTCCCTGAGTCAGGAAGATCTCCTGGAGGAGGAAATTGCAATGCACTCCAGTATTCTTGCCTGGAGAATTCCATGAACAGAGGAGCCTGGTGGGCCACAGTCCAAGGGGTCGCAAAGAGTTGGACATGACTGAGTGACTGAGCACGCACAGCACACCGCTGGCATAAGGGTGCCTTCTGGGCTTGCAGAAAACAGTGGGCATTGTGTCCCTTGCCAGCCACCCTCTGTCCCTGAATTCACAGAACCTCTTAGTCTGGCTTTGGACAAGTGTAGGATGAAAGAATCAGAAGGTATGCAGACTCCAGACAGGTCTCCAACCCAGGCAGTCGCACAGGGTCTGGACAAGAGAATGGGGGGTTTGGGGCCATTCAGGACAGCATGGGGGATCTTAGTTCCTCAGCTAGGGATGGAACCCGCAACCCCTGCATTTGAAGCTCAAAGTATTAACCACTGGACCACCAGGGGAGTCTCAGAGAATTATTGACTCAGATTTTTAGAACTTCCATGAGGCTTTTTGAAAGAAATGAAGGTGGATACCTTTATTACAGAGTTGTCTGAGATTTTGAGACCTTTTGTAGTTTTCTCAGGGGGTTTTGGGGACTCGACCCCAGTCCCGGACTCGACTACCGTAGGTGGGAGACAGCGATGTATGAATTAAAATCCACACCACCAACACATCTCTGCAGGTTTTTTGGAGACTTGTGTGCATGAGGGTGTGTGAGTAGGAGTAAAGGTGTGGAACTTCCGGGGACTTCTCATTTCTTGGGACATGAGTTCCTTCTTTGGGGGTGCCCTACTTGTGTGATTTGTGGTCTCAGAGACCCAATCCCTTCCTCGGAGACTCTCTACATTGGCCCCCAGATCTCTTTCCCCTGGGACCCTGGTATCCAGCCCCACAGGCTGGAGAGAGAAGGCGGGGTGGGGCGTGAACAAAGATTATAATTCTTGAACTACATTTCCCATAAAGCTATGGGGTCGGCTGCGGTAATCAGCTAGGGAGACACCCGGGGCCTTCTGGGAAGTGTAGTCCTAGGGCTAGAAAGGATCTTTTCCTACGTTTTCGTGGCTCGACGACAGGGTTTCCAAAGGGTCGTGGGCATCTATCCCAAAGCCTGAGTCGGGCCCCTGAGAGGGGAAGAGACTGAAGGCTTGAAGCCCTTTCCTTGGCTCCGGAAATCAGAGTCGACAGGGATCTTCCCCTTCGGTAGATGCTGGGAAAGTTCTAGTCTGAAAAGGCAGCTGTGACATCATGGAGCGATTGGTGGGGCCTTCCCTTTGTCGCGATCCAATCAGACTAAGAGTTGGGATTCTGGGCGGGGCCAAGGAAACTCCAGGGACTCTCTCTTGGGAATCTGGGGCCTCAAGTGGGTAGCCGGGAGGAGGAGGTTGTGGGCGTTCCTAGTAAGGGACAAACCGTGACTGTGACCCCAATCAAGAGCTTTCTCTACCACGCAACCAACCTTACCCTCACCCCCAACAAAATTCTTAATTTTAGTCGTGGGAAAAGATTAGAGTTGGAAGGACGTGGCTTGGTCATTCTCACTAAAAGCTCTCAGAACGTGGGCTCTTCAGCGAACCCTAGTGTTCGAGGGTACAACAGTCTGGAGTCAAGGTCGGGGGTAGAGTGCTTCAAAACTCCTCGGTTCTCTAATGAGAAGTGTACGCCCTGCCAATTGGGGTTCCGTTAGTCTCGGGGAAAGGCTTCTCTCCATTTAGCGTTCACCTTCTCGGGTGGGGTTAAGAAGACCCTCCTCGGAATTCGGCACGGACTGCGCGCTCTGGTCGCAATGGGGCCGTGGGGGCTTCCCCTCCTGGTGGCGACTCTGGCCGGCTGCCTGTTTCCTACCAGGGGCTGTGTCATTTGTGATCCAAAGGTCAGGGAGGCGCTAAACTCCTTGGAGATGGATTACCTGCCTGGCCACCTGGAGGCCAACCATCAGAAAAAAGTGATGGAAAAGATAAAGCAGGCAGTGGAAGATTTCAAGGACCTGCCGTTTGACGAGGACTCCTATATGGGGGTTGTCGGTGAGAGCGGAGATGGACTCCTGGATCCTGGGAAAGGAAGGGTTCTGGGGCTAGGGTCGCTGGGAGGTGCTGGAGAGAAAGGACTGAAGGCACAATCTCCTAGGTTCGGGAATGGAAAAGGCTGGGATGCAGATTCTGGGGTTCCCCAAGTGCTGGCAAATAGTTTCCCTACCTTTTATCCTGCAATTTTATGTAATAAAACTACAACTCCCAGAAGGCAACGGGGTGGGGTAACCCTTTTACCAGACCTACCCTTGTCCACTGGCCCCATGGGTACTGTAGTTTCTAAGACTAGGTGAGCGGATGAAACAGTAATGCTTGGAATCTGGGGGTTATCTCTCCCCCCCCCCCCCTCCCAGATGAGGCCACACTGGAAAAGGCATCCTGGAGTTTGCTGAAGGATATGAAACGCATCACAGATAGTGATGCAAAAGGTAAATGTTCAGAGCGGGCCAGAGAGGGCTTCCAGAAACTCAGGGAAGTGACTGCTGGTGACCCCTGGTCTGGTGGTACCGGACTCTGGAGCCAGTATTCTGTTAAGTGGTCTTTACATTTTTATTGTCCTAACCTGAGAAGACCGGAAAGCTGAATTCCAGGCTCTGCAGGCAGAGGCCAACGTCGGGTACCTCACATCTGGGAGGGGCAGGAGGGTGGGGGTGGGGAGTATTCTGCAGTCTGCCTGCTTCTTCCCAGGTGAGCTCTTCGTGAAGGAGATGTTATGGATGTTGCACCTGGCAAAAAACACCTTTGCCAGCTACGCTGCTCAGTTTCAAAAAGAGGGTGAGAGAAGATGGGAGTCTGGCACCACAGGCTTCTCCTTTCGCAGTCCTAGAGTCCTTGTCCCCCGCCTTGTGCTTCTCAGATCCGTCAGCTCTCCCAACCCCCTGCACCCTTAGACCCAAGGATCCAGATCCCCATGTCTTTCCTTTCTCGAATGCAAGAGCCCCAGCCCTAGCCTGTTCCTTCACCCCTTCTCTCATCCCCTTTAACTTAGAAATCTTATTGTCTCTTTCTCTTTTTATTGTTTCTTCCGAGGCAGCTTTTTGTCCCAACAAATGTGGTAAGTCTCGATTATGGGAAATGGTCGCCCATCCCTCATCCCTGCCCTGTGAATACCCGGTCTCTCTTTTGGGTCTGTGTCTCATTCTTCCCGTCGAGAGGTTCCTGGGTCTCCAATATTTCTTGGACTTCTTGGGGGAAAAGGTCATATAGTTTTTGCACTCTTTACTGAGCCTAGTTAGAGCCGACTTTCTACAGGGCTATGTTCCAGCCCCTGACTGACCTCCTTGGAGATTCGGCTGATTCCGCCCCAGCCCTTGGCCCTGCCCTCCTTTTAGCCCCGCCTCTTAGTTGGGAGAACACAGCCTCGATCTTGCCCTTTCAGGTTTGATGTTGCAGCCTCTCATCTGGTGCAGTACCTGCCAGAAGCAGGTTCACACTTGTCGAAAGTCTAAGAATTGCGGAGGTGAGAGAGGGGGCCCAGCCGGAGGGGTTGGCGCCAGAGGGGCGGAGCCAGAGGAGAGACCGAGTCTAAAGAGGGTGGAGACTGGAGCCAGACCAGGAGGCTAGGCGGGGCGAGACCAAGTGGGAGGGGGTTGGTAGAGGGCCCAGAATCTTGAGAGAGCACCCCACAGTAACCCCCTATTCCCAGAGCGCGAAGTCAAGGTCCATCAAATGGAAGACATGATCCTGGACTGTGAGCTCAACTGGCATAAAATCTCTCAAGGCCTGACCGATTACAGCTTTTACAGGGTGGGACCCTCCAACTCCCGTTACCCTTGAACTCCAAGTCCATCAGGCTTGTATGAGTACCCCTAGCCCCTGTATCCACAGGCCCGCATCCACAATGCCCATGACCTACGACCGACCAAGTCTGACTTCCTTTTATCCCCTGGGACTCCCACCTCCCCACTGAAGCCCCATGATCGTCTCACCCCTGTACTCCCCTAATCCCTGAATTCCCCAGGCCTCTGTGACCCCTTGAGCTTGGGTCTAGGTTTGGAAGAACAATTCTGAGACCTTGGTGTCCAAGGGGAAGGAGCCCGTCCTGACCAAGACCATGGTGCGTCCAAAAGATGCAGGTACCTATCGCTGCGAGCTGGGTTCCATACAATCCAGTCCAGCCACGATCATCTATTTTCACGTCACAGGTCAGTGTTGCGGAGTTGAGAGAAGTGGGATTCAGGGTCCTGAGTTTCTGGGGCGCCCGGTTCTAGGCAGGTGGCTTGCTTCAGGGGCGTGGCCTATGGGCATAACTTCCTGTCGGGGTGTGGCTTCCTGCCCCGAGTAAGGCTCCTGGTCACCCGGCCAGGGCGCCCCTCTGGGTGTGTCCCGGCTTCAAGCAGTTGGAGGCGTGATTATGTCCCGGAGGGCCTGGGTCCTGGGGCGGCCTGCCGCGGGGAGAACTTGCCTTGGTTTTGGCAGGACCTTGGCGCTCTCCCAGGATCTCTTCTTACCCCTCCTCTGTCAGTATTGCCCAAGAGAATCCAGGAGGAGATACCGTCACCAAACACCGAGACTCAGGATGAGACGGCCCTGGGAGAGGTGGCTTTGGATCTCCCCCACACAACCGTCGAGCCACAGACTCCGAAGCCGGAGCAACTGCTGAGAAGACGCCTGTTCGGGGTGCTGATCTGGGGCTTAGTGGTGCTCACAGTCTGCGTTCTAACCGCGTGAGCCGCCCACTGAAGAAGGCAGGGCTTGGAGTGAGAGGCGGGGTTTCCCGCTACCCAATGCAGGCGGGGGGCTGCGAGCCGAGGAACGCTGAGGAACGCTGCCTTTGGGAGCCGGGCTCACCTAAGGAGGGCGAAGCTTGGATCACTGCTAGAATAAGATCAAACCTAGGGAGGCTGGGAGGGGTGGTCCTCACTGAGGACCTAACCTGTTTCCGCTCTGTGTACTCCCATCAGGATCCTTTTCTCTCGGTCTGGCAAAGTGGTCGATTTCATAAAGTCCCGGTTCAGCTCTGGCAGTCGAGCTGCTTAGGACTCGGGGGTTTCAAAGGAAAAGATAAAAGAATCCAGGAGAAAAATAAATATTTATCTGGTGGTCCAAGTATCTGACTCACTCCCTCGGACTGATTCTAACTTTTGGTCTCCCCCCACCCCCAAGAGAAGTTTGGGGATGGTCTTCTGTCCGAGAAAGGAGGGGTGGGACCCCTGGGCCCTGTGGGGCCTGGAAGGGGCCAACTGGCGGCGATGTGATTCCAGAATCAAGGAGTGGGGCAGGGCCAGCCTTCCCCAGATCTCCTCCCCCAGGCCCGGTCCCCTCACAGGACGCCCCCTCCCCGCTCTTCCTGCCGGTTTCCTCTTGCCTTTTCCTGTCCCCCACCCAGTGCTGGGAGCTGGGGCAGAGGCAAAGGCTGAACGGGAGCCGCGGGGTCAAGAGCCAACCAGGGCAAGCGGAGACAGGGCCCCCAGGTGCTGGCGGGACCCGAAGCAGGGTAAGAGCCTGGGGACCCAGGAGTCCAGTCGCCTCCTCCCTTCCTCAGACCTAGGAGTCAGTCCCCAGCCACCCTCCATCCCAGCAACCACAATCCGGGCTCCCATCCCCTCCTCCAACCAGACTCTGGAGTCTGAACCCCTCACCCCTCCTCCCTCTGACTCAGGAGTCCAGGTCCCCCTCCATCCCATCCCTACCTCTGGAGACCTCGGGAACTGGGGTCCTCCCCACACTCCCTTAGGGCCATGCTGTCTGGCGAACGGAAGGAGGGCGGAAGCCCCCGCTTCGGGAAGCTCCATCTCCCAGTGGGCCTGTGGATCAATTCTCCCCGGAAGCAGCTGGCCAAGCTGGGGCGACGCTGGCCCAGCGCCGCCTCTGTCAAGTAAGTGCCCACCTCCTCACGACACCAGCCCCTGCCCCACCTGCTTCCCACCTGCCCCTGTTTATGGCCCAGTCCCTGCACTGGGTAATGCCAGGGACCCGGAAAGAGCTGGCTCCAGTTCCTGTCCTGAATGGGCAAGTGAGATGGTGGGCAGTGGGCAGACAGTGAGGCCCAGTGGTATAGGGTCGGGCGAGGGGAGTTCTGGGCCTGGAGATGGGTTTAGGCCGGGTGGACAGGGGGACCCGAACAGAAGAAGTAGCGGTTTGATTCACCTTCCTTCCTCCCGTCCCTGCTCACCTCTTGGAATTTCCTTCTGCGGGACTCGCCTTTATTTATTTATTTATTTTCTCTCCCTCTCTCTTTGCCTCTGGCCTGTGCCCACCCCCAACCCACCCCACCCCATCTCCATACACCCCGCGTCTCTCGCCCATCGGTGGGTATCTGTCCCCCACTATCTTTGGGTGTCTGTCCCTCCCTCTCCGGATCTCGGTCCCCCCTCCGCACCCGGGTCTCTGCCCACCTCCCTCTTTCTCTAACCCCCATCCCCGTCTCTGCATGTCTTTCGGGCCTCCCCGGCGGGCTCCCAGGTCGTCGTCTTCGGACACGGGGAGCCGCAGTAGCGAGCCGCTGCCCCCGCCTCCGCCGCACGTGGAGCTGCGGCGAGTGGGTGCGGTCAAGGCAGCCGGGGGAGCCTCAGGGAGCCGTGCCAAACGCATCTCTCAGCTCTTTCGGGGCTCGGGCACCGGAACCACGGGGTCCGGTGGCGCGGGAGGCCCTGGGACCCCGGGGGCCGCGCAGCGCTGGGCCAGCGAGAAGAAGTTGCCGGAGCTGGCGGCGGGTGTGGCCCCCGAGCCTCCACTGGCCACACGCGCCACGGCGCCCCCGGGGGTCCTCAAGATCTTTGGCGCCGGGTTGGCTTCGGGCGCCAACTACAAGAGCGTGCTGGCCACGGCGCGCTCCACCGCGCGCGAGCTGGTGGCCGAGGCGCTAGAGCGCTACGGGTTGGCCGGCAGCCCCGGCAGCGGCCCCGGAGAGAGCAGCTGCGTGGACGCCTTCGCGCTGTGCGACGCCCTGGGTCGGCCCGCGGCGGGCGCCGTGGGCAGCGGCGAGTGGCGGGCGGAGCACCTGCGCGTGCTGGGAGACTCGGAGCGCCCGCTGCTGGTGCAGGAGCTGTGGCGGGCGCGGCCAGGCTGGGCGCGGCGTTTCGAGCTGCGCGGCCGCGAGGAGGCGCGCCGCCTGGAGCAGGAGGCCTTCGGAGCGGCGGACGGCGATGGTGAGCGGACTCTGGGGGCGGGGCCTGCGGAGGGCTGGCTGAGGCTGGGGGCGGAGTCGTGGTGGGCGGGGGGCCTGAGGAGCTGATGGGGCGGGGTGGGGGCGGGGTCGTGGTGGGCGGGGCCTGAGGAGCTGGTGGGGCGGGCTGGGGCGGGCTGGGGCGGGGTCTGCGGGAAAGGATGAGGGATTGGGCTTCCCTGGTGGCTCAGACGGTAAAGCGTCTGCCTGCATTGCGGGAGACTCAGGTTCGATCCCTGGGTTGGGAAGATCCCCTGGAGAAGGAAATGGCAACCCACTCCAGTACTCTTGCCTGGAAAATCCCATGGACTGAGGAGCCTGGCGGGCTACAGTCCATGGGGTCGAGAAGTGTCGGACACGACTGAGCGACTTCACTTAAAGCACTGTTCAGTGAAAGACGAAGCTGGGGCAGGGTCTAAGTCAGCCAGATGGGCTAGGCCGGGGGACGTCGCCCTTGGGATAGGTGCATAGTTGATGGACGGAGCCTGCGATGCTGGGACCCGGCAGCGGAATCGAGTGATAGGAAGGCAGAGATATTGTGCGCGGCGGGTGAGTGGTCCTCATGGCAGGTGGCCTCTCACTAGAAGGCTGAGTTGGTTCGTGAGAGACAGGGCCTATATGGATGGAGGCTAGAAGGACGATAGGCTTGGAAAATGAGGAAATGAGTTATTAGATCGCGGCCTAAGAATGGGTGGATCCTCAGAAGGGTGGGCCTTGGAGCAGATGACTTTAGGCTAGATTGGCTGCAAACGTGAGAGGGGGCTTGAGGGCAGTGCACTAGAAATGAAGAGGTATTTGTATTGGCGGAAGACCAGGCTACCTGGGGGCTTAGCATTTGGCTCTACGGTGAAGAATCCACCTGCTACTGCAGGAGACGCAGGTTCAATCCCTGGGTCGGTAAGATCCCCTGGAGAAGGAAGTGGCAACCCACTCTTGTCTGGAGAATCCCACGGTTAGAGGAGCCTGGCAGGCTACAGTCCATGGAGGAGCAAGAGTCAGACACGGCTTAGCACCTAAACCACCACGACCAATATTCTTGCCTGGGAAATCCCATGGACAAAGGAGCCTGATTGGTTACAGCCTATGGGTTCACAAAGAATCAGACACGACTTGGCGACTAAGCAAAACCAGCTGGCACATGGTAGTTGCTAAGTAAAGAATGGCAGTTATAATCATCGTTATTCCACCTTCCCCCCCACCAAAAGCATTCATTGGACACCTTCTGTGAGCCACACATTACCTGGGGCCCTTGGGGAGTATAATGGGGACACTGACAAGTGAAGTTCCCATCTCCTAGGTTCTACAGCCCAGTGAGAAACACATCAATTCACCCATTCAGCTCATTTCCACTGGGTATCAGTTAGGTGTCAGTGTGCTGTGTATGACAAAGTTCATAGTGTCCAGCACGGCTCTTCTTTGCTTCGACTTGGAATGTCAAGAAAAGGTGTTCAAGAGGAAGTGATTTCTCTTCCTTGGTGCAGGATCTTCTCAGTTCATCGCGAAGTTCCGAACACCTAGAACAGTGCCTGGCATATAGTACGTGTTCAAAAAATTCCAACTGAAAGAATAAATGAATTTATTAGTTGAAATTACAAGATAGGCAGGACTCAGGCAGGAAGTGTGTTCCAGGCACCGGGAACAGCATATGCAAAAATCTAAATGTGGGAAGCAGCCTCACTTTGCAGCCAACTGTCTATAATCTCTAGCTCTCTAAGCCTGTCTCTCCCTTTGTCTTTCCAGTCTCAAGTCTCGTCGCTCTCCATCTCTCTCCGCAGGCACAGGCGCCCCCTCGTGGCGGCCACAGAAGAACCGCTCCCGGGCGGCCTCCGGTGGGGCGGCGCTGGCCAGTCCCGGCCCGGGATCTGGGTCAGGGACCCCGGCTGGGTCCGGGGGCAAGGAGCGCTCGGAAAACCTGTCCCTGCGGCGGAGCGTATCGGAGCTCAGTCTGCAAGGTCGGCGGCGGCGGCAGCAGGAGCGCAGGCAGCAGGCACTTAGCATGGCCCCAGGGGCAGCCGACGCCCAAATCGGACCTGTAGACCCCGGCGACTTCGATCAGTTGACGCAGTGCCTCATCCAGGCCCCCAGCAACCGCCCCTATTTCCTGCTGCTGCAGGGCTACCAGGACGCCCAGGTAAGCGCAGCCTAACCTACAGAGAGAAACCTATATCCCACCCTTTGGTTGAATGGGCGACAAAACTACAACTCCCAGAATTCCATGGGTCGCGTTAGCCTCAGGTTTGTTGGACGGTAGTGCTGGCAAGTGGTGAAGAACCCATCTGCCAATGCAGGAGACCAGGGGACGTAAGAGACACGGGTTCGATCCCCGGGTAGGGAAGGTTCCCTGAAGGAGGGCGTGGCAACGCACTCCAGTATTCTTGCCGGGAGAATCCCCATGGACAGAGGAGCCCGGCAGGCAGCAGTCCACAGGACTGCAAAGAGTCTGACACGACTGTAGCGAGTTAGCATGCACACATATGGTTCCAGTCAGGTTCTAGAGGAGGAAATAATATCAAAGAAGAGAGTGGGAGGGTCCAGATAGATCTCGGAGAAGGATTTCATTGGAGGGATAAGTAGGCGATGACTCATTCCGTTCAAAGTTAGGGGAAAGCACTGTCTCCCACCAGAAAAGATTGGGAGAGCCTGTTTTATTTTTATTGGCCACACCACGCTGCTTGCCGGATCTTAGTTACCTGACCAGGGATTGAACTTGGGACTTGGCCATGCAAGCCTGAATCCTAACCACTAGACTACCAAGGAATTCCCAGGAGAGCCTATGTTAGAATGATCCTCTTGGAAAGCTTCTGTTTCTTGAGGAGGAGTAATGGAAGAGTATCTCCTGGGGAGGGAGCTAATTTGACTGATACATGGAATCTTGTTCTGGGTAAGCCTATATGGTCTTGGAAGAAGTGGATTACATCACTTTTTAAAGTTGATGGTTTACTCTGGAAGAATTTTGACCATTGTAGATGGGGGCCAGTGGTACTGGTTCTTCTATTTTACATATTTGAATGGTGATAGGAGAACCGGTTTGAGTGTTGGGGAGCAGAGAGGAAGAAAGGGTTAGCAGTGGGGAGTCAGTGCTAAGTTATTAAAGAAATGTATTATTGAAAATATTTGTAAAAAAAAAAAAAGAAAGAAAATATTTGTGTGTGTGTGTGTGTGTGTGTAATGATGATGATGATTAGGGCTTCCCTGGTGGCTCAGATGGTAAAGAATCTGCCCGCAGTGCAGGAGACCTGCATTTGATCCTTGGGATGGGAAGATCCCCTGGAGAAGGGAATGGCTACCCACTCCAGTATTCTTGCCTGGAGAATCCCATGGACAGAGGAGCCTGGCAGGCTACAGTCCATGGGGCACGAAGAGTGACATTTAGGAGAATCATTCTTATGCTTTAGTCCACCTTTGGGTAATAGTGGTACAGCCAGGGTACCCCTGGGACTAATGGGAAAGCCTCTTCTGGAAGGCAGTGGAGTTTATTGAACAGTTCCATTTTTACTCTCAGAGAAGGATCCAATTGGGTTAGGTCATTTGGCTGTATATATGGGTGAGAGGTTACAACTATTCAAGGAACTTCCATTGGAGGAATTCACTCCTTGTTGGGGCAACAGGACAAGGCAAGTTCCTTGTAGAACAGGGTGTGTATATATTGCAAGAGCTTATTGCTCCAGGCAGGGTTGGCAAATTGGAGGCTCTATTGTGGAAAGGTGGTCAAATTGGAAAGATCTATTCTGAGAGTATAAGAAAGTAGGTTATGGGAAGAGAGAAAAACACTGGAAATGTTCATTTCTTCAGGTAGGATTCATGAGAAATTTCTTTGTAAGAGACTTCATTGGAAGTATCCATTCCTTGGGAACAGGAATAAGAGTTCTATCCATGGGTGTCTGTAATCTGAGAGTTCATTTTAAGTGCAGTGGAAGAAGCCCTTTGGCAGTTAAGGAACAGGAAAGCCTCTTGTAAAAAGGGGGTTCGTGTATTTTGAACCATTCCTGATCCTCCAGACAGGGAAGAGTGGGAGGTTTTACCTTCAGAAGGTGGTCAGACTGGAAAGACCCATTTTTCTTGAGAGGTAGATGAAACAATATATTGTAGTAAGGGGATTTAAAATATATACATATTTTAAAGTTTATTTATTTATTTTTTTTGGCTGTGCTGGGTCTTCGTTGCTTCACACAGGCTTTCTCTAGTTGTGGCGAGCGGGGGCTCCTCTCTAGTTGCGGTGCAAGAGCTTCTCATTGCGATGGCTTTTCTTGTGGCAGAGCACCAGCTCTAGGGCTGGCAGGCTTCAGTAGTTGTGGCTCACAGGCTCTAGAGCATAAGCTCAATTGTTGAGCACAAGCCCAATAGGCCCATGGGCTTAGTTGTTCCACTGCAGGTGGGATCTTCCCCGATCAGGGACTGAACCTGTGTCTCCTGCATTGGCAGGCAGATTCTTTAGCACTGAGCCACCAGGGAAACCTAGTAAGGGGGTTTAGAAATGAGCATTTATGAAGTGGGGGTAATGGGAGAGTTCAGTGTAGGAGGGGGTTTATGACTATTGGGATGCCTATTTTCTCAAATGTGAATGAGGAACAGTGGGTCTACTTTAGGAAGGGTGTCAGACTGAGTGCTTCCATTTTTATAGGCTGCAGATAGGAGAGTCTTTTTTAGGAATAGGTCTTCTGGAATCCACCTCTTCATTTAGTGGATGAAATGGGCCACTCCATTATAAGACGGTCTCTTTGAAAACATCCATTTATAAGATGAGGTTACTTAAAGAGCCACTATATGGAGATGGGGGATGGTAACATTGAGAGCAACCACTGATGGGGATAAGAGTGCCCTTGGAATGCTTCATCATGGGGGCAGGGGGAGTGGGGAACAAGTGAGTCTACTGTAGAATTATGTGTCCTTGGAAGTGAATTCATCATGGGGTGGGAAAAAAAAATGAGAGTCCATTATAGAAAGTGGGTCTCTTTGGAAGTGTATATTCATGGGCTGGAGACAATGGAAGAAACCTTTGTTTGAGGGGGAAGTCTCTTTAAAGGTATCCTTGCTTTGGGAAAACAGAGCAGCTATGATTGGAAGGGGAAATGTCTTTGAAAGCCTCCATCACAGGGGTGGCATGAAGGGCATTCAGGACCAGGAGTAGGGAAATGGGAGAGTTCCTAGGAGAAAGAAGGTTTCCTTGGGAAGGGCCACTGAGGGTGAGTGTAGTGGGAGTTTTAGTAATGGGGACGTGGTGTCCTTGTAAGCACCCATTCTTTGGGCTGAATGTTATGGGAGAATCAAGGGATTGCCTTGAAGGAGTCCTTTCAGAGGAGGTGAGAAGATGGGTGAAGCCATTGGAAAAAGATCTCCCTCTCTGAGGGAGGGAAATGGTAGAGACCCTGTAAAGAAAGGGATTTCCTCCTATCCAGTCTTCAGGATGGACTTATGGGACAGTTCACCATAGGACGTGCCTTTGAAGAGTCCACTTATGGGAGATGGGAGGTAATTAGTGAGTTCTCTGGGATCCCAGGAGATCTCCTTGGAAGTGCTCATTCAAGAGATGTGGTTGACGGGAGAGTCGATTGTGGGAAAGGTATCTCCTTGGGAACGTCCATTTCTCGCGGGGTAGTATCCTTTAGTGCAGCTTCACTTTCCTCCAGGACTTCGTGGTGTATGTGATGACGCGGGAGCAGCACGTGTTTGGCCGAGGTGGGAACTCGTCGGCCCGCGGTGGGTCCCCAGCCCCGTATGTGGACACCTTTCTCAACGCCCCGGACATCCTGCCGCGTCACTGCACAGTGCGCGCGGGTCCTGAGCCCCCGGCGATGGTGCGCCCATCCCGGGGAGCCCCGGTCACGCACAATGGGTGCCTATTGCTGCGGGAGGCCGAGCTGCATCCGGGAGACCTGCTGGGGCTGGGCGAGCACTTCCTGTTCATGTATAAGGACCCCCGCGCTGGCGGCTCGGGGCCGGCGCGACCACCGTGGCTCCCCGCACGCCCCGGGGCCACACCGCCGGGCCCCGGCTGGGCCTTCTCTTGCCGCCTGTGCGGTCGTGGCCTGCAGGAACGCGGCGAGGCGCTGGCGGCCTACCTGGACGGCCGAGAACCCGTGCTGCGCTTCCGACCCCGCGAAGAAGAGGCGCTGCTGGGCGAGATCGTGCGCACTGCGGCCGCTGGCGCCGGGGACCTGCCACCATTGGGACCGGCCACGCTGTTGGCGCTTTGTGTGCAGCATTCAGCTCGGGAGCTGGAGCTGGGCCACCTGCCGCGCCTGCTGGGTCGTCTGGCCCGTCTTATCAAGGAGACTGTCTGGGTGAGCTCCCCCAACCGCAGTCCAGACTCTTCTGCGCCCCGAGTCCTCGCCCCAGCCTCCTCTTGCCATCTCAAACCTTAGTTTCGTAGTTTGGCAGAACAAAACTACATCTCCCAGGATGCCTCAGGAGCGTGGGGGGTGGGGCTTGGGCCAAGGGCCCCACGGGATGCTGGTAATCGTGGTTTCATCCACAGTGCTTGAAGAGAAGGCAGTACAGTAGTACCTATCTTTGCAGGTGTGAGATGATGGGAGAAACCGTTCTGTGAGATGGAGTGGGGTTAGAGATCACATTGGGTGCAAAGTTCAAAGAGACCATTATGAGAAGTGAGGTGGGGAGCCCATTGGGCCTGAAGCTTGGCGCCATAGTGGGCGAGATCATTCTTGGAGCCTGAGGAGAGCAAACCCATAGGACCAACAAATGGATATGCTAGGGAGAAACCATTTAGAGTGTGTGTGTGTTGGGGGGAGGTGAGTTGCGTCCTATTGAGCTGAGCCCTAGAGAAAAGGTTTAGGAAATTTTGAGGGGTAAGAAGAAACTCCACTTGAGCAGAAGTAGACCTAAGGGGAAACAGACCACTTATAATCATAGGAGTGTGTGTTTTAAAAGGTAAGAAGAGAACTGATTATTCTGAAGCTTGAGGATCAGAGTTCATTACATTTTTTTGGAATATAGTTGATTTACAATGTTATGTTAGTTTCTGCTGTACAGATTAGACCCTGTTTGAAAAGTAGAGTCTCTGTCAAAAGGAAAACCAGGGCATTAACTCATGGCCTCTCTTCCTCATCCCCCTCACCTTGATTCTGATCTTACTGTTCCACAGGAAAAGATTAAGGAAATTGGAGACCGTCAGCCAGAAAAGTAAGAGAAACTCTGGGGAGAAGGGTCGAGAGGGATGTAGCGGTCAGGAGGATTTGCAGCCAGCTCTATGTTCACTTTTCCATGCATGTTTTACTGCAAGTTTCTTTGGGACTCAACTTTTCTAACTGTGAAATGAGGGTTGGACTCTGTCCCCAGTTAGACCCAGATCTCTGGGTTTGGACATTATGGTGGGGGCTGGGCAATGATTACAGGCCCTTTCCCCTGTTCCCAGCCACCCTGAGGGGGTTCCTGAGGTGCCCTTGACCCCTGAGACTGTGTCTGTGGAGTTGAGGCCACTCATGCTGTGGATGGCCAACACCACAGAGCTACTGAGCTTTGTGCAGGAGAAGGTGCTAGAGATGGAGAAGGAGGCCGACCAGGAAGGTGAGCCCTGACCCAGGCCTATGTTTGTCCAAACCCCCAGCCATTCCCTGCACCTGGGGACCTGGGTTTCTGCCTGGCACCCTCTGGTTCTCCTTCTCACTCCTATGCCTGTCTTCAGACCCACAACTCTGCAATGACTTGGAATTATGTGATGAGGCAATGGCCCTCCTGGATGAGGTCATCATGTGTACCTTCCAGCAGTCTGTCTACTACCTCACCAAGGTATGCCTCCTGTTTGGCATGGCATCACTTCCTGTTTGAACTGTATCACATTGCTCTGTTGTCACTTCCTATTTGACCTAACAAGATTTCCTGCTTCTCTGACATCACTTCCCATGTCCCCACAGGCCACGCCCCTACTTTGCTGTTCTGAGACTGCTTCCTGTTTGAGATTACATCACTTCCTGCCTTTCTGACTTCTTGTCTCTGCCACTACCCTCTCTTGATCGGCTGACTTTGCTGTCTGGCTATATCACCATTACTGCTTTCTCAAGCTCCTATTTTCTAAGTCCACTCTTAAGTCATTGATAAGTTTGATAGATGATAGATAGATATTAAATAGAATAGGCACTGTCATTTAAACTAAACCTCTTTAAGCAGGCCTTTCTGTGTTTGCTAACCTCACTTTCTATAGCTTTGAGTTCATTCCCTTTTCTTTAAAAAAGAAAAAAAATGTTTTTTCTTTTCCTTGAAAACTTTTTTAATAGTTTTTTTTTTTTTCCCATAATGTTTAGCTTGTGGGATCTTAGTTCCCCAACCATGGACTGAACCCATACCCTCAGCAGTGAAAGCGCAGAGTCCTAGTCATTGGACTACCAGGGGATTCCCTTCACTCCCTTCTCTGAGTCACAAACCTTTTTCTCCCTGGAGTGCCCGTCCTGCAGGACCTGCTTTCTGCCCCAGTCCCCTGCCACCACTCTTGAACTTAACACTGCTTGTTGTAATTCTCAGGGTTTCTGACTTATGATAAGCCTGATTCCTTATCTGTGAAATGAAAGGAGATCTTTTGGGACAGATAATCTCCGTATTTCTTGAGAAGCCTTGATTTGTGAAGCTCTTTCCTCCAAGGCTTTACTTCCTGTACATCCCTGCCAAGTGTGGGTTTCTTTCTTCTTTGGCTCTGACCTCATTTCCTGTCCTTGGCCTGATCTCACTTTCCACTGGCTAACTGCCACCCCGCTCCCACTTCCTGACTCTCCATTCTTTTCCTTTCCTTCGGGAATTCTGGATAAATAAATCTTTGACTGAAGGGAGCCTCTTTGTTCGATGTCCTTTGTTCTCCTTGAGCTGTCTCTGTTGACAACTACAGGTCCTGTAAGGTACCAGAGGTGGTCTTAAAATACCCAAGACACTTCTGGAAAGCCTTTCTTAAACTTGAGGTATCCCAGGCCTGATGAATGCTAGGAACGCATTTGGAAAGGAGGAATTTGCTTATTGGAGACCTTTAGCATGTTGAAAGTAGAATGGACTACAATTCCCAGAAGCCTTTGGTGGAGCTCCCTGGTATCTTCATGCTCCACTACCCTGAAGCTTCCAGGGAGTTGTAGTCCAATCTCTTGCTTGCATCTATCTCCTCAGACTCTGTATTCAACGCTGCCTGCTCTGCTGGATAGTAACCCGTTCACAGCTGGAGCCGAGTTGCCGGGGCCTGGTGCTGAGTTGGGGGCCATGCCTCCAGGGTTGAGACCTACCCTGGGTGTGTTTCAAGCAGCCCTGGAACTGACCAGCCAGTGCGAGTTGCACCCAGACCTTGTATCTCAGACTTTTGGCTACTTGTTCTTCTTCTCCAATGCATCCCTTCTCAACTCGCTGATGGAACGAGGTGAGGGATGGACTGGAAAGGGGCTGGGAGGCAGAGACAGGAACCACTGAGACATCACATGCTCAGGCCTCATCCTTAGGGACTCTGGAGAGCGTGCTCCAGATCCCAAACTGAAGGACAGGAAAGGTCTGGGAGGCAGGAGGGCAAGGTCCATGCACCCATTGCTTCTCATACCCTTCCCCCACAGGTCAAGGCCGACCTTTCTATCAGTGGTCCCGAGCTGTCCAAATCCGAACCAACCTGGATCTTGTCTTGGACTGGCTTCAGGGGGCTGGGCTGGGTGACATTGCCACTGAGTTCTTCCGGAAACTCTCCATAGCTGTGAACCTGCTTTGTGTGCCTCGCACCTCCCTGCTCAAGGTGACTCCTGACCCCTGATCTCTGAGTCCCCAACCCCACTCACCCATTCTCTGCATTCAGCTTCCCCTTGGGTTCTGTGTTCTTCCCTGTCCCAGCTCAGACACCGTGGATGCTGCATTGGCAGCTAGAAGGAAGCCACCCACACCAGTGTCTGAATTTGGCTACATCTGAATCCCAGTGGGAGTCATTAATAGTTTCCAGGGTCCCCTCCCTTAGACATGCTGATTCAGGAAGTCTGGTATGGAACCAAGAAATGTGACATTTAAAGCATTCATTGAACATAAATTAAATGTGCGATACTGTGTTTAGCCCTTCTCATTGAATGCTAATTAAGCCTTGTGAAAGGTTTTTAACTGACAATTTTGTTCAGACAAAAATAGAATCAGGCAGGCTAGGTCGCTTAATTTCATTTACTTTATCAAACTTTTATAGAGTACTTAATAAGTACCAGTCAGAGTTCTGAGTACTTTACAATCTTGCCTTTTTGAATCCTCATAACAACCCTGTTGGGTAGTTCCTGTTCTCTAATTTACAGGTGAGGAAACTGAGGCACCATGGTTTGCCAGAAGGTAATAAGTTGCCAGGCAATCTGGGTTCAGTCTCTGTTTTTAATCACATTGATGATTCTGTTGCCTAGATCTAGGTTAGGTACACAAAATTTTCAAACAGATTCAAAAAGTAGCCACAGTCGAATGAACATATATGCACACAATAACATAAACTAATGGTCGATTTGTTTCTTCTCCACAACTGCCTACTTCTACTTCCTTGTGTATTCTGAAGCAAATCACATTTTTCTTTTTTAAAGTCGAGAGTAGGCCCTTTCCCACCTTCACTTTGGTGATAGCCAGGCCTCACAGTGTCTTGGAAGACATTGCAGAGATACCAGTTTCTACCCAGTACATCCACACCCCCTGTGGAGGGCCTTCCACTTAGGATTTCTCAGCTGTCCCATAATGACTGTAGGTTTCTCACCTTGTCTTCCTACCAGGCTTCATGGAGCAGCCTACGAACTGACCACCCTACACTGACCCCTGCTCAGCTGCACCATCTGCTCAGCCACTACCAGCTGGGACCTGGCCGCGGGCCTCCACCTGCCTGGGATCCTCCCCCTGCAGAGCGAGATGCTGTGGACACAGGTGAGGAGAAAAATGGACAGAGGCATCAGGGTGGTCAGCTTTCTTCTGTCCTCAGGACCTAGGAGTCCATAGCCCCAAGCCCTCCTTCCTAGCTCTCTCCTCCCCCTGGATCTAAGGATTTAAGTGCTGGATTCCAGGATATAGGATTCTCCCACAGGATACAGGAGATCAAGCCCCCAGCTCCTTATTTTTCCTAGGGATCAGGCCTCCAGCCTCTTTGCCCCCATAGACTACTTCCGTCACCTAAGAGGCCAGGCTCCAGGCCCCTCAACTCTAAGGAATCCGTGAAACAAGGTTCCCAGCCCTTTCTCCTTTCATCCTCGTGGATTCAAGAACCCAAGTACATGGCCCTTGGTGGCCTTTCAGTCTGAATTATAATTCCCATGATGCTTGGGGACTCCAAGAGTCTCTTTCGAGGGGACCCTGCTCCCAGGAGTTGCTGGGTGTTAAGTTTTTCCTTCCGGCGTGAGGCAGCCTCGGCCCTCCCTGACATTGCTGCCTCATGCCCATTTTCAGAATTTAACTCTGTGTTCTTCCATCTCTTAGGGGACATCTTCGAAAGCTTCTCTTCCCATCCTCCCCTCATCCTGCCCTTGGGTAGCTCGCGCCTCAGCCTCACGGGACCTGTGACAGATGATGCTCTGCACCGTGAACTTCGCAGACTCCGCCGCCTTCTCTGGGATCTTGAGCAGCAGGAACTACCGGCCAATCATCGCCATGGACCTCCAGTGGCCACGCCTCCTTGAGAACCAATAGCAAATGAGCGCGCGAACCTTGAAAATTCATCGGCTTCTAACCTCTAGAGCCCGCCTGAGCGCAGAGCTTTCTGGGAGTTGTAGTTTTTCTCCGCGTGGAATGCTAGGAGTTTGAATTTGGGGGTAGCAGAGGATGGGACAGTGGGAAGATGGGTTTGGGATTTGAGTGCCAGGAACAATAAAGGCATCTGTGGTATTGGCAACGCCTCGCTTGTTAAGACTCCGGATTGGTAGTGGTGATGATTTTTTGTGACATAAGTCACCAGGGCCCTTGCCTGGAGCATTGGGCTCCTGCCCAATCCACGAGGTATTTATAGCCACGGCCTCAGCTTGCCCTCTTTCCTGTAATCCAATCCAGGTGCTGGGACCTCCCACACACCTCAGGACGGAGCGCTAAACTTGTTCAGCTAAAGATCAGTCCTGCCAGTGGGAAACAGCCAACGCTCCCTTCGACCCCCATAGCCCATACTCCAGCCTCTTCCCTCCGACCCAGGAGTCTGGGTTTCCAAGCCCCTTTTGGACCTTTGTGCCTGTCGGGCACCCTGATGAGTCTCAATCCCTCTTGTCCCTGTTCTTGAGTCCCTCCTCCCTCACATCCGAAAATCTGGGCCCCCAACCCACTCTTCTCTTGGGCCCAGGAGTTCAAGCCTCTGCCTCTTTTCCTTCAAACCCAGGAATTTAGCTATGCAGTCCCCTCCTCCCTCAGACCCAGCAGGTTGGGGCTCCAGTTTGAACTCCCCCCCCCCAACCCCCGAATCCGACTCCTGCTGCTGCGTCAGGGAAAAAGTAAGCGACAGGTGGCACCTGTCTGCAGTGCCGGGACAAGACCACCTGCCGCTGCTGCTCACCCCGAGCTCCTCTCTTGGCACCTGCCGCTGTCAGTCTGCCTGCCGCTGCCCAGTCCGACCCCGCAGCCCCAGGACGCAGAGGAGGAGCGAGCCGGGAACCCCGAGGTCCGCCCCGCCCCAGCCCCTCCCAGCCCATGCTCCCTCCCCTTCTCAGGATGCCAGGAAGGGCTCCTGTCTACCCCGCCCCTAACCCCCCGCCTGCACCGCTCCCGACACGCCCCCAAAAGGGTGGGGTCCGAGGCGGTCCCAGACTGGTAGGGCGGAGCCTGCGGCCTCCAGCCTTGACCACCGGACTCGACCCACACCAGAGCACCGCTGCGCCGAGTCCACCTGGTGAGAGGCCCCTGGGATAGGGGCTGGGAGGGGAACCGGTCTTAACTCTTCTGTCACCTCTGTGATCCCAGTCCCTTCCCCACAAACCGTGATGGCTGACGCCCACCCACGCCTCCGCACCCTTCTCAAATGCAAGTGTCAGAGACCCTTCCACTCCCTAGGAACCTGTCGGATCCTCGCTTCCCCTTGATCAAGGCTATTGGATTCTAGGCCCCTTAGAGTTCCTGCCCTTCTTCCCCTTTTCTCTCCATCTCCTTTCATAGACCCGGAGTCCAGGCCACCAGGGCCCTCCTTCTTAGGACCCAGGAGTCCCAGGCCTCAGGTGCTTCTTTCCCCAGGCTCCAGGAATTTGGGCCCTCGGCGTGTCCTCTTTCACACTCAGGAGTCTGGGCCCCCAGTCCCCTCCACCCCCAGGACCCAGAAGCTGTGGCCCGAGGCCGCTTCCTTCTCTAGATCCCTCAGGCCCTTTCCCTGCGTTCACACACAGGGGACGCCTCCTGACCTCCACTCTGACCCTGCCTCCCCCGCCCCCCAACCCAGTCCAGGTCCCCATCCCAGCCTTGGCAATGACCCTGGCGGCTTCCTCCCAGCGCTCCCAAATCATTCGGTCCAAGTTCCGATCTGGTGAGAGATTTCTTTTTGTGCACGTTGGGAAGGGAGCCTCCTGGTCCTGGGCATATATTCTCAACCTGGGAGTATGCACCGCGGGGCGATGTGCGGAGGTGATCCCCAAGAGGCATGTGTTTTCCATGCAAAACATTATTTGTGTAGAAGGGAGGCCCCAGCAAAGGGGTGGAGTTATGGTCGACAGTGAGTGTGCAAATAGCTGATGCAATGCTCACGTGAAGAGTTGGGAGTGGGCGGCCAGGGGTGGGTGTGCAGAGGACCTAGGACTGCAGAGGAACAGGGGCTTAAAGTGACAAGTGCTCAAAGCAGACAAGTGTCCACAGTGGGGACTTCAGAGTGGAACCGCGGGCGAGGGGATAGTGAACTCTCTAGCCTTGAAAGTGTCAAAGGTGGCATTTCGGTCCCAGCTCAGGTGGAAAGTGTGCAAGTGGGTGTACACCTGCAGGCCAAGTCCGGGGTAAACAGAGCATGTTTGAGGGTGCAGAGGAATCTGCTTCTGTGATTGGGTGGATACAAAGACACCAGGAACCAGAGAGCAAGGAGTGTGCAAGAGTACATGTGCACAAAGAAACGTGCAAAGAGAGATCCTGGTTCCAAAACTGGGGGTGAAATCCCTAGTGGACAACCAAGTGTGTTAATGTGGCGGGGTGTGTGCCAGTATGGTGAGGCAAGGGTGAAGAGTAGCAAAGGGCACTAGTGTATAAAAGTGGTGTAAGTGCAAGACTGGAACCCAGGTAAATACGTGTTTAGAGGTTGGTGTGCAAAAGGGGTGACTGAAGGGAGGCTGAGAAGTAGGGAGTGGGCATGTGCAAAGCGGGATGCGCAGATAAAAGGAGGCAACGAAGCACAGATACTAAGATGGCAGTTGGGCAGAGGATAGGGTTGGTGCAGGCTTGCGAAGGGGGCAGGTTAGGGGGCAGGCTGCCTCCTGCCTGCATGCTGGCTGGCTCCCCGCCCTAGAACAGCCCTGGCCTTCGCTGCCGTGCTGGCAGGGAGCAGGCAGGAGGCCCGGGAAGGGAGCAGGCTGCCTGCCCACCCGCCTGCATGGGGTGTGTATGGGGGCTGGACACATATGTCCCGCCAACAACTGCAGCTCACACTCGCCTGCCAGGCCAGGCTCTTGGACACTCCCTTCCCGCCTCTCTCCTCCCACTCCTTCCACAGTCCTTCAACTTCGGATCCACAGGCGGTATCAGGACCCAAGTAAGTGTGGGCCCTGCAAGGGAGGGAATGGTGGCCCCACTTCCCTTAGGGCACCCTGGGGGGGCAGCTGCCACATATCTTGCTTTGGTTCCTGAGCCCAGTCTCTACGCCCCAGGATTCACTGTGGTCCCCTCCTGTCCTTCCCCAGGACCCACGGGTACAGATCCCCAGCTGCTCCACTGGCTAGGAGCTTCTCTTCCTGCCCTTGGGCTTTTCCCACTCCAGTGAAATGCATGAATCCAGATCCTGTTTCTTGGGAGAATACAGGCATCCCAGACTCCACACTTGGCACACATGCAAATCTCAGGATGTGACTTTCAGCTTCTCTCTCTCCCCAAGAACCCAGAGTGCTGGCTCCACCCTTCTCTCAGCAAAACCTCAGAAATCTGGGATCCTCTTACCACACCCCTTGATGGCTGAGGATGAGATTCTTGCCTTTCTTGAGAATGTAAAAGTCTGGATCCCTTGTGCTTCTGCCCTTCGATCCAGGAATCCTGGCACTTAGCTCCCACCACTTGGTTTTCACTCCTCACATGTCCTTCTGCAGTTGGGGGCTGGGGCCTCCAGGGCCCTCCTTCCCACACAGCCTTGTTTCTCCCTGCCTGGCTTGCTGCCTGCAGCCCTCTCAGGGTCCTTCACCGCCTCTCCAGTCTTGGATCCTGATCCATGGATCTCAGCTCCAGATCCGGCTCTGGCTCTGGCCCCTGCCTCCGCATTGGGCCCAGCCCCTTTCCTCTTCAACCCTGAAGTCCTTCTTCCTGAGCCGAAAGCCTGCCCTTGGAGGTCCCTGAAGAAGGTGAGTCTCTATCAGAGTGAAAGGAAGTCCCCCTGAGAGTCTAGCCTTGGTCCTCCTTGCTGCTGTCCATTGTGCTTCTCTGTGATGGTAACAAGCTGACCCCATACTTTGGATGGGGCTCTGGGACAGGAGAGCAGGAACGGAGCAGAAGCATATGACATCATACCTGCTCTTTCAGGAGTCTCCCAAGACCTCCCAACACTGGAGGGAGCCCAAGCCCAAGGGGAACTTGACATACCACCAATACATACCCCCAGAGCCAAGACAAGGGTGCAGGGCAGACTCCCAGGTTGAAGGGTCGCCCTTGGATCCCCCTGGACCGCCTCTGTGGGAAGGGACAACCTCACAGCCGCCACCTCCTAGGTATGACCCCCATTCTTGTTCTCCGGGAAGTTCAGGCCCCCAGCTTTCTCCTCCCCCAGGACCCAAGAGTTCAGGTCCTCAGCCCCCTCTTCCTTCAGTTCTCGGGAATCCTGACCTTCTACCCAAGAGTCTGACCCTCTCCCCTCAGTTCCTCTTCTCCCATGCATGGGAAATAGCCTCCCATGCTTTCCCGCTCAGAGACCCATAACTCGGGTCTCTCACTTTCCCGCATCTTCATGAATCCATGTCTTTGAGGACTCCAGAATGCCTTTTCTCTCTCTGCTCCTTCTAATCTCTGTTTCCCCCTCAAAACTATCGCCAGGATGAAGCCCACACCTCTCACTCCCTCCTCACCAGGAGTCCCCAGCCCCTCGACCCTGCCACATAAGTTGGAACTTCAGACCCTCAAACTGGAGGAGCTGACGGTGAGTTTGGGCAGTTCTGAGGTTCAGAAGTCTAACCCTACAGCCGTTGGAGATCCGGGTCCCCAGTTTGTCCTCTCTCTGGTTCCAAATGTTCAGCCCCAGTAAACCGCCAGCTGCGTCCGGAGCCCGCCTAGCACGTCCTCTCCCCGCCTCCCACCCTAGGTCTCAGAGCTCCGGCAGCAACTGCGGCTGCGTGGCCTCCCAGTGTCGGGGACCAAGTCAATGCTTCTGGAGCGCATGCGCGGCGGCGCCCCGCCCCGCGAACGGCCGAAGGCTCGGCGCGAGGACAGTGCAGCGGGCGCCCCCTGGCCTCGCTTCAGGCCCAAGACTTTGGGAGCCGCCCGGAGTGCGTGCTCGGTAAGGGCGGGGCTGCGTGCGTGGACCAGTGAAGAGAAGTCAAAGCGTGATGGGACGGCAAGCCCAGAAAAGAACAGCCAATAAAGTGTGGGGGCGTGGTTAAGAGCCAAGGGGGAGGATCTTAGGAGAAGGGAAGCCAATGAAAGAAGGGGCGTGGAAGATGGGTGGGTCAATGGGTGAGGGGCGGGGCGCAGGCCAGGGGGTGGAACCACAGGTGGCGAGTGTGTGGGGTTGATCCCCTAGTGGGCGCGGCTTATAGAAACTACCCTTTGCGGTTCCAGTTCAAGCTCAGTCCAACATCTCGTTCGCCGCCTCCTCCACGTGCCTCGGAAACCCTGGTGACTGCTTCGGCTTCGGCTCCGGTTCCGGTTGCGACGACGGCTCAGGCTCCAACTCCAGCTCCAGTGCCAGTCCCTTCCTCAGCACCGGCCTCAACATCCCTGACCCTGGAGGAGGAGCTGCAGGAAGCGATCCGCAGAGCGCAGGTGAGAGAGAGCGGGCCTAGGGTCTCAGACAGGATCAGGCTGGAGTCCCAGGTTCACGCTGCTGCTCCCTGTCCGCAGCTGCTTCCGAACCGGGGCATTGATGACATCCTGGAGGATCAGGTGGAATCTGAGGGTAAGAGCCGAACTCCTAGATTTGAGGAAAAGGGGGACGGGGTCCAAGGTTCTGGATTCCTGGGTCTTAGGGAGGAGTGGTCTGGGGACCTAGACTCCTGGAAAGGACAAATAGGGAGCTAGGGTCCGCACCTCTGCCTTCCTAAGCTCACGCTGCATTTCTTCCCCTGCAGACCCGCTGCCCGCCATCCCCTTGGACTTCCCCGGCTCCTTCGACATGTTGTCCCCCTCCCCGGACTCTGAAGGCCTCTCTTCTGTCTTCTCTTCCTCACTTCCGTCCCCCACGAATTCCCCGTCCCCCTCTCTCAGGGGCCCAACGGACTCCTTGGATTGGCTGGAGGCTCTGAGTGGGGGTCCCTCGCTGGGCTGTGGCCCCCCAGCCGCCAGCATTTTCTCTGCTGACTTATCTGATTCCAGTGGCACCAGGCTGTGGGACCTGCTGGAGGATCCATGGTGATGGATTTTGGGGTTTCCAGGGACTGTGAACTGGTGGGGATGGAGAGATCACAGAGATAGGCTCTGTGTGTTGGCAGGGGAGGGGGTGGGGTGGGGGGGGGGGCGCCCCCCCCCCCGGGGTGCAGAGGCGGTTGGAACAACTAGCAGAGCCTCTCCCACCACAGACATAACTCTCGTCTACACCTGGCCCCTCCACTGTTTCGGACATGCCAACCTCCTAACTTCTGCCTGACCTCCATATGATCCCCTCTGTGCTTGTGTTGTTGGGAGCAAAGAGGTTTCATTTGCTGCTGACTGGGACAAACAAGCTGCTTGATGCTTCCTTCAGAGACCTCATGGATGTTTTTGTTCCACATTATCACCCCCACATCTCACCGACTAGATGGCTGCCTGTTGCTGGGGAGCCTGGAAGGTGGTCTCTGCTTTTTTGGATGCAACAGGGATACAGGGATGAGTGGGGAGAGAGAATAGTCTGCCAGACCCTTGGCTTCTGACTGGAGATGAGAAAAATCAGATGTATCATGAATCTGAGGTCAGATTCTCTTAGAAGCAGAATCTGAGACAAGATCCTTGTGTCCATGATTTAGTAAAGACATGCTCCCAGGAGAAAACAATAAAGGAATAGACGAAACAGAACAGGGATGGGGAAGAAGACTAGCAAGGGTATGATGTCAGGTGAAGTCCCAACCTCAGCCTGATCCCGTGGGGAGCTCTGGAGGATAAATCAAGTTGTAGAACTGTTCCCACCTTGAAGCAAAGGGAACTGGGCCTCTGAGGCAAATGGAAATTCCTGCTTGGGTTTATTATTGCTGACTAACAAACCACCCCAAGATTTAGATTGTTCTCAATTCCATGTGTGTTAAGCCTCTTCAGTCTTGTCCAACTCTGCAACTCCATGGCCTGTGGCCCACCAGGTTCCTCTGGCCAAGGGGTTTTCCAGGCAAGAATACTAGAGTGGGCTGCCATTTCCTTCTCCAGGGGATCTTCCTGACCCAGGGATGGAAACTGCTTCTCTTGTGTCTCCTGCATTGGCAGGTGGGTTCTTTACCACTAGCGCCACCTGGAACTAGTCTGTAATTGTTCACAATTCCATGGATTGACTGGGCTCAGTGACATGGTTCTTTGGTGCCATACAGCATCAACTAAAGCCACAGTCATCTTAGGGCCCAGCTGGGCCATAACATCTGAGATGGCGCACTCAGCTGCGTCTGCCCCCTTGGTAGGGATGGCTAGGAGGCATGACTCTACTGGACCGTGGGATATCCGGACTTCTCACAGTCTCCTTGTAGCTTCACTGCTCTCCCTCTCCACGTGGTTTCTTTCTCCAACAGGGAGCTGGACCCCTTCCTTGGTAGCTCAGAGCTCTCCAAAGTGAGCATTCCTTAGGGAAGGAAACAGAAACTTCCAATTTTTTAAAGACTAAACTTGGAACTGGCACAGTGTCGCTTCCACCACATTCTACTCCTTAATGTAAGTCGGGGCAGGCCAGGCTTAATATGAAATAATACTACACAAATGTGTGAATTTCAGGGGCATGGTCATTGGGAGCTATCTTTGGAGACTTGCCACTATATGCCTCTAAGGCAATCGTGGGCCACAGGTCACAAGAAGGGGGCATGAGATAAACTCCCAGGCACCTTGAGCACACCAGCAGTCCTGGAAACAAAGTTGCAGGGTAAGCTGTTAGCAGCAAACTGTTTTAAAATATAGGTTTTATTATTATTCAGGTATGGTGAGGCCAATAGATCAGGAGACAATTGTCAGTGAAGAAACATGTTATTTTCATAGGTCCCAAAGGCAGGGGGCATTGCCAAGCTATGCAGGGCTATATGGAGAAACACCAGGGTCAGTCAGGAGGTAGAGAAGAAGAGGAGAAACTTGGACCCGAGAGTCTTTATTGTGGTTTCCTTAGGAAATAACAGATGTGCCACGGATCTGTAAGCTCAGGATTGTCTAGTTTGAATAACATCAGCAGGCTTTGGGGTGTAAGAGTTGTCCCCAGTTACCTGGAACTTGGCCTTGGAGGGGCAAATGAATAGTGGCCTGAAATATAGAGATCCATACAAGAAGTGGTTTGAGGTACAGGCACTGGGTTGGTTGGTTTGCATGTGAACAGCATGCTTAGGTGTAAGTCCTTTCTTACCTCTAGGGATTGGCCAGCCCTGGGAGGGCAGTCCCTCCATCAGCAAAGCCCCAGATGTCAAAGCTCCAGAAATACAGAAAATAAAAAGGCAAGATTAATGCATAAAACACTCAGAGGCTGAGTCTTGGGTGCACAGAACTGGTAAGAGGAATCTGAGGGAACTTGGGCAGGCCAACAACAGTGTCCACCCACTACAAGTGAGAATATGCTGTGGATTGGTTATGTGTTACAGTGCCTAGAGTCGTGACTTCCCTTGTCACTGTTATGTAAGTTTCTTTATTCGTTCCTACAGCCCAGTGTGACTGAGAGAGTTCACTGAGACTGTCGAGAAACCAGACCTGGCAAGTGACATACACTGATAAATGTTAACCACCATTAACTAGTTGCTGATCAACAATTCTAGTGCCTCAAAGTGTGTAAACTCCAGCGAATATTGAAGATTCAAGATAAAAATGGAAGGGAACAAATGCTCATTACCATGAGGGAAAGGGAATCTTTGGTGTCTTCCAAACCCATCAGGTGGAATTTTCACCTCACTTTCCAGAGGAAATAATTAAATATCAGAGAAGGAGAGTGACCTGCCCAGGATCACACAGACAGGAGGTGTTGGAGTGGGGTTTGAAATTGGATTCAGAAATTCACAGCCTGTGCCCTCAGGGTTGAAAAATCAAAGCGCCTCAATCTCTGCTCTGGTGAAGCTCAGACATTTGAAAAGAGAGAGTCCCAGTGCAGGGTGATAAGTATTTTCATGACAATGGGGTAGGAGGGGCATGAATCCTAGAAAGTACCAGAATTTACAGGGGAATGGGACAGGGTGGTCAGAGGAAACATTTTTTGCTAAGACTAAGAGGATTGAGGAAGAGATAGGAATCCCTTGGAGGACAGCATCCTTGTTGAGGGTGAAGAACACACTAAGGCTTGAAGGTGCGAAGGGTGCTGTTACCTGGGGAAACATGTGAGGTCAGGGTTCCTGGAATAAAAAGTGGATGTCTGTGCTATGGCAGAATCTGGGACTACAGATGTGGGTGGCGGCTGGGTCTTGCAGGATCCTTTATGTCAGGCTGAATGTTGCTGGGAAAGGGATAGAGTCAGCCCTGGGGAAGGGGTCTTCCTTTGTTTCTGTTTCCCTTCTGACACTTCTGTGCCTCTGTTCCCACCTCTGCCTGCCCCTGGGTCCTCTTCACCCTGTCCCCATCTCTCCTACGTCCAGAGGAGGGCAGCACTGGGCTGAGACCCTGCAGGTCCTGTGTGCAGTCCCAGAGAAGAGCCGAGGCTAGGGGCAGCTAGCTAAGCAACTGTCTGGAAGGTGAAGATGGGACAGACAGACCCAGGAATGGGTGGGGTGTGCAGGTGTGAATCCAGAACCGGAGGGACGGGCTTGGGTCCTGTCTTCTCCTCTGCCTGTCCCCCAGCCCTTCTCCAGAAATTTTGTTGCAGGAAGGGGGACCCCTTCCAGGGCTCGAGAGTGGGCTCTTGTCTGACACTGAGAAATGAATTGTCCAAGGAAACACACGGACAATTTGTGTTGACAAAACAAGAGATTTTATTGGAAAGGGTGAGAACTGCTCTGCCATGTGACTTGCAGTCTCAGGGTTTTATGGTGATGGGATTAGTCTCTGGGTTCTCTTTGTCTGATCATTCCAACTCATAGAGTCCTTCCTGGTGGTGCGCGCATTGCTCAACCAAGATGGATGTCAGCAAGAAGGATTCTGCCAGGCGGTAGTACACATGGGGTTTCCTTTTGACCTCTCCCAAACTCTTCTGGTTGGCAGTGGTTTATTAGTTCCGTGTTCCTTACCAGGACCGCCTGTCATAAAATAACTCACCAGATGGTTACTATGGTGCCTGCCCAGTGAAGATGTACCTCCCCCAACAGTTTCAGCCGCTTCTTCCTGCCCCTGAAGAGAGTACTAGGCCTCCCCCAAGGGGGCGGGAGAAATGAGGGCTGGACCTATGGGGGAGCTGGGGGGAGGATGAGGTCAGATTAGGGGGAGGGGTATCCCACCATGCTGCCTTTTCATGATCTCAATGGAAGCATGAAAAAGACCAAGAATATACTTGGGGTAGCCATTCCCTTCTCCAGGGGATCTTCTCAACCCAGGGATCAAACCCAGATCTCCTGCATTGCAGGAAGATTCTTTACTGTCTGAGCTACCAGGGAAGCCCAATGTTTGACAAACTACCCAAATTACCAATTTAGCTTATAGACATATTCCCCAGAAGGGTACATGCATATTCATTGGGTAGACTGGAGAAGAATATACATATATATAGGTATGTATTTCTCTCTCTCTCTTCTTTCTTTTCTTCTGGTGGTGCAGCTTGTGGGATCATAGTTGCCTAATCAGGGATTAGACCCACTCCCTTGGCTTTGAAAGTCCAGAGTCCTAACCACAGGACCACCAGGGAATTCCTTTAAAAAATAAATTCTTCTTCTTCTCTTTCCACCCCACCCCTTTCTCCCTGTCTCTTTTTCCCTCCCCTCTCTGTTACCACATATCTAGTTGGCTGCTTCCAATGCTGACTTCTAGACTGCCTTTTACCTCCACCTTATTTTTTCTTTCTGTTGCACCAGTGGTGGCCACCCCCCAGCTTCCAGCTCCACCAACCACCCGAGACCGTCATCCTCACCCTCACCCTCTCCATCTCCATCACTCATCCTCCTCTCCCTCATCGTCATCTCCCTCATCGTCATCGTCAAGCACAGCCCCTTAGGGACCCGTGGGAGAATTTCTCTGGGAAACACACCCAGGAGTGGGTTGACACAGCGGCAGGTGCCATGGTGGTTGAGAGTCTCATCTCTGAGATCAAATCCACCTGAGTGGACTTATCTCTCCATCACTAACTTCATGGCCTAGAGCAAGCCATTCAAACTCTCCGTGCCTCAGTTTCTTCATCCATATAATGGGAACAAAGACAATAGTACTTTGTGGGGTTGGTGTGAGGAATAACCAAGTTAACTTGTGTAAAGTGCTTAGAACAAGGCTGGCATACAATAAGTGCTCATTAAGTGTCAGCGATTGTTGGACTTCCCTGGTGGTCCAGTAGTTAAGAATCCACCTGCCAATGCAGAGGACACAGGTTCCATCCCTGGGCCGAGAGGATCCCACATGCCAGGGGGCAACTAGTCCTGTACACCACAACAACTGAGCCCACGTGCTTCCACTACTGAAGTTCCAGAGACCGTGCTCTGCAACAAGAAGCCTGCCCACCACAATGAATAGCCCCTGCTCTCAACTAGAGAAAGCCCACGCACAGCAACAAATATCTAGTATAGCCAAAAAACAAAATAAATAATTTAAGTCAAAGACCTTTAGTTCCTCCGCAAGGGCTGTATATAATATTCTGAGTCATCCTTTGAGCCGTTTTGCAGATACTGAAACCCCCACCAGGTGAAAGACGTTAATTATATGCTGCCCACAAGTTTGCAGACCACAGACTGGTTGGAACCAGAAAGCTGATGATGTTGACTTCTGATTACCTTACCACCCACCAATCAGAAGAATGTCCAAGAGCTGATTACACACCCCACAACCACCCTTCTGGTCCGATCTTTAAAAATCTTCCCCTAAAAGCCCCGGGGACGTTTGGGTCTTTTAAGCACCAGCTGCCTGGACTCCTTGCTTGGCGCCTGCAGTAAATGCTGTGCTTTCCTTCACCACAACCCAGTGTCAGCAGAATGTCTTTACTGCACATGGGCAAGCAGACCCAAGTTTGGATCGGTCACAGAAGCAGATCAGTGGTTGCTTTTTAGGATATTCACAGAGTTGCCGATCCAGCACCACAGTCAATATCAGAATGTTGTCATCACCGCAAAGAAAACCGTATACCCGTTAGCAGTCACTGCCCATTTCCTCCCAAACTTACCCCCACTGTGTGTGTGTGTGTGTGTGTGTGAAGTTAGTCACTCAGTAGCACCTGACTCTTTGGGATCCCATGGACTGCAGCCCACCAGGCTCCTCTGTCCATGGAATTCTCCAGGCAAGAACACTGGAGTGGGTAGACGTGCCCTCCTCCAGGGAATCCTCCTGACCCAGGGATCGAACCTGGGTCTTCTGCATTGCAGGCAGGCTCTTTACCATCTGAGCCACAGGGGAAGCCTCCTCCCACTAGGCAACTCCTAATCTACTTTTTGTCTCTCTGGATTTGCCTGTTCTGGACATTTCATATGCATGGAATCATTAGTGGTGCATGTGTTCAGCTTCGTTCACTCAGCATAATGTTTCCAAGGCTGGCACATGTTTTAGCAGGTACAGTATTGAAACAGAGCAGGATCCCATGGTTCTTCCCCACCATGTCTTCAGGAAAAACTTTAAGCAAAGAATTAATTTAATCAGAGAAGGGAGAAAATGCAGAAGCAAAGAAAAACAGAGCAGGATCCCATGGTTCTTCCCCACCGTGTCTTCAGGAAAAACTTTAATCAAAGAATTAATTTAATCAGAGAAGGGAGAAAATGCAGAAGCAAAGAAAAACGGTCCCACAGGATGAAAAAATAACAATTTAGTTAGTAAGCAGAGTCAAGGACCCTTAGTTCCTCTTCAAGGGCTATGCAATAGATAATATTCTGAGCCATGTCTTGTGAACTGTCTTGTAGATATTGAAATCTGCACTGGGTTGAAGAAATTAACTAAATGATGACCAGACAGTAGCCAGGACATGAGCTGCTACAATTCTGAGAACTGGCCTCAAGGAAATGGGAAAAAACTGACCCTGGAACTGAAGATTAACTGTATTTAAAACAATCAGGATGACGCTGATCATATCACCACATGACCAATTTCAAGATGACTGCCAGAGCTGTCTGTGACATTTCTGCATGTAGCCTCCTCCTTCGGTCTATAAAACCTCTTTCCCACTGGTTGCGAAGGCATGGTGGAGTGGGTGGTGGTGGGGATCAGCCTTTGAACAGAAGTCCACCCTCCCTGCCCAGTTACCATCATCCAAAATAACGCTGACTTTCCTTTCCACAAACTTTGCCTCTTAGCTTTTGAGCAGTAAGCAGCCAGACCCCCACTTTTGGCTACAGAATTTCGCTCCTTTTTATGAATGAATAATATGCCATTTTAAGGAACCACTGTATTTTGTTTATCCCTTCAGGAGTTGATGGACATTTTAGTTGTTTTTACTTTTTGGGTATAATGAATAATGCTGCTATCAAGTGAGTGACTATTATGGTCTATAAACTGTGTTTCACTAAAACTGGGAAATAAAGACCAAGCCAGGGACAGTGGTTAAGACTCCACACTTCCTATGCAGGGGATATTGATCCCTGGTTGGGGAATGGAGATCTCACATGCCAAGTGGCACGGCGAAAAAAAAAAAACACAAACCAAGTAGAACAAAATGATTGTGTTTACAGATCCACCTAGAGATGGTAAAAGGATAAAGAAAGATAGAAATATGCCAGCAAAACTGAGAATCACCATTAGCTGCAGTAGGGGAGAGAGGCTTTCTGATAGCATCCCAGCTGTGCGTTAAAGGGTGAACTCAGCAGTCTTGGGATGCTCAAACCCCGTGTATTCCAAAGAGAGGACTGACCCATGACTGGCTCCTGGCACATAACCTCAAAGCCCTTGGCTTGTCCTACCTAACAAGAGTGCCTTTGTTTACTTGGGGGCTTGGACTGCACTGCATCAGCTTGACTTCTGGTGGTGCTGGGAGACTGAGTAGCTGAGGTCAGTCACACAAGCATCCAGACATGCCTACGTGACCGACCCACGGTAAAAATCCTGGACACCGAGGCTTGCAGGAGCTTCTCTGTTTGGCAATGCTTAGCACTGTGTGTTATCACATGTGGTTGCCAGAAGAATTAAGTGCTGTTCATATGACACCACTGGGAGAGACCCCTAGAATCTTCCACCTGGTCTCTCCTGGACTCTACTCTGTGTCCCTTTTGCCTCTGCTGATTTTAATTTGTATCTTTTCACTGTGCATGCATGCATACAAGGTCACTTGCCATGCACAATTCTTTGAGACCCCATAGACTATAGCCTGCCAGACTCCTCTCTCCATGGGATTCTTCAGGGAAGAATACCGGAGTGGGTTGCCAGGCCCTTCTCCAGGGGAATCTTACTGGCCGAGGAATCAAACCCGCATCTCCTGTGTCTCCTGCACTGGCAGGAGGGTCCTTTACCACTAACTAGCACCATCTGGCGGAGAAGGCAATGGCACCCCACTCCAGTACTCTTGCCTGGAAAATCCCATGGATGGAGGAGCCTGGTAGGCTGTGGTCCATGGGGTCCCTAAGAGTCAGACACGACTGAGCGACTTCCCTTTCCCTTTTCACTTTCCTGCATTGGAGAAGGAAATGCCAACCCACTCCAGTATTCTTGCCTGGAGAATCCCAGGGACCAGGGAGCCTGGTGGGCTTCCATCTATGGGGTCGCACAGAGTCGGACATGACTGAAGCGACTTAGCAGCAGCAGCAGCACCATCTGGAAAGCCCCATCTTTTCACAGTAATAAAACAGAAACATGAGTCTAATGGCTTTGCTGAGTCCTATGAGTCATTCCAGCAAATCATCGAACCTGAGAGTGGTCGTGGGGTCCCCAGAAACATCTGGCCTTAAGCTGGATAGAGGTTTCTGCTCTGTTATTCTTTAAACTATACATTTTATGAATGTTTCACATGTACGATGTTAGAATTAAAAAAATAACCATCAGGACTTTGTAACTGACAGAAGGTGGCAAATAAAGAAAAGAAAAGAATTACAACCCAGGGTTGGGTTGACGCAGAGGGCTTGGGGTAGCTGATGAGAAAAGATAAGAAAGAAAAATAGCTTAAGGGGAGCAAAATGAAGAATTACTGAATTCACCTTGGCCTATTGAGTTTGAGAATCTGAGAATCTTGCTTAGTAGACTGACTTCAAAGCTCAGGAGAAGTGATAAAAAGACTAAAAGAGATCTCACTCAAAGAGAAATATAATTGAAAAAGATGCCATTTCCGTGCCCTGCCCCCCATCCCTGCCAAAGAAACTGAAGAGGGACTCCCCTAGTGGTCCTGTGATTAAGAATCTGCCTTCCAATACAGAGAATGTGGGTTTGATCCCTGATCAACAAACTAGGATCTCTCCTGCTGCTGGGCAGCTAAGCAGCCGCAACAACTTGCATGCTTGCTCTGAGCCCATGTGCTCTAAAGCCCATGGACAGCAACTAGGGAAAGCCTCCAAGCTGCAAAGCAAATATTCAGCAAAGGAAAAAAAAAAAAAAAAAATCAGAGAAAGATTTAAAAGATAGTAATATCCAACTTTGGCAAGACTGTGGGAGATTGGGCTGGGACAGAACTTTTTTTTTTCCTACAAGTTATGCAGCACAATTGATTTTAAATGCACACTCCACGACCCAGAAATTTCAATTCTAAAAATATATCCCTAAAAAGAAGTATTAATACACATGCATGAAGATTTTTCACACTACAGCCAAAAATGGCAAATGACAAGGATATTCTCCCCAGCATTATTTGTAAAAGCAAAAAATAACAAACACCCTTAAAACCTTCAGTAAGAGTATGGATGTGCCACAGTTGATGAATACAATAGCATTTTCTGCAAGTACCAAAGGGACTGGAAAAATGCTGCTTCCACACAGTGGAAAACGTGCGTTCAGTCGCTCAGTTGTGCCCGACTCTTGGCGACCCCATGGACTGTAGCCCGCCCGGCTTCTCTGTCCATGGGATTTTCCAGGCAACAATACTGGAGCAGGTTGCCATTTCCTTCTCCAAGGGATCTTCCCAACCCAGGGATAGAATCCACATCTCCTTTCACTCCTGGACTGACAAGCAGATTCTTTTACCACTGAGCCCCCAGGGAAGCCCCCTTTACATAGCAGATTTATAAAGAACAGCAAGTTGCTCAAGTTCATATGATTCCATATTTGAATAAAAAATGACACATGATCTTTTTACATTTTATACTTTCATTTTTAAATTCTATATTTTGTAAGTTTTCTTTTTATGAGCTTGCTTTTTCTCCTCTTTATGTGTCGTCATTGTTTGTTAAGAAGCCATTTTTCAGTCACTAATTTGTAATGCTATTCTCAACCTGCATTAAATTCCCCAGTGGATTTCTATCCATCTCTGACCTTTCCAAGCAGTTCCTTTCATCTGTTTTCCATGCACTGGGATCACACTGTTTTATTTATTGAGGCGTGACGTTAGTTTTTAACATCTGGTAGAGCAGTCCATGGGGTCGCTAGGAGTCGGACACGACTGAGCGACTTCACTTTTTACTTCCCTGCATTGGAGAAGGAAATGGCAATCCACTCCAGTGTTCTTGCCTGGAGAATCCCAGGGATGGGGGAGCCTGGAGGGCTGCCGTCTCTGGGGTCGCACAGAGTCGGACACGACTGAAGCGACTTAGCAGCAGCAGCAGAGCCTCCTTTTCTCAGCGCTCTGCTTTTGGAATTTTTCCATTTTTTTTTCCTTTGGCTGTGCTGTGAGGCATATGTGGAGTTTTAGTTCCTTGACAAGAGATCGAACCCATGCCCCCTGCAGTTAACCAGCGGACACCCAGGGAATTCCCTGGAATTCTTAAAGTAATTCTATTATTAAACTTTGTTTTCTTTTGGTCTAAAGGGATGTTTCTGGCCCTAAAATAAAAATGTGAGAGTCATCAAAATACAGCTATGAAACTATGAAATCACCCAGGGAGAAAAATGAGCCATGGATAGAACCCCCAGGGAATGCTAATTCTTAGAAAAAAATACCCCATAACCATGAACATAATTAATTAAATTGAACAGATAGGGCAAAACCAACCTTTTACTGAAGCTTGGTTAACTGAAGAAACTCCATAAAACCACTAGAAACAACTCTCTCCCCTCCCTACTATCTTGCTGTTGTTCAGTCGCCAAGTCGTGTCCAATTCTTTGCCACCCCCATGGGCTGCAGCATACCAGATTTCCCTGTCCTCTACCATCTCCCAGAGTTTGCTCAAACTCATGTCCATTGAGTCGCTGATGCCATCCAACTATCTCATCCTCTGTCACCCCCTTCTCCTCCTGCCCTCAATCTTTCCCAGCATCAGGGTCTTTTCCAATGAGTCAGTTCTTCGAATCAGGTAGCCAACATATTGGAGCTTCAGCACCACTCCTTCCAATGAGTGTTCAGGGTTGATTTCCTTTAGGATTGACTGGTTTGATCTCCTTGCAGTCCAAGGGACTCTCAAGAGTCTTCTCCAGCACGATACTGAATTAGTCTCCTAGGGTTGCTGTAGCAAAGTACCACAAACTGAGTGGGTTAAAAAGCAGAAATGTAGAATTAGGGGGGTCAGAATAATTTCATAGGTAATGATAGAAGATGTAGCAGTGAGGAAACATCCCAGGAGAAATACCTCCCGTCCTAATATCCTGCCCCATACAGTCTCCCTCCAGGATCTGAAGTGAGCGGAGCAGGCTATGGGGTGGAGAGGATGAACTGTAAAATGAAGCAGTCGAGGGCAGACCTCGGGACAGTAACTGAGGTGGAAAGAAAATAAGCAACTTGAACACATATCTTCATGTGCTAACTGACACTTGTTAATCATCGTTTTCAAACCATCTCTTCAATTTTTTTGGCCCATGTTTTCTAATGAAGTAATTGTCTTTTTCTTACTGACTTATAGGCACTGTTTACATACTCTGCATGTGAGCCTTGTGAAATGTGGATATTGCAAACGTGAAAATAAATCTTTTTTTTTAAGTGCCAGAGTTGTAACCACTGGACTACCAGGGAAGTCCCTGTTTAGCTTGTTTTTAGAGAGACTTCTACACATGTTCAGGTGGAGATGGTGGTGACTTCCACCAAGATGGAATGGTGATGATTAAGAAAAAAAAGAAGATCAGATTCAGGGTACATTTTCAAGGGAAAACTGACAACTTGCTGTTCTATTAACTGTGAAAGAAAAAAATCAAGAGTAAGTTTAAGTGTTTGGTTAAAGTAAACAGACAGTGCCATTTACTGAGGTGGGGACAGGCAGGGCAAGGCTTTGGGGGCAGCTGAAATTCAGGGGGAGACGTGGTCATGGCTGTTTTTGGAAACGATGACCCACTGCGATGTTGTTTTAATTTAGAAGCAGGTAAAATATGACCCCCCACAAATTCATTTTTAGATGTCTGTGAAGAAAATAGAGAATGCAAAATTAATAAATGAACATTGAATTTATTTTTTTTTAAATAGCAAACCGTGGTCTAGTGATCACCACCCACTCAAGCTGTATAAAATAAGGCTGGAAATTTGAAAGGGGACTCCTTCAATAGAATGATCAAGAAACTTATCAGCTGAGTAAAGTAGTGTGGCCTTCCATTCCATGGGTACCAAGCCACAAGAAAGGGGTCCCAAGAGCACCACCCAGAGAGACCGCAGGGGCCTGCAAGGGGATGTGAGGTAGTCGTCCATTGGAGCCGTGCATGAACCTGAGGCATGTGGGCAGGTTGCTCTAGCTCACCCTCTGGCCACATAAAACACATGTTTTATGGCAAGACAAGAAAAATTTAAACAGAAAGATGCTTCTCTGCCCTTTGACCTCCCCTCTCCCCACACTGTGCATCATGTGTCTATTACCCATCGACCAAACCTCCCCAGTGGGCAGGAATACCTGCTCAACCATGAGGGGCCACGTTCTCCCAGCAACGTCGAGACAACTCTTTGAAAGATAACATTCCTTCTTGATCTTATAAGGGGTCACATGACCCTGGATGACCCAGGAATGACTCTTAGATCTGGATTATATAAACTGTCAATAACATGTCATCTGGTGTACAATCCACTGACTCAAAAAAAAAAAAAAAAGAACCAAAAATCAGCTTATATAACTATGCCTGATTTCTAACCAATGAAACAGTTCTCAGACTTTTCTGAGATGCTCTTCTTGGGTTAAGTACTGAATCACTTCAGTCGTGTCTGGCTCTGTGGACTGTAGCCCACCAGGCTCCTCTGTCCATGGGATTCTCCAGGCAAGAATACAGGAGTGGGTTGCCACGCCCTCCTGCAGGGGATCTTCCTGACCCAGGGATCAAACCCTCGTCTCTTATGTCTCCTGCATTAGCAGGTGGGTTCTTTACCACTAAAGCCACCTGGGGAGAAGGCAGTGGCAATCCACTCCAGTGCTCTTACCTGAAAATCCCATGGAAGGAGGAGCCTGGTAGGCTGCAGTCCATGGGGTCGCACAGAGTCGGACACAACGGAAGCGACTTAGCAGCAGCAGCAGCAGAACCACCTGGGATAATCCTCAAATTTGTCTTGAATACGATTTTTCATTTCTTTCTTAGATCCACTGATTAATCTTTTCTCAACACCTCTTTGAAACTGGGTATGACTACATAACTTGCTTCGTCACCAAAATGTGAGTGGCAAACCTTTTCTTCCCTATGTATCCATTTTGGGAGCATATTCCCAGTTCTTAGGGTATTCCTTCATTACCTTTTTTTGAACCAACCCCCTTACGAACACAGTGGCCGGCCTCAGGTAATTGACTCATGGCGGATGCCTGACTCAAATATCAATCCGATTGAGCTATCGGATCATCTTTCTCGGGAATGTCAGACTGTGGCAGAGAGACACTAGGAGTCTTGAAATGAGACTTCTATGTCACATTGCCTCCTTGGTCCACCATCTTAGGGTGCTGGGACTGTTACAGTAACCTTCTGACTGGTCTCTTTTTTCTCCACCCTTGCCCCTATATTCTTACCTCCACACAGAGGACAGATATGTCCACACAGCAAATCAGATCGTATGTGTGCACGAGTGCATGTGCTCAGTGCTGTCCAGCTCTTTGTGACCCTATGGGCTGTAACCTACCAGGCTCCTCTGACCATGGGATTCTCCAGGCAAGAATACTGGAGTGGGTTGCCATTTCCTCCTTTAGAGGATTTTCCTGACCCAGGGATTGAACCTGCATCTCTTTCTATTCCTGGATTGGCAAGCGGATTCTTTTACCACTAAGGCACCTGGGAAGCCCCAAATCAGATCATATCATGCCTCTAATGAAAGCCCTTTGATGGCTTCCCATTGGTCTTGGAATAAAACTCAGAGTCCTTATTATCCTGGTCGATGAGGCATTTCACAGTCCCACCCTGCTAACTTCTCCATTTATATCTGTCTCCATGCACTCCAGTCACACCAGTCTCATTTCACTAGACTCCCCTCTGCCACAGGACCTTTGCATGTGGGCTCTCCAGTCAGGTGGAGAAGTTCATGTTGGCCTATTTCATGCCAAGTCATAAAAGATTTTGCAAATACAGAGAATGATCTACTTAGTTTGTTACTCAGTTACTTATGACTGCCCAACAGATCATCCTAATACTTCACTGGCATACAATCAGAATATTATTACACTCATAGAATCTGTGAATCAGGAATTCAGATATGGCCTGACTCTGCAACAGGTTGTCAGGAGACTGAGCTGGCTTGCCGGAAATGTGAGGTTGACTGGAACAACTGGTGGCTTCTACACTCACATTTCTGATGCCTGGGCTGGGATGAAGCTTGGCTCAGCTATGACTGTTAATAGGAGCATCTCTGTGGGGCCTCCCATTGTGTTTGGACTTCCTCACGGCATGGCAGCTTCAGATAGCTCTACTTTCTACATGATGAGGATACCTGAGGACTCCCACAGCAAATGTGTCAGCAAACAACTTGAAAGCCATGTTGCGAGGGAGTCTGAGCTATCCTGTCCTGCAGGATACTCCGAATGAGCACCACAGAAATGCAGCTTCATAAGAGACCTCAGCCAGTGTTGCATGCAACAGAGACTCACCCAGCTGACCCACTGACCGGTGGAAAAGAATTAACCGCTGTCACTTTAAGCCATCATGTTTTGTCAACACAGCCCTTGAGAGCAGGGATCCTGTTGGGTTCATCACGACAGGCATTTACTAAAAGGATGAATGGACTCTCGTCAACTTCATTGAGCCACACTGGTCTATGAGTTCTTAACAATAGGGATGGTAAGCACTGGAAGCCAGGGTTGCAGAGGTGGGGCATGTGGGCTTGGATTCCAACTACTAGCCAATACAGCCCTCTTATGAAAATTGGACGAAAGGTCCCCACTCTGAGGAGACTAACTTCTAGAAAAAAGTGAGCCTGCTGGGTGGACATGGTCCCAGCGACACGTGGCTTGGAGAGCAGACCACGGGCTCTATGCAAGCCCCACCTGCCTCCTTGGACAAATGCCTTTGTGCAGTGACCAAGCTGTACAATTATTCAAGGCTTCCCTGTTTTGCACCCTGCAGACATTCCTTCCTTCTTCCTTGGTAAGAGCACCCCAATTTTCTTACTGCAAGCCACAATGTCCTTCAGAGGAGGACCATTGATTCCACAGCTGCAGGGAGTAATGATTTATTGATCTGAAGCTAAGTCAACCCAGGGTCTAATTCACCATGCCTTATAAGGGGTCAGAGGGCATGTGACACCCTTCTGGTCAATGAGACCTGGGACCAGTTGCAGGGAGATTTGGAATGTTTCCCACACTATTCAAAGGGGACACAAGATAAAAACAAACTTCTTTTTACTGCCTTGGAAAGAGGATATCTGTACAACACCTGGGTATGTGACAGCCCTCTTGGGACCAAAAGGACCATATGGGAGCTGATTTAAGACATTATGGAAGCTCAACAAGATGGATGGTACTGGGGTTGCTGATGACCTGTTGAGCTGCTGAATTAACCCTGGAGACCTGCCGTCTCTGCTCATGCTGTGTAAGACTTGTGAATATGTTATTTAAACAAGTTAGTTGGGACTTCAAGCTTGCAGCCTGAAGCATTATGGTACAAGAGGGAAGCCCCCCTGGAACATGTAACAATGTGCCCCTCACACCCCAGAACTGAACTTGGAGGAGTCCAAAATGGAGAATGGGGTGCCAAGAACCAGCCAACATCAGTGCTTGAGGAGCGGGGACAGGTCAGCAGGGATCCCAATCCACTCTGGCAGGAAGGCTGCCTCTGGCTTAAAGACTTTGAGGAAGGGAGAGTCTGGGAGGGTATAATTGGCTAGGTAGATGGTCTCTCCACCTGCGAGGTAGGCGGCCCAGATCCCGAACGTCCCAATGGTCATGATGGTGTGATTACACTGCGTGAGCAAGGCAAAATCCTTGGCGGGCGAGCCCTCGTTGCCATTGCCGGCAAAGACCACGTCGCCACGGGAGGCGTTGATGTTTTCCCGACACCAGGCCATGCCGTTGCTGGAGACCACAAAGATGGGGGCGCTGTAGCGAGCTCGGAACCAGTCCAGGGCCTGCTCTAGGTATCGCCGGTCAGCCACCACGCCCTTCCACACGTTGGGCATGACGTGGACGTAGTCCCCTCGGCGCACGTGGACGCCCACGTATGTGCTCGGCCGGCTGCCATTCACCCGCAGACCCCGCAGGAAGTTCTGGGCCTCCTCACGCACGTGGGCGTGCAGGGTGAACTCCTGGAGGATCTCGGCGCGGAGGTGGTGGTAGAAGGTCCAGGAGCAGGGGTAGCCGGTGAGGCGCACGTACTCCCCTGGGATGTGGCGGTACTGCTCCTCCATCCAGTCGTTCAGGTGGTAGTTCTTCCAGGGGACGCTCCTGGCCGTGGCGTCGTGCAGGACCGGGAGTGTGATTCGGAAGATGGGGGCCAGCGTGCTGTGCATCTGGGGTGGGATGAAGGCGGCGCGCCCGTTCATCTTGGCCAGGGCGTACAGGGTGGCGTACTCCCCCATCTGGTTGCCCAGGCGGCCTATGGCGTTGATGGTGAACATGCCCTTCAGCTGGGGCCTCGGCTGGGGACGCCAGGGGGTCTCCGTAGTTGCTGGCTCCAGTGCCTCTAACTCCCACGTGGGTTGCATCTTCTCTAGCCTCTGATGGAGGTGAAATATGGTGGAAGCCGTGAAGACAAAGAGGACGAAGGGGGCCGTGGGGAAGAAGAAAAATGTCTGCGTGCTGAGCATGGCTGTCTGGGGAGGGAGAGCAGGGAACCGGTTAGCTGCGGGGAGGGAGGCCCTGGGGTTGTACATGAAGCTGGCGGCACAGCTGTGTTTGCAGACATTGTGGGCAATATGTGCTTGTGGATTGGCTCTACGTGTGCATGGACGTAAGTGTGAGTGCTCATGTACATGTATGCAGATATATCTCTGGAGTGTGTGTTACATGATTGTGTTTCCATTGGACTCACAGGTGCATGTTTACACATGTATTTGCATTGTGTGTATATACACCCATGGCATGTGCGTTTCATGAGTGTATATGGTATCTTTACACTGTGTACTTATGGTCTGTGAAATTGTGTGCATACGAACGTATGTTGTATTGTATTGTATGGCTGTATATATAGAGGCACAGTTGATTCTATTGCGCTTCATGATTACTGTATTTTTTTTACAAATTGAAGGTTTGCAGCAACCCCAGATTGTCAGATGATGGTGAGCATTTTTTTAGCAATCACCTGTTTTTTAATTAAGTTACGTACACTGGGTTTGTTTTTTAAGACATAAAGCTATTGCACACTAGTAGACTACAGTATAGGGTAAATTCAACTTTCATATGCACCGGGAAAGCAAAACCACACCAACAACTTATGTTGTTGCAATATTTGCTTTATTGTTGTGGTTCTGGTACCAAACTCAAGATATCTGAGTGATATTTGTATTGTGTACATACTGAGTGTGTATTATATATGCAGTGTGAGGGTGGTTATGAACAAATACCACATGTGTATGTGTGAGCATATGCATACACTATGCCTATACAAATTGTATGTTGAAATGTGGATGTTTATTGACTGTGAGTATACAAGTGTGTGTGCATGCTCAGTCATGTCTGACTCTTTGTGACCCCTTGGACTGCAGCCCGCCAGGCTAGGAAATGGGAACAAAGACCCAATGTTCATACTATGAAACCACAGCAGGCGGTTTGGAAAGGGAGAGTACGGATTGGTGTGGCTGGACTTATCAGATGCAGGCTGGGGCACAAGGAGCCAGTAACCAGAGGATAGCTGAAGAGACATGCAGGCATCTCAAAGGAACTTCAACTACTGGTCAAGAGATCCCAGAAAGGACTTCCCTGGTGGTCCAGTGGTTAAGAATCTGTCTTGCAATGCAGAGGGCATGGGTTTGATCCCTAGTTCAGGAAGATCCCACATGCCGTGGGGCAACTAAGCCTGTGTCCCACAACTACCTGAGCCCATGCTCTGAAACAAGAGAAGCCAGCACGATGAGAAGCCCACGCATAACAACTGGAGAGCAGTCCGTGCTTGTTGCAACAAGAGAAATCTTGCATGCAGCAACAAAGACCCAGCAGAGCCAAAAATTAAAAAGTAAATAAATTAAAAAAAAAGAAATTCTAGAAAATTTGCTAATATTTGAACAACTATACAACCTGTTCTTTTCAATCCTGGTTACAACAGAAGTTAGTTCCAGGAGTAGGGTGGTTGCGTCAGACGGACCTTCTGAAAATACACGGGACTCACTCTGGTATTGAGATAGGAGGGAAGAGGGCAGGACACACCCTTGAAGAATGACACAGACTTTGAGAAAAACAGGATGCAACAAGAACTGGTGAGAACCAATTAGGTCCAAGATGGCAGAAGATTCGACTTCCAGTAGACCTTGAGCCTCATTATATGCTCATTGGAATAATGAAGTGAAGTGAAGTCGCTCAGTTCTGTCCGACTCTTTGCGACCCCGTGGACTGCAGCCTACCAGGCTCCTCAATCCATGGAATTCTCCAGGCAAGAATACTGGAGTGGGTTGCCATTTCCTTCTCCAGGGAATCTTCCCGACCCAGGGATTGAACCTGGGTCCCCCTCATTACAGGCATACGCTTACTGTCTGAGCCACCAGGGAAACATATGCTAAATGACACACCCATGGGCGCCATGACAGTTCTGAGACTGACTATATACAGTCAAAAAGTGGGCAATGACCCAGTTCCTGGAACTCTCTCTCCCTTCTCCAAGATAGTTGGAATAATCTTTCCACTTCTTAGCCTGTGAAACATCCCAGCTTGTAAAAACTAACCACCCCATATCTCTGGGTGGCTCTCACTTTCTGAGATGGTCCATATTCTGCCTAAAGGATGTGTGTGTGCGTGCTAACTTGCTTCAGACGTATCCAACTCTTTGTGACCCTATGGACTGTAGCCCGCCAGGCTCCTCTGTCCAAGGGATTCTCCTGGACAAGAATCCTGGAGTGGGTTGCCATGCCCTCCTCCAGGGGATCTTCCCAACCCAGGGAATGAACCCATGTCTTACGTCTCCTGCATTGGCAGGTGGGTTCTTTACCATTCATCCCACCTGGGAAGCTCATGAACTGTGTATCTCTCTGAATAAACTTGCTTTCACTTTTCTGTGCTTCGCTCTTGAATTCCTTCCCGTGGAAAGCCAAAGACCCTCAGTTGGTGGCCAGTCCCAGGGAACCACTGGAGACCTGGGACATGACTATCCTCTCATGCCACATGCTCCTGCAACCTCATTCGAGGAGTTCCAGGGCACTGAGAATTCCCCATCCTGGATCATACACCTTGACTCGGTGGTTTGTAAAGAGAAGCAGTTAATTAAGCTGTTGGCTGAGATTATTTCAAACAAATCAAAGATGCCTCCCCCAAAGGATGCGACTTTGAAGGTATGGCTGCTGAACATTTGAAAAAGCAGCTGTAAGGAAAGAAGACCAAGGAAAGGACTTGATTCCGACTCCCCATTTTGTGGCTAGAAGCCAGTAAGGATGTAATTAAGTAATGTCTTCACAGTGAACACCTTATCATTGCTAAGATCACATCTAGAAAGACTGATGGACTTTGTCCTTCCACAGTCTAGGCTGGGCCAACACACATTGCCCCAGGGAAAATCCGGGTCTGACCACTGTTTGAGCAGGTGTGGACTCTGAGTGAACGGGAATGCCAGTGTCTGGGAAGAGTCCTGGGAACGACAGCTTTCTGTTCTCTTTCAAAGACTTCCTTCTTCCTTCTCTGTGAACACGGAGTTCCCACCCAGATTAAAGTACATCTCTTTCTCCTGAGCAAGCTTTAACCACAGCATATCCCGGAGGCTGTGCACCACAGTAGCTTAGAGATAGAAGTTTCTATTTGATTTGGTCTAGGGCTTGTGTTCCTGGGCCAACTGCTGAATCAAGTGGCCATTAAGGGGGCTTCCCCTGGTGGCTCGGTGGATAAGAATCTTGCTGCCAATGTGGGGGACATGGGTTTGATCCCTGGTTCAGGAAGATCCCATGTGCCAAGGAGCAACTAAGCCCGTGTGCCGTAACTACTGAGCCTGAGCTCTAGAGCCTGTGCCCCACTACAAGTGAAGCCACTGGAGGGAGAAGTCCACGCACCTCAACTAGGGAGTAGCCTTTGCTCGCTGCAACTAGAGAAAGCCTGCACACAGCAACAAGATTCAGTGCAGCCATAAATAAATTAATATTTTTAAAACGGCCACTAAGAAGAGAACACTGGGGTTAAATCAAGTTAGGTGTGGCCTGATTGACGCTGGGAAGCTGCCAGAAGCCAAGCAGACTTTGTCCTTTGGGGTTTATTATGGCTGAGAAAAATTATCACAGGACCTAATGAAGCCACAGCCTTGCTTCTGATTCATGGCACTGAAACCCTCTGAGTCCAGTAAGATTGCTGGAGGGTTCACTTTCCAGAAGAGACTCAGGCTTGTCAACTAGATGCCTGGATTTGAATCAAACCAACTCGGCTGGGGGTGTGGGCTCTTTGGGAATCCCCAGGTGTTGAACGCAGCCAGAAATAGATGTCTGAGTGGTACAACCTCCTCTAGCCCCTTTTGCATTGAAACAGAGGAGCTAGGGAGCCTAGGTTTACTGAGTAAGGTTCATTTCAAAGGACTTCCCTGGTGGTACAGTGGATAAGAATCCACCTACCAATGCAGGGAACACAGGTTCGATTCCTGGTCCGGGAAGATTCCACATATGGAGCCCATGCACTGCAACCACTGAGCTGGTGTTCTAGAAGCAATGCTCTGTAACAAGAGAAGCCACTGCAATGAGAAGCCCATGTGCCACAGCGAAGAGTAGCTCCCTCTGCCCTTGCTGCAACTAGAGAAAGCCAGTGTGCAGCAACAAGGATCCAGCACTATCAAAAATGAGATAAAATGTTTTAAAAGGTTCATTTCAAAGTTCAGCTTTTGCTCATGAGAGTCTCAGCCTTATTGCCCACAAGCTCCAGATAAGGCCACTGAACCTGAAGCCTTCAGTCAACGTACTTGACTCGGTAACCACATCTCTCTGTGGTTAGCTGTACACCCTCCAGCTGCAGGCTATTGATCTCAGGCTCCTAAAGTCATTAGCTGTGATTCTGGACAAGTGGCTTCACTTCTCTGAGGATGAAAACAGTCCCTGGCACATATACACATGTGGTACATTTTTTATATGATCACATATGAAGCAAAACGTGCTGTTCTGTATGGATTCTGGGCAAGCGACCCAGAAAGGTTTCCACCTTTCCTATTGGTTGTGTGTATGTTTGCATAGTAAGTCGCTTCAGTTGTGTCCAACTCTTTGCAACCTTATGGACTGTAACCTGCCAGGCTCCTCTGTCCATGGGATTCTCCAGGCAAGACTACTGGAGCGGGTTGCCATGCCCTCCCCCAGGGGATCATCTGAATCCAGGGATCGAACCCACGTCTCTTGCATCTCTTGCACTGGCAGGCGGGTTCTTTACCACTAGCACCACCTGGGAAGCCCCTTTGGATGCAGGAGTCATGGTCAAATCTAGCATTTAGACCACAGATCACACACAGCATTGGGAGAAGTCAGACATGACTGTGATGAGGACAGCCCTAGGGGAGGAATCAGTTTCATCAGAGGCTAGGAATTCTGAGACCAACAAAGTAGCTGCATTGGTCAGATACAGAGACAATGGATGGAGCTGGCTCTGGGGGCTGTTATTCCAGAGACTGAGTGAGTGTGTCTGTGATTCACCTGCCATGATTGAAGTTTGATTAAAAAAAAAAAAAATAAGAGTTGAGGACTTCCCTGGGGGTCCAATGGTTAAGAATCCACCTGCCAGTGCAGAGGACACGGGTTTGATCCTGTGTCAGGGTAGATTTCACATGCCACGTGCAACTCAGCTTGTGCACCACAACTACTGAGGCGTTGCTGTAGAGCCCAGGAACCGAAACAAGAGAAGCCAACCAATGAGAAGCCTTACACCCCAGTGAAATGTAGCCTCTGCTTACGGCAACTAGAGAAAGCCGAGGAGCATCAAGGAAGACCCAGCGGCAACCAAAAACAAAAAAGCCGTGGGGAGCGGAGGAGACTCGGAAAGAAGGCCCGCCACGTACCCCTTCCGCATGTCTTCGGGTCCTCGGGGGTGCGCTTCCGAAGGGAAAAACCTGGCAGCTGGAGTCCTGGGCAAAGTCATGATCCAAGGCAAGTGGGAGGAGCCTGCCTTTTCCTCCAGCCCTCTGAGGTCAGGAAGTCTATCTCCTTATCTGCCCTCCGTCCTTACAGCTGCATCACACCCTTCAGGGAGGGATGAGAGGGGGGACCCCTGGGAGCGGTCATCCCTTTGGGGGTTGCAGTAGGATAGGAACTGAACGGAACCCCAACTTTGCAGGGGGAATCCAGCCTCCAGGTCTCTCAGAAAAGCGAGATCGCCAAAATCTGCCCATGACTCCTTTTAAATGTTCTCGTTCTCGTCCACGCCTCTCTGTCCCAGGCCTGGCCTCATCCACTCCGCTCTGGGAGTCTGGCCGCAGCCTCCCCTCCTCGCCTGCATCTGTCCTCACACCAGAGCTCACCCTGTAATTTGCATGTCCGGCTCCGTCAGCTCCGAAAGCCCCGCCCCTTCCTGCCTCCTCCCCCAGGTCGGCTTGGGTACCCACCTCTGTGCCCGCTCAGCCGCAGGACGCCCTCCACACTTACGCTGGGCGTGGGCAGCTTCGCCGCATTCCTGCAGCTTCGCCAAACCTCTCCCTGAAATTCACCCCATGATCACAGCGCTGGGAAAGAGCTTAAGACAAACATGTGGGGCTACCGTTTTGATATCCCCGACTTTAGGTCCAGCCTAGAATGGAAGCGCGGACTCAGGATAGAGCTAGGGAGCCGGGGATACGGCCACCTCCCGGGCCGGGGCGGGGCCGCAACCCGGGGTCTCCGACCAGGGTCTTGCCCTCTGTGCCTCCCGGAGGTGGGGGAGCAGTCACTGCGGCCCGTCCTGGCCGTTCATTCTCGGGCTGCTTTCTGGAAAACAGGTGACGGGAGGGAGGGAGGGAAGCGGCAGGTAGCCTTGGGTGGGGAAGGGAGAGCGGGGGTGATGGAGGGTATGGGGGCTCTGAAGGAGTCTTTGGGCCTAGAAAAGAAAACAACAAAGACCCTTACTGAATCGGAGAAAACAAAACTGAACTTTAGGTCCCGCCCTGATGCTCCAGGCCGGTTGTATCTATCTGGGGCTTACCACTCCGTGTTCAGAAACCATCTGCCAGAGACTTATCACCCCCTGCCCAACTAATGCCATCTCAACTAAAGAATACCCAAAACATCCCACCTGACCAACGTTTCCCTTATCGCTTCCACAAACCTCCCCTTAAATATGAAGCCTCCCGGATCCCTCTTGCGCTCTGCCTGGTCGTTAGGCCGACTGTCGCCCCTCCTTGCCTGAATAAAGGTAACCCACTTCCGTTGAGGTCGTCTCTCCTTTTTGCCTCCGCCCGAACTACACCTTACAGGGTCAAGTATCAGATCTGCCAGCAAGGGAGGTGAAGGGAGCTGAGGAGGGCGGCCGGCTTGGGGACTGACGGAAAGATCAGGCAGCCGGCGTGCTGGGGCAGGGGTGGTGGGTGCCTGGGCTGTCGGGGGTGGATGCCCGGTTTGCCGAGGCCCTGAGGTGGGGGTGCAGCCCAGAGGGGATCAGAGGTCAAGGAGTGGAGAGCCCGAGTCTCCACTTGCCGCTGGATCCCTGGGATCAAGTCTCGAGTGGGTGGGTGTGTGCGCGCGCGCGCGCGCGCGGAGAGAACTCCCCGACTCCATCTCTTACCTGGTCGTGGCTGGACGTAAGGTGGCTGTCTCAGCAGCTCAGCGCACACCCTTCCCTCGGGGTCGGCGCCTCTATCAGAATCGCCCCGAACCTTCCAGTACCTGTGGCCGAAAACCCCGCCCAGGATTTACTCTGCCTTCCGGAGGCTCTGGGAGGCGGGGTGGCGGGCGGGTGAGTGGCCGTGACAGGTGAGGCCGGAGCCCCTCCCTTCTCCCGGGGTGTGGCAGGACACTGGGCGGGAGGCAGCCTAGAGGAGAGGGACAGGTCCTGCTGGGCCCGGGCTCCCACCTCTCAGCGTCCTACGTTCATTTATTTTGGCAATCAACTATTAGCACTTACCTGGCCTACCGACCTCATCCCATCTGCACAGCAATTCTCTCTCAAGGTACAGCAAGGAACAACCCTAGAGGCACAGAGGTGAAGTAACTTGCCCAAGCCAAACGGCCAGAAAGTCAGAGAAGCTGGAATGTGAAGCCAGGCAGGCCAGAACCTTGGGAAACACCGGTAGGTAGCAACTCTTCTCAGTTTCCCTTGTTTCAAAAGATTCCTGACGATTGTTGGTGTGCTGCTGCTGCTAAGTTGCTTCAGTCGTGTCCGACTCTTAGCAACCCCATGGACTACAGCCTACCAGGCTCTTCCATCCATGGGATTTTCCAGGCAAGAGTACCAGAGTGGGTTGCCAGTGCCTTCTCCAGATTGTTGGTATATTCTGGGTCCAATCCTGAATATTCATTGGAAGGACTGATGCTGAAGCTGAAGCCTCTGAAGAGCCGACTCATTGGAAAAGACCCTGATGCTGGGAAAGATTGAGGGCAAAAGGAGAAGGGGGCAACAGAGGATGAGATGGTTGGATGACATCACCGACTCAATGGACATGAATTTGAGCAAGCTCCAGGAGATGGTGATGGACAGGGGAGCCTGGTGTGCTGCAGTCCATGGAGTTGCAAACAGTCGGACATGACTGAGTGACTGAGATTAGTTAGATATTATTAGTTATTTTCTCATATCTAGAAAAGCACTAAATGCCTTCACAGTGATATCTGCTCCTTGGTGACTAGCAGAAGACCTTTGGTAAGATAAATGCTTCATTGCATGAACTCCCCCTTCACCAAAATGACATCTATTGACCTTCCCCCGCTACCTCTTTGGAGCAGGTTCTCAGAGCTATCTGAGGTGCTGTCTCCCAGACTGCAGTCTCCATTTTGGCCCAAGCAAAACGTAACTCGAAACTCTCACGCTGTGCATCTTTTGAAAGTCGACAGCAGGAAGCCCCTTTCCCCGTCATTTTAGCAGAGCTGTATTGTAACTAACTTAAAAAAAAATTATTTATGTTTTGGCCGCATTGGGTCTTCATTGCTGTGAGGCTTTTCTCTGGTTGCAGCGAGCAGGCTTCTCATTGCGGTGGCTTCTCTTGCTGTGGAGCACAGGGCATGCGGTTTCAGCAGCTGCAGCATGTGGGTTCAGTAGTTGTGCCACACGGGCCTGGTTTCTCCGCAGTATGTGGGATCCTCCCAGACCAAGGATTGAACCCATATCCCCTGCATCGTTTACCACTGAGCCACCAGGGAAGCCCATAACTGGTATGTCAGACGGTGCTTGTCTCCGGCTGCCAAACTCAGGCACAAGATTGGTGAAGAATTTAACTGGTGGAGGGAGTGCAGGAGGCGAGGCGGGCATCACCAGAGCCTCCAGCAGTCCCAAAACACTGAAAGAGGGACCAGCAGTGTCCCCACTGCCCATCAGGTGACAGGAGGTCCCTTCACCATCTACAAATGTCCCTCCTCAGCCTTCCTCTGCTTAAAAAAAAAAAAAAAGGAACCTGAATCCGATCAGGCCTCTCACTGTAATCAGCCGTTTTCAGAAAAGAGAAGGATAAAATTGCCAGTAAATCAACACCATGAGGACAAGGTTGGCCAAGTCCAGGAACTGAATCACTGGGTACAGGACGAATGACCTTGTTTCCCCAAAGAGTCAGTGATGTGAAAAAAAGCAGCAGGGGGGCTCATACTACATGCAAAATAGATGTGAGACTCAGAAGCGGATTTTTTTCAGCTGTACGAATGTCCAACAGGTTGTTGAAAAATCATGGGTGTGCAGCATAATTCTTCACCGTGTTAACTTTTAGCAATCCTGACCCCTCAGTGCTCCGTCCGCTACTGTCGAAAAATAACTGTGATAACACAGAACGCCCTCATATGTTCCCAAAATGGCCCTTGAGGGACAGTACTCCTGATCTGAGAACTTTAACTCTTCTGTTCTCCTGTCTCAGGAACTAGGGTGCACTGGTAAATGCTTAACAACCAGCTCCCTGGAGAAGAAAACCCTGCATTTTATCGATTTCCATGGTGTAAAGAGTCTCACCATGACTAATAGCTTCATAGGGTATAATTTTCTGTATGAAACGAACAGGTCAGGCAAATCAGGAAAGACGGAAAGTGGTTGCCAAGGGCTGAAGGGAGGGAAGGAATAAGGAGTGCCTGTGATGGACTTCTCTCTGAGGGCATGGAAATCTTCAGGAATTTGATAGGGGTGATGGTTGTACAAGATTCTGAGTGCGCTAAAAAATCACCGTGCTGTATACTTCAAAGTGGCAAACTGATTTTTGCTGTAGTCAGCCTGTCATATCGAAATGAAGCCAGACTCTGTGGTGGGGCCCCGGGGCACAAAAGCCTTTCTGTGACCCCCTTCCTTGAATTCCAAAGGGCAGGTTCGAACAGTTGCCAACACGGGAAGGGAGGGCCAGTCAAGAAACAGTGCTGGGACTTCCCTAGTGGTCCAGGGGCTAAGACGCTGTGTTCTCAATGTATGCAGGGGGCCGGGGTTAATCGCTGGCCTAGAAACTAGATCCCACATGCTCCAACTAAGAGTTCACATGCCTCAATTAAGAGCCTGCATGCCACTACTTTGGTTCAGAAGGTAAAGAGCCCACTCGCCAAAGCAGGAGACACAAAAGACACAGGTTCGATACCTGGGTCAGGAAGATCTTCTGGAGAAGAAAATGACATCCTACTTCAGTGTTCTTGCCTGGAGAATCCCATGGACAGAGAAGCCTGGCGGGCTACAGTCCATGGCGTTGCACAGTTGGACACCACTGAGTGCGTGCATGTGCACGCACACACACACACACGCACAACTAAAGATCCTACATGCCACATCAAAGACCTGGTGCAGTCAAAAAAAATAGATATTTATTTTGAAAATTCTCATTATTAAGAAAAATTTAAAAAAAAACCAGTGTGGGCTTGGGGCAGGGTCCCGGTTCCCCTTCCCCGTTATCTCTGAGATCTTCTGCAGAACTAAAACCCCACCAAATGCTGTTTTCAATGCATTGGCATTCTTGGGCATCTTTACCTCACCTTCCCAGGCTTCCCCATTCCATCTGTAAACATTTCACGGTGCTCCTCAAACTGATGAGAATATTTAAAAATATGTAACAAGCACCTTGCTGTTACTACATCTAAATATTAACAGTCATCTCTGAATATCACGTAATACCCAGCCTACATTATAATTTCCTGGATGATCTCAAAGCTGTCTTTTTTCTTTGAATCACCACCAACTACATCCTCACGCAAAAGTGAAAATGCCCTGGTCTCTGCCCCAGAGCCCATCTGTGATGGCACACTGTGCTTTTAAAAAATTTTTAATCTTAGTTCTGCAACCAGGGATGGAACCTGTCTCCGTGCAGTGGAAGCACACAGTCCTAACCACTGGACCACAAGGGAATTCCCAGCACCCTTTGCTGTGTATGTGATGATGGCTGATGGCTGATCCTCACTATATGTGTATAACACCGTGTTGAGCAGTACCTGAAGGCCTCTGTTCACTCGGCCCTGCCTAAAATGTACTTCATGGGATAACTCAGAGGACACACGGGAAAATGCACACCTTCTGGCCACAGGACGCTGATTTCAGCCTCAGTTGCTGTGCGATCCTGGACAAGCAACATCCCCTCTCTGAGGGTTAAAACAATGCCTGACCACGGACTTCCCAGGTGGTCCAGTGGTTAAGATGCTGGGGACACGGGCTGGAGTCCTGATCAGGGAACTAACATCCCACATGCCGTGGAGCAACTCAGCCCTGTGTCGCAGCGAGAGAATCCACATCCCACATCCCACGACTAAGACTACTTTTTAAAAAAAGAAACAGGGAATATTCTTAAAATAAGTTAAAAACAAAAATGATGCTTAGCCAAAGAACTACATATTATAGGAAATGTCCAGAAAAAGCAAATCCATAGACACAGAAAGCAGGTTGGTGGTTGCCGAGGGCCAGGGTGCTGAAGCGGAAGTGAGGTGGCTTCTCTTTCATTAGCCATGAGGAAGGACCCTTATCTGGAGCTTGTAGGCGATAAGACTGAATCTCCTGAGCCCTAGCTGAGCCTCAAATGAATCTTGTTCAACAGACCCAGACTCCCTGGCTCCTTTCAGTCCAAGAAGGCCCAAGAGGGTTGTCTCACCCAGGGACACTTTCTGGTTGGACTCAAATCAACACGTGGGGAGGACCCAAGGGACCCCGACCCTCCACCCCCTGCCCCAGGTGGGTTGGTTTGATTCCGGTCCAGGCATCTAACTGACAAGTGCAAGTCTCTTCCATTAAGATAACACTCACATGATGTTAATGGGCTCTGAGCGTTTTGGGGACTTATTTACAAGCTGTAGGTCATCCCTGGGCCACACCTGTATAGCCTCTGGCAGCTTCCCAGGTTCAGCCAGGCCCCACCCTGCTGGACTCAGCCCCACTGTCCTCTTAATGGCCCCTGGCTTCCAGGCTCTGAGCAGGAAACCCAGATCCTGGGTCAGGGCATCCGGGGACTTGCCAGCTGTAATCGGCTTGTGTCCTAAGCCAGGAACTCAGTGCTGAGCCAGCACTTGTTCAGCCCATTCAGTCAATATTCAATTATCACTGCTATTTGTTTTACAGGGTTATTAGAACAGCATACTGCAAACCGGGTGGCTTAAAACAATAGGAAATTATTCTCTCACGGCTTTGGACACTAAAAGCCAATCTCTGCCTCTGTCATCCCGGGCTTTCATGTTGGAGTAAGGGACCACCCTACTTCAGTGTGTGTGTGGGTGACTCTTTGCGACCCATGGACAGGAATTCTCCAGGCAAGAATACTGGAGCCGGTTGCCATGCCCTCCTCCAGGGGATCTTCCCAACCCAGGGATCAAACACATGTCTCCTGCATTAGAAGGCAGATTCTTCGCCACTGAGCCACCAGGGGAAGCCCTAATCTTAACTCATTACATGTGTAAAGACCCTTTTCTCAAATATCACATCCTGAAGTACTGGGGGTTAGGATTTCAACCCATCTTTTAAGGGGACACAATTCACATTTCAACTCCTAACAAACACATAGGATGTGCTGATGCTGTCTGGAGTGGTGGGCTGTGAGAGCTCTGCCTTCAGAGACCCTAAGTAGTCCCCCTGTTCTGGAATCCTTGTGTCCCCTCTGGCAAGGAGCAGGGGGAAGGTGTTGAAGGGTTTGCAAACCCACTAAGGACCTAGGTTGCTTCAGTTGTGTCCAGCTCTTTGAGATCCCATGGACTAGCCGACCAGACTCCTCTGTCCATGGGATTCTCCAGGCAAAAATACTGGAGTGGGTTGCCATGGAATAAGGCAATGGCACCCCACTCCAGTACTCTTGCCTGGAAAATCCCATGGACGGACGAGCCTGGTGGGCTGCAGTCCACGGGGTCGCTAAGAGTCAGACACGACTGAGCGACTTTACTTTCACTTTTTACTTTCATGCATTGGAGAAGGAAATGGCAACCCATTCCAGTATTCTTGCCTGGAGAATTCCATGGACAGAGAGCCTGGCGGGCTACAGTCCACGGGGCTGCAAAGAGTAGACGTGACTGGGTGACTAATACCTCACTTCAGAACAGTCTATGGTGCTACTCCACTCAGCCCACGCCTGTTCTGTCCACTGGCAGGACCCTTCCTCCGTGGAGACCTCCTGGGAGGTCTTCCCCCAACACCTAAAGGTACCCAGGATGTGCAAGAAAAGACGTGCAGGAAAACAGCACCCTGCTTCCCACTCATGGGTGCTATGACAGCTCCACACAGACTTCACCTCCATCCTCCAAGTCAGGTCTGCAAGAAATGTCACCTCTCTTCATTATTTTCTGTAAACCAACCTGATTTTGACTGAGATGGTACAACTCCCCTGGAATGTACCTGCGGGGAGCTGTTATCACCACCTCTAGGTCAGCTGGGATTCATCTGGGAGAATATATACGCCAACTTCAGTCTCTTTCCTCTTCTGATTTCTGGATGGATCTCAGAGTATAAAGACCCCGGCTTCCTCTTTCCTCTTCTGATATCTGGACTGTGATCTCACTGGTCCAAACCAACAGGAAGGCGTACGGCAGGGGAGCCCACAGATACTGTGTTGGTCAGTTCCAGGCTGCCACAACAAACACGCCACAGCCTGTGTGTCTTAAACGACAGAAATTTCTTCCTCCCAGTTCTGAGAGCTGAGAAACCCAAGGCCTGCTTTCTGTGTTCCCAGTGAGAGTCCACTCTAATAAATATATTTGTTAGATGAATGGTGTTGGAGAAGACTCTTGAGAGTCCCTTGGACTGCAAGGAGATCCAATCTGTCCATCCTAAAGGAGATCAGTCCTGAATATTCCTTGGAAGGACTGATGCTGAAGCTGAAACGCCAATACTTTGGCCACCTGATGTGAAGAACTGACTCACTGGAAAAGACCCTGATGCTGGGAAAGATTGAGGGCAAGAGGAGAAGGGGACGACAGAGGATGAGATGCTTGGGTGGCATCACCAACTCAAAGGACATGAGAGTTTGAGTCAACTCCGGGAGGTGATGGACAGGGAGGCCTGGCGTGCTGCAGTCCATGGGGTGCCAAAGAGTCGGACATGACTGAGCAACTGAACTGAACTGATTTTGGCAGATGGCCAACTTGCATGGTTGCCCTTATAGAGATAAAAGTTGGGGGCTTCCCTGGCGGCTCACTGGTGAGGATCTGCCTGCCAATGCAGGAGACGGGGGTTTGAGCCCTGGTCCAGGAAGATCCCACATGCCTGTGCAACACAACAATTGAGCCCAAGAGCTACAACTGCACAGCCCATGGGGCTCAACTACTGAGGCCTATGTGCCCTAGGAGCCCGTGCTCCACACGAGAGAAGCCGCCACAGTGAGAGGCCTGCAGACAGCAGCTAGAGAGTAGCCCCCACCCATCGCAACTAGAGAGAAACCCGCACAGCAAGGACGAAGACCCAGCCCAGCCAAAAATAAATAATAAAAAATTTTGAAAACTGTTGGAAAAAAAAAGTTAGCAGAGACAGACATGTCTCTCACTTCTCTTATAAAGGGCACCAATCCTATTTATGAAGGCCTCCTTCTTACAAGATAATTCTTCCAATACCTCCCAAGGGCCCATCTCCAAATACCAACAGGCTGGAGATTCAGGCTTCAGCATCTGAATTGGGGGTGGGGGGTGGACACAAGCATTCAGGCCGCAGCCGATGACATCAGACAGCCTCCCAGGGTGCGGGGCAGGGTGGGGAACGCTGGAGATGAGATCTGGACCGGCGACAGGAAGAGGGGAGTACTTCATTGAGACGTGCCATGCGGTTGCCATCCACTGCTGTGCTTGGGCGCCGTCACACTTGACAGAGAGCCAGAAGCCAGGTATCGGTTTCCTCCAGCCTTCTGGCCCGAATCTCTCCCACAGAGTTAACGTGGGGGAAAGATCCCGGCTCAGGCAAATTGTCCTGAGGAGAAGGGGCTGGCCCTGAGAGAATGGAGGGAAAGAGAGAAAGGGAGAAAAAACCCATCTGACTCTGGGGGGCAGGGCTGGGAAGGGAGGCTGGGAGCTGGTATGGGTTGAGCTGTGTCGCTACAAAAATCCCTGTATTGTGACTTCCCTGGTAGCGCAGTGGGTAAGAATCCACCTGCCAATGCAGGGGAGATGGGCTCGATCCCTGGCCCCAGAAGATTCCACTTGCTGTGGGCCAGCTAAGCCTGTGTGCCTAGAGCCTGTGCTCCTCATCAACAGAAGCCACTGCAACCAGACAGCAGCCCCTGCTCGCTGCAACCAGAGAAAGGCCTCACACAGCAACTGAGCGCTGGTGCAACCAAAAGTAAAAGAAATTAACCAATTAAAATTCCTACCCACAGAGCCTCAGAACGCCATTGTATTTGGAGACAGGATGTTTCCAGATGTGATTAAAATGAGGTCATTAGGTAGGGCCTAGTTCAAGATGGCTGCTGCCCTTGTAAGAAGAGGGACTCTGGACACACACATGTACGCTTCCCACGCCAAGTCATGTGGGGAGTGGCTGTCTGCAAGCCAAGGGGAGGGGCTGGGAGCAGAGCTCACCCTCACCAGGAAACCAGCTCTGCTGACAGCTTAATCTCAGTCTTCAAGCCTCCAGAACTGGGAGATCATGAATGTCTGTGGTTTAAGCCACTCTGCTAGAGTTTGGTAGTGCTAGCAGACTAGTACAGCAGCCTCCGATATGGCCCCAAACCATCCTCACCTCCGGGTATCGCGCCCTGGGGTTGGTCCCTCCCACACTAAATCGGGCTGCTCTGGGCATGACAGAAGTGGCGCTGTGTGGCAAGGTAAGGCTCCGTGGCAGGCTTCCACCTTGGTCGCTTGGGCTTCTCTCTCTGGAGGACTCCAGCTGCCGTGCTGGAAGGACACTCAACCCCGCAGACATCCACATCAAAGGAATCTGGCCAAGAGCCAGCAACAATTTTCCAGCCATGGAAGTCGGCCCCAGTCAAGCCTTCAGATGACTGTGGCCCTGCCTGACAGCAACTTCCCTGGATATCCCAAACACAGTCACTCAGGTAGGCCACTCCCTAATTCCTGACCCACAGAAACTGTCGTTATTGTGGCTTAGTCCCTCAGTCGTGTCTGACTCTTTGTGACCCCATGGACTGAAGCCCACTGGGCTCCTCTGACCGTAGGATTTCCCAGGCAAGAATTCTGTGCGACTCAGAGACCGAACCCGGGTCTCCTGCATCGGCACAGATTCTTCACTACTGAACCACCAGGGAGGCCCACAGAAACTATAAGTGATGACAAATTATTGTTGTCACTTTAAGCTAATGAGCTTTGGGGTAATTCGTTACACAGCAACAGGCAGCTAATACAGAACCTCCCTCCTCAACTCCCTTCCCCTTCAGACCCTTCTCCTGCTTTAACATCCCTGTATCCTTAACCCCACATCATGACGACACCATCAAGGCCTTAAGAAGTAATGTGCGTGCATGCTAAGTCACTTCAGTTGTGCCCGACTCTTTGCGACCCCACGGACTGTAGCCTGCCAGGCTCCTCTATCCACAGAGCTCTCCAGGCAAGAATTCTGGAGTGGGTTGCCATGCCCTCCTCCAGGGAATCCTCCCGACCCAGGAATCGAACTTGAGTTGGGTTCGATTGGCATTGCAGGTGGGTTCTTTACCACTAGCACCACCTGGGAAGCCCCTAAGGAAGTAAACAGGGCCCCTAAATGGCTCTCGGGAGATACAATATTACCAATATATGAACAGAAAGGTGTTCAGCCTCACAAGGATGCCAAGAAATGGAAATTCAAATTAAAAAAGACACTTGGAGAGGCTTTTCAAACAGGAAAGAGATGTAACTGAAATGTTTTCAAAGCCAGTGCAGCTGTGTTCAGAGAAAATTCTAAGTGAACCTAAATGATTCTATGTTAATTTTTTTAATATCCAAAAAGGAGTAAAAATATTGTTTATCTCCATACTTTACACTAAACACAAGGAAATCAGTATTGTAATCACTAAATCCAACTCTAGTCCACATTAGGGCTCCTCACAGCGGCACGAGGTCCTGCGGGCATGGCCACGGCCACGGTGTCAGTCGCCTGCCCGCACGCTGGACGTGGCCATGGCAGTCTCTGCAGCCCCCCGGCTCCGTGGCCAACCTGCTGCTTCCATGACGTGCGGACTCGAGGTGTCCTTGCTGCTGCCGGCCAGGCCTGGGGTTGAGTCCTGCCCTCTCTGGGAGGCCCTCCCAGGCCCCGCCTCACTTCCGGTGACTCCCCCTCCTCACCAAGGTTACCTCCCAGAGATCTTCCCTCTCAAATCCTATTTTCTTTCCCATTCTTTCATGATCTAAGGCCCCATCAAGCCCAAAGCCCGAATTCTTCAGCTGACTCAAACACCCCAATCAAGGGCAGGAAGAGTTTCATTGCAGAACCCTCCAGGGAGGCAAGCACCAAATATCTGGGCTCCACATTCCTGGAGCTACAAAGAAGGAGAGGGGAAAAATACAGGTCCACTGCAAGGCCGTCCAAAGGTCCAGGCCTGCCAATCACAAACCTGTGAGTGGCCAACCCTCACACCTGGTTCCAAGGAACTGCATGAACTCGTGTTCTCAGAAGGAGCCTGCGTCAGGTTCGTTTCTCAGGTAGAACACTAAGGCACAGAGAGATTAAGTCACTTGTCCATGGCCACCCAGCTGGGAAGCTGAACAGCCTGGATTTAGACTCGGGCATCCACGCCTGTTGGGCCCGACAGGGTGGCAGGGACCCGAGCGTGGCTAGGGGTGGCTCTCTCTGGCCTGCCCCAGGTTGGCTGCGATGCCCACCCACTCGGGCAGGAAGGCCGCCTGGGGCTTAAAGATCATGCGGAATCGGGAGCCAGGCAGGGTGAAGTTGGCCAGGTAGACGGTGTTCCCCCCAGTGAGGTAGGCGGCCCAGATGCCGAAGGTGCCCACGGTGATGACGGTGTGGTTACACTGCGTGAGGAGCGCGAAGTCCCTGGCCGGCGAGCCCTGGCGGCCGTTGCCCGCAAACACCACGTCCTGGTGGGAGCTGTTGATGTTCCTCCGGCACCAGGCCATGTCGTCGCTGGTGATCACAAAGAGCGGGCTGCAGTGGCGAGCGCGGAACCACCCCAGGGCCTGCTCTAGGTATCGCCGGTCAGCTACCACGCCCTTCCACACGTTGGGCATGACGTGGACGTAGTCCCCTCGGCGCACGTGGACCCCCACGTAGGTGCTCGGCCGGCTGCCATTCACCCGCAGACCCCGCAGGAAGTTCTGGGCCTCCTCACGCACGTGGGCGTGCAGGGTGAACTCCTGGAGGATCTCGGCGCGGAGGTGGTGGTAGAAGGTCCAGGAGCAGGGGTAGCCGGTGAGGCGCACGTACTCCCCCGGGATGTGGCGGTACTGCTCCTCCATCCAGTCGTTCAGGTAGTAGTTCTCCCAGGGGACGCTCCTGGCCGTGGCGTCGTGCAGGACCGGGAGTGTGATTTGGAAGATGGGGGCCAGCGTGCTGTGCATCTGGGGTGGGATGAAGGCGGCGCGCCCGTTCATCTTGGCCAGGGCGTACAGGGTGGCGTACTCCCCCATCTGGTTGCCCAGGCGGCCTTTGGCGTTGATGGTGAACACACCCCCCGCCGGCAGGTGTCTGGGGAACAAGACCACGCGACCTGCGTAGGCCCAAGGAGTGGGCACCAGGGCCAGGCGCCGGTGGCAGTGGAAAATGGTGGACGCCCCAAAGATGACAAAGAGGAAGCAGACGGTGAACGAGGAAGGGCAGGTGGCCCAGAATCTCCTGGTGGCTGCGGGAGGAGAGATGACTTAATTCAGCAGTGGTGGCTGGGCTGGCATGAGCTCCTTCGTCACCCCCCAAACTAGGCACTCATGCGCTCACTCAGCCCATCCGGAGCACAGACCCTGAACCCCTCCGACCTGGGTTTAAATCTCAGCTCCAGCCTTCATAAAGCTGTGGGACTTTAGTCATGTTACTCCCCTTCTCTGAATCCCAGTTTCCTTGCCTGTTAAAAAGGTATGACTGGGATTTCCCCAGCAGCTCAGTGGTTAAGACTCTGCCTTTCAAAGCAGGGGATGCGAGTTTGATCCTTGGTCAGGGAATTAAGACCCCACATGCTATGTGATGGGACCAAAAAAAAAAAAAGAGTAGAGGGGATGACGGAGTCAAACCATTTGAAAGTGCCAACATTCAGCCGTGTTTTTTCCTACACAGTCCTTTCTTATGGTTCAACCTCACAGAACTACCTCAGTTATAAGACTTTTAGGACAGTGCTTAGCACACAGCAGGCACTCTGTAAGTCTTGGAAAATAAAGACTTCTGGCGTATTTACTGTATGTAAACCTGAGAGCTCACAATCTATTAAGGCTGCATAGCGCAGAGGTTCAGAGCATAGACTCTGAGGCCAGACAGCCCAGGTTTGCGTGCACACTCCGCCTCCTTCTGGTGGGCAGCCCGGAGCCTATTCTTTACCTCTTGGAGCTCAGTCTTCTTCATAAAATGGGGTTAACCAAGCACCTGCATGAAGAATGTTTCTGGAAGGCCCCCTGCATGGTAAGTGCACCCTGCTTCTGTCAGTGGACGTGGTGGATTCCAGCTGTCTACAGGGACCTTGACGCCCTTGCCCCTGACTCAGGGCCGGGCCTGTGATGGGCCTTGGCCAATCAAATATGGCAGAACTGACGTTGCACCATTTCTCTCTCTTTTTTTTTTGACCATGCCATGCAGCTTCTGGGATCTTAGTTCCCTGCTGCTGCTGCTGGGGCCTGCTGCTAAGTCGCTTCAGTCGTGTCCTACTCTGTGCAACCCCACAGACAGCAGTCCACCAGGCTCCCCCGTCCCTGGGATTCTCCAGGCAAGAACACTGGAGTGGGTTGCCATTTCCTTCTCCAATGCATGAAAGTGAAAAGTGAAAGTGAAGTCGCTCAGTCATGTCCGACTCTTAGCGACCCCATGGACCCCATGGACTGCAGCCTACCAGGCTTGCCTGGAGTGGGTTGCAAGCTGCCTAGGTTTAGCTTTTATATTAGGTCTCTGATGAGTGCTTCTTTTCTGTAGGTAACCACTTTACTGAGATAATATTCCAATACCATACAATTCCCCCATATAAAGTGTAAAATAGCTTTTAGTATATTCACAGAGTTGGGCAAGCATCACAATTACTTTTAGAAAAATTTTATCACCCCTAAACGAAACCCCTTAGCCATCCCCACCCCCACTCTTCCCCTCCTCTCCACCTCCTGCCAGCTAATCTACTTCCTGCCTCAGTGGACTCGACTACTCTGCACATTGCATGTAAATGAATCACCCACTAAGGGCCTCTTTGGGACTGGTTTCCTTCACTCTGGGTCGTGTTTCCCAGGCTCATCCACGTGGCAGCATGTGTTAGCATGTCACTATTTTCTGATGTTCCCCTCCATGGTTCTGTCTCCTTTTATTTATCAGTTCATCAGTTCCTAGACATGGGTTGTTTTCCTCCTGGGCCTATCAGGAATACCTTTGCTATGGACATGCATGTCCAAATCCTTGTGTGGACCTAAGTTTCCATTTCCCTCGGGGGTTTACCTGAGAGTAGAATAGCTGGGTCGTGTGGTAACTAACCCTGCGTTTAACAGTTTGGGGAACTGCAGACTGCTTTCCGAGCAGCTGCCTGATTTTCCATTCCCACCAGCAGCGTATGAGGGCTCTGATCTCTCCACATCCTTGCCAACACTCGCCACTGTCTGTCTTTCCGACCACAGTGGGAGTACCATGCTAGCTCGGTGAAGCCTCCACTTTTGAACTCACCCAGGTCCCTGCAGTTCCTGCCCCGACTCCACAGCTCTGACTGGGCTCCATGAGCCTCAGCTTCCCCATCCGTGTAGTGGGGTGGATGAGCCCTTCTTCAGGGGCTGCTTCTTTTCCAGGCCACTGCGCCCCTCGCTCTCCCCTGGGCTCCGGAAAGCGGTCTTCTCACAGTGCGTCTCCAGTGTGTCCTGGCCCTCTGTCCCCTCCCTGCTCTGTTCCCTGACCAGCCAAGCCTGGCTTCCCTGTGGCCAAGAGACCCCCAAGGCCCCACAGGAGCGCTGGATTGTGCGGCCCTCACTCTTCATCATCTGGCCCATCTACCCCCTCCAGGCTCACCATCTGTCCCTCTGCCGGTCCCCTTAAATGTCAGGGTTCTGGGGGCCTCGCCTCTACTCTCCTCTTCCTCCTACATCCCAGGGTCCCTCACTTTATTAATCTGATCCCTTTGGGAAATATGAACACTCTCAGTCCCTCCTCAAAGGTCTCCCATTAAGTGTGGGTTCCCAGTGAGGTCAGCTGGCTCTCACCACATGAAGACTAAGTATATGTCACACTCCCTCTCCTGAGGTGTACAGGAAATGCCTTGCTCGCTGCTTTGATTTCTAAAAAGCCAATTAAATCTGTCCCTGAGCCCCTCTGCTCTCTGGGCTGGTGATAAGTGTGAAGTGAAGTGAAAGTCACTCAGTCGTGTCCGACTCTTTGCGACCCCATGAACTATACAGTCCATGGAATTCTCAAGGCCAGGATACTCGAGTGGGTAACCTATCCCTTCTCCAATGGATCTTCCCAACCCAGGAATCGAACTGGGCTCTCCTGAATCACAGGCAGATTCTTTACCAGCTGAGCATACTCTGTCCCAATCCGTACCACAGCCTGCCCATCTCGGGCCCTTCCTGGAGTCCTGTTCTTTGGGGTGATGGGGGGGTGGGGTGGCGGGGAGCAGAGGAAGGACTTGAGCCTCTGGTCAGCTCACCCACCTCAGTCAGAGCCCCAAGCAGGTCCCAAACCAGCAGGCAAGCTGAGCAAGGATTGGAGCCAGGACTACTAGAGAGGAGAGACCAGCTCAGGACAGAGGGAGCCCCCACTCAGGGTCACCTCCACCATGTGCGACCCACGCAGCTGCACAGGGCCCCTGCTCTGCTCCAGCCATCTAGAAATTCTCCATGACCACAGGCAAGGCAGCCGGTTTTCATTTTGCCCTCGGGTCTGCCAATCAGGTGACTCAGATGGTAAAGAATCTGCCTGTGATGCAGGAGACGCAGGTTCGATCCCTGGGTAGAGAAGATCCCCTGGAGAAGGGAATGGCAACCGATTCTAGTATTCTTGCCTGAAGAATCCCATGCACAGAGGAGCCTGGTGGGCTAAAATCGATGGGGTCACAGAGTCGGACATGACTGAGCGACTAGCACTGCTAATCAGGCAGGTAGCCAGCCTGGCTGCTACGTCTTTGAGTCTCAAGGGCTCCCTCTCCTGGTCGCTCATCAGCCTACACAGCTGAAAAGCCATGGGAAATAGTGAATCAAAGCTGATGAAGCCCAGGGCTGGTTTTGTGGCTTAAATTCCGGTCCACAAATCGACCACTTTCATGAAGATTGGAGGTGAACCCCAACCTGAGTTGAACTCATCTGGAGACAAAATTTTAACCAATGTGAGGCTATTCATAGACTTATTTTGGAGTGAATGCCCACTTGTTCTGCTTGTAGAAACAATAACATTTGATTCGGAGAAGGACACGGCAACCCACTCCAGTATTCTTGCCTGGAGAATCCTGTGGACAGAGGAGCCTGGCGGGCTGCTGTCCATGGGGTTGCACAGAGTCGGACACGACTGAAGCGACTTAGCATGCATGCATGATGAAGTTGAATGGTTCTATGAAGACCTACCAGACCTTCTAGAACTAACACCCAAAAAAGATGTCCTTTTCATTATAGAGGACTGGAATGCAAAAATAGGAAGTCAAGAAACACCTGGAGTAACAGGCAAATTTGGCCTTGGAGTACAGAATGAAGCAGGGCAAAGGTTAATAGAGTTCTGCCAAGAGAACGCACTGGTCAGAGCAAACACCCTCTTCCAACAACACAAGAGAAGACTCTATACATGGACATCACCAGTTAGCCAATACCAAAATCAGATTGATTATATGCTTTGCAGCCAAAGATGCTGACTCTATAAAGTCAGCTAAAACAAGCCCAGGAGCTGACTGTGGCTCAGATCAGGAACTCCTATTGCCAAATTCGGACTGAAATTAAAGAAACTGGGGGAAAACTACTAGACCATTCAGGTATGACCTAAATCAAATCCCTAATGATTACACAGTGGAAATGAGAAATAGATTTAAGGTTCTAGATCTGATACACAGGGTGCCTGATGAACTATGGACAGAGGTTCGTGACATTGTACAGGCGACAGGAATCAAGATCATTCCCAAGAAAAAGAAATGCAAAAAGGCAAAATGGCTGTCTGGGGAGGCCTTACAAATAGCTGAGCAAAGAAGAGAAGCAAAAGGTAAAGGAGAAAAGGAAAGATATATCAATCTGAATGCAGAGTTCCAAAGAATAGCAAGGAGAGATAAGAAAGCCTTCCTCAGTGATCAATGCAAAGAAATAGAGGAAAACAATAGAATGGGAAAGACTAGAGATCTCTTCAAGAAAATTAGAGATACCAAGGGAACATTTCATGCAATGATGAGCTCGATAAAGGACAGAAATGGTATGGACCGAACAGAAGCAGAAGATATTAAGAAGAGGTGGAAAGAATACACAGAAAAACTATAAAAAGATCTTCACGACACAGATAATCATGATGGTGTGATCACTCACCTAGAGCCAGACATCCTGGAATGTGAAGTCAAGTGGGCCTAAGGAAGTATCACTACAAACAAAGCTAGTGGAGGTGATGGAATTCCAGTTGAGCTCTTTCAAATCCTGAAAGATGATGCTGTGAAAGTGCTGCACTCAATATGCCAGCAATTTTGGAAAACTCAGCAGTGGCCATAGGACTGGAAAAGGTCAGTTTTCATTCCAATTCCAAAGAAAGGCAATGCCAAAGAATGCTCAAACTACCGCACAATTGCACTCATCTCACTCGCTAGTAAAGTAATGCTCAAAATTCTCCAAGCCAGGCTTCAACAAAATGTGAACTGTGAAATTCCAGATGTTCAAGCTGGTTTTAGAAAAGGCAGAAGAACCAGAGATCAAACTGCCAACATCTGCTGAATCATCAAAAAAGCAAGAGAGTTCCAGAAAAACATCTATTTCTGCTTTATTGACTATGCCAAAGCCTTTGACTGTGTGGATCACAATAAACTGTGGAAAATTCTGAAAGTGATGGGAATACCAGATCACCTGACCTGCCTCTTGAGAAATCTGTATGCAGGTCAGGAAGCAACAGCTAGAACTGGACATGGAACAACAGACTGGTTCCAAATAGGAACAGGAGTACGTCAAAGCTGTATAATGTCACCCTGCTTATTTAATTTATATGCAGAGTACATCATGAGAAATGCTGGGCTGGATGAAGCACAAGCTGGAATCAAGATTGCTGGGAGAAATATCAATAACCTCAGATATGCAGATGACACCACACTTAGGGCAGAAAGCAAAGAAGAACTAGAGAGCCTCTTAGTGAAAGAGCAGAGTGAAATAGTTGGTTTAAAGCTCAACATTCAGAAAACTAAGATCATGGCATCTGGTTCCATCACTTCATGGCAAATAGATGGGGAAGCAGTGACAGACTTTATTTTGGGTAGGGGGGCAAAATCACTGCAGATGGTGACTGCAGCCATGAAATTAAAAGACGCTTGCTCCTTGGAAGAAAAGTTATGACCAACCTAGACAGTCTATTACAAAGCAGAGACTTTACTTTGTCAACCAAGGTCCATCTAATCAAGGCTATGGTTTTTCTAATAGTCATGTACGGATGTGAGCATTGGACTACAAAGAAAGCTGAGTGTCAAAGAATTGATGCTTTTGAACTATGGTGTTGGAGAAGACTCTTGAGAGTCCCTTGAACTGCTAGGAGATCCAACGAGTCCATCCTAAAGGAAATCAGTCCTGAATATTCATTGGAAGGACTGATGTTAAAGCTGAAACTCCAATATTTTGGCCACTTGATGCAAAGAACTGAGTCATTGGAAAAGACCCTAATTCTGGGAAAGATTGAGGGCAGGAGGAGAAGGGGACGACAGAGGATGAGATGGTTGGATGGCATCACTGACTCAATGGACATGAGTTTGAATAAACTCCAGGAGTTGGTGATGGACAGGGAGGCCTGGCGTGCTGCAGTCCATGGGGTCGCAAAGAGTTGGACACGACTGAGCAACTGAACTAAACTGATAGGATGCTGCCCAGGCCCCACTGAGGGGTGTATAAAATATAACCTGCACAGCCCATGGTGCTGTCAAAACCGTTTCTGCAGCATGTCTGGTGCACAGAGTTTCAGATATTAGAGTGCAGGCTTATCTTCACTCATTTGGTCCTCATGATCTCCCATGAGGAAGGTACATTTTTATGCCGATTTAACAGAAAAGGAAACTACGGCACAGAGAGGTTAAGAAGCTTGCTTTGGGTCACACAGCTAGGAAAGTGGTGAAGCCTGGATTTGGAACCAGGGGTTCAGGAATCTGGGACCCTGATTACTGTCTTGAGTTTTTCTACTCTGCCCTGAGAAAGGGATACTCAGATGAGACTCTCAGTGCAGTTGTTGCTGAGTTGCTAAGTCGTTTCTGACGCTTTGTGACCGCATGGACTATACCCCGCCAGGCTCCTCTGTCCATGGGATTTCCCAGGCAAAAATACTGGACTGGGTTGCCATCTCCTTCTCCAGGGGATCTTCCTGACCCAGGGATCGAACCTGCGTCTGCTGCACTGGCAGCGGATTTTTCATTGGCTCCTTTAGAGATGATCATCACCTCAGGAAGTTCAGGTTATTAAAAGCAAAAGTGAGAGAGCAAGCTTTCCTCCAGGGAACATTAGCTTAAGAAGCTTCTAATTTCTGCACGAGTTAGCCTGCCCCTCATGCCGCCTTGCCCCAGATCCCATGTGTCCCCCCTGATCTGGGGGTGTCTCTTTTTCTGGCAGCTAACCCCTCCTCACAGCTTACATTCAAATCCTATGTCTCCATCCTGCCTCTGCCGCTGTGCTGGTCACCCAGAACCAGAAGCACAGACTGCCTCAGCTGTGCCCTCCTGCCGGAGCAGTGGGTCCCCAAACCCCATGGGCCCACGCTGTGCCGCAGTCAGTGTGCTCAAGGCCACAGTAGCGAATGTGGTGCCCCATTCCTAAGATCCGCGCCTTTCCCAGTGGGAAGTGATAAAAAATGTTACCCTTCTAGTCAAAACCACTCAGGTATGTAATACAGTTGACGGCAACATTTGTATGAAAATCTCACCCCTGAAGTCTTGAGGCCTCATAGTGAACTGGTCATGGGGAAAGCCGCTTTGAGCCCTGAACCCCTGGGGGGTCCCCGATTTCTCCCTCCAGCTGCTAGAACCACCGAGGTCCCAGGCATTCATTTGTCCCCTACCCCCACCCCACCAACTCAGAAAGCAGCCCAGGTCTTTGGGTTTCCAGGTGGCTGGTGTGACCCTTCAAAGGGCACTGACTTCTAGGACTTGAAAGTGCCTGACCTTCATGCTCAGTTAACCCACAGCTGGCAGAAGGTTCCAGAGGGCAGGAGGGGCCGGCGTGGGGTCCCACCTCAGTATAAGCGGCCCTGACACCGCCCTCCACCCCCAGCAGGTCTGCCCCTTCCTGATCTCAGCCACCACCACGTGGCGGGGCTAAGCCCCAGCCTGCCCGCCCTTAGGAGCGGCGGGGCAGGGGCTGGGTGTGAGTGGAGCACGGACCCTAGACCCGGGAAGACCATCTGGCTGCTGTCCCCTCCTACCTGTCTTGAGCTTTCTGGGCCAGCCTGCTCGGGGATGTCCAGCTGCGGGCCGCTGCGGGGCAACGGCTCTCACGTCCCACATCGTCCTGGGTGGCGTGGCTGCCAGGGGTCCCTGTGGGAAGAGCGTGGCTGCCTTAGCGAGGGGACTGGGGCGGGTGGGGGTGGTGTTGGATTCTTAGGCTCTGCTTTGAGCTCCCGCCCAGAACCCCCACTAGCCCGGGGCCTGAGAACAGCCACTCCGCACTCACTCCCCGGAGCCCACGCTGGCCGCCAAGCTCCTGCAGGAGAGAAGAACACGTGAGCAGCTAGCGGCAGAGGACAACCTCTTCCACGGCACAGGTTTGGACGACGGCAGGGTGAAGGGTCGGGTGGGTGCCAAAGAGATCAGGCAAGAGGAGCCTGGGTCCCAGAGGGACCCCCACACTGCCCAGGCAAGGGGCCTGACTCTAGATCTGGTGGGAACGCAGCTAGTCTCTGCTCCTTGAATGGGGGGGGGGTCAGGGTGGGCTACAGTTCCCACAAGGGGCAGGGACCAGGGGCCGGACATCTGGGCTCCCCATTGGCAGGGGCTGGCTTCTCATTCCCCCAGGAACACCGGGGGACTCAACCCGTTTGCCTGGTGTACTAAGGCCAGAAAGCAGTGCCCCTTGAACAACCCAGGCGCGAGAGGAGAGGTGGGAGATGGGGTGAGTGCCTTAACAAGGCAGGTGCCAGAGGACCAGGGCAAATGCCCCGCGCCAGAGCTCAAAATGGCGCCAGGCTCCTCCTCGGGAGGGGTGGAGGCCATGGCAGTCATCTGGGGCAGGGGAGGCAGTCTGCGCGCAGGGCGTCTGCAGTGGGGACCCTGGGAGCAGTGAAATCAGGCTGGGGAGGGATGTGACCCCACTGCACCCACTGGTGCCTCAAGACTCCCAGCGGGGGCCCACGCCCAGGTCGACTGACCCAGGGGCCTGGACACTGGGGCCCAGAAGGGGTGCAAGGCCCCCAGACCTGAGGGAGCTCTCCAGTGGGGGCTGCCAGCCCGGACAGGGAGGGGAGCATTCCAGCACCAAGTCCTTCCCCGGCCGTGCCTTCCCAAGCCTGGACTTCCGGCCCCTGCGGATGCCCGGGCCTCTAGCCCTGCCCTGTCCGGCCCCTCTCTCTCCTCCCTTGGCACTCGCCACCCCCAACGTCTGTTCCCCCTTCTGCTCTGGGGACTTTACAGCCAGCGGGCAATGTGGGGGCTCTGATTCCTGGACCCTGAGGCCTAGGATGGCAGTGGGAGCCAGGTGGGCTGAGATTATCAGAAAGTCCTCAGAAATGTGAGCACACGGGGCCCTCCCATCCCAATTGGGACCTTCTCAGCCCCACAGGCATTCCACACCAGCCTCCCAGCCCCGGCTTCCAGCCCCCAGGCATCCCCACCAGGGTCCCTAGCACGGTCCTCTGGGTTCTGCGTCTGGGTGAGAAAGGGTTAAGGGTGGGTGGAGGCTGGGGGTGGGTGGCAGGGAGGCCTGGGTGTTTGGTGGTAATCCCCCTCCGTGCCCGGGGTGTGGAGAACGAGGTTAGGGCCCCATGTGGGAAGGAGGCCTCCCCTCGGATCCCCGATCCCCGTGGACCTGCCTCCTGCTTCTGATCCCCAGGCCCAGCACCCTTGCTCTCCCCCCAGGTCAGGCCTGCTGCACTGCCCGCTCTCCTCCGGCTCTGCAGGTGTCTCTGAGGTCCCGGCCCCCAGCCTCCCAGGCACCCGCTCCCCCGACACCCTGTGGACTCCGGTTTCCAGCCGCCATCTTTCTGGGCCTCGTGGTCTCCCCTTGTGTCCTCCTCGCCCCTCCTGGTTCCTCTCCTTGCCTGGCCCTTGCCCTACGCTTGCCTCGCCCCCTCTCCCTCCATCTGTCTGTGCCTCTATCTGTCCCTGTCTCTGTTGCTTTGTCACTGAGTGTTCATCTGTCTGTAACTCCGTCTGCCCCGCCTTGCTGCCCCCTTCTCCCCCTTGTCCTTGCTCGAAGTTTCCCCATCTGTCCCCCCTCCCCACCCTCTCCCCAGGGCCCCCTGCCCCTCGACACTGACTGATAGCGCCGGGGTGTTAAGCTACGGATTAGTTCAGGCAAAATTCTCGATTTTGCTTGCGTTCTTTCCCCTTTGGCTTATGTAAACAGTAATTCTCCCCAGATGGAACTATTTTCCTCGCTCAGAAGCAGCCGGGAGAGGTCTGGGGCAGGGCTGGGGGTGGAATGCCAGGGTTCCTCAGGGAGCCTGGAGAGCGGGGTGGAGGCTGACCTCAGGGGGCAGCCTGAGGCCCCCAGCCCGGCCACTCCTCTCCTCTGCAGGTACTTGCCTCTGCTGGAACCATGCCTGTGACCTTTGCCCTCTGGCTCCTCCTGAGCCAGGCCAGCGCGGACCCGTGTTACCACCCCGGGGGCCGCCCCCGCTTCTGCCTTCCACCCGTGACCCAGCTGGCTGGCATGGCCACCTCCTGTCCCCAGGCCTGTGGCCCCTCCCCGAGCTCGGATCTCGGCCCACGGGCCCCCTGCAATGGCAGTCTGACCCTGGGCCTGGGGGGCCCTTTCCTCCTGTCGTCCATCAGCCTGCGCTTCTGCACCCCAGGACCCCCAGCCCTGGTCCTGTCTGCTGCCTGGGCCACCGGAGGGCCCTGGAGGTCACTGTGGCGCAGGCCCGCCTGGCCGGGGGCATTGGGAGGGCCCGAGAGGGTGACCTTCCGGGTCCCAGCGGGCCCGAAGGCCAGCGTGGTGGCCAGTCACCTCCGCCTGGAGCTCGGGGGCCGCGGGGGGCTGGCAGCCGCAGGCGTGAGAGGCCGCTGCCAGTGCCACGGCCACGCGGCCCGCTGCGCTGCCCGCGACCGGCCGCCCCGCTGTCGCTGCCGCCACCACACCACCGGCCCCGGCTGTGAGAGCTGCCGGCCATCCCACCGCGACTGGCCCTGGCGGCCTGCCACGCCTCAGCACCCTCACCCTTGCCTGCGTGAGTCCTGGGCCCGCCCCGACCTGCCCTGACCCAGAGCTGGGCCCATGGTCCAGCAGCCGGGCCGTGTCCCTGAGGGCAGGAGGCTCTCTCTTACCCCAGAGCTGCCTGCCCCTGCTTCTCCCCACACTCCTCCGGCGGCACCTCTCTTGGCTCCCCCGGCTCTCCCCTGCCACCTCTGCTGCTTCCATGCCCACCCGGGGGCTCCAGCCTCTTGGTAACACCTGATCACAGTGACGGTGATGTGGAGGACACTTTCTGAGCCCCCACCCAGGGGTTGGCTTGGCACAGGTGCTCAGGTGGTATTTAGTGAGAGGCTGCAGAAACACAGGGCAGCTGGATGTTTTTGGACTCATCAAATCAACCACGGTGGGGGAAGCTTTTATTCATTAGACACATTTTTATCCAGCACCTACTATGTGCCGGGCAGTGATTGCATCTGGCCCATTTTACAGATGAGGAGACTGAGGCTAGAGCTGGGGAGTTCTGTGCGCCAAGGACACGCAGTCAGCAGGTGGCCGGGCTGGAACGTGAGCGCAGGAGGATGATGCCAAGGGTCCTGGCTTGTCCCGAACGTGCTCACACTAGGTGTTCTAGGGTGGCAGATGGGCGCATGGCCTCAGGAGCCTGCCAGACTGCGGGGGTTCAAGTCCCAGCTCGTCGGCTTCCTGGCCGTGTGATCCCCCCCCCAACTAGTGACCAGACCCCTCTGTGTCTCCATTTCCTCGTCTGTAAAGTGAGGAAAACAACAGGCCTTCCTCTACAGGCTGCAGTGGAAATTCAAATCACGGATATACATAAAGTCCTTAGGATGCAGCCCAATACAGGACCTAGCACAGAGGTCCTGTGTTGCTCTTTTTAAATGTTTCCCTAGTAACTCGAATAAGTGGTAAGGTTTGAGAGTCACTGCCTTTGAAATCTCATCAATGCTCCCCAGCAAAATGTACATGGTAGGTGGGCCTCCTGCAAGGAAGTAGATACGATAAATGTCATCTTATAGCAAAGGAGTCTGAGCTGCAGAAAGGAGGCGTCACTTGCCCATGGAAAGAGTGAGACACTTCCACGCGAGGGCCTGACTCTGTAGCCCACACCCAGAGTTGCCACTCTCTACACCCTACGTGTTCATCAGTCCCCTTGGGCTCACCCAGCTCCAGTCCAGAGCACCGCCCATTTTAAAGATGAGAGTGAAGGGCTTCGGGGACCACAGTCACCCGGGGAACCCCAGGCAGTCTCTCTCCTGAGGGCAGTGGGGGGAAAGCTGGGAAAGGGGAATGGAATGGCAGCCTGAGGCGCCCTCACTCCATCTTGTTCCCAGCTTGCTCCTGCAACCAGCACACGCGACGCTGCAGGTTTAACTCTGAGCTGTTCAGGCTGTCGGGCGGCCGGAGCGGGGGCGTGTGTGAGCGGTGCCGCCACCACACAGCCGGCCGGCACTGCCATTACTGCCAGCCAGGGTTCTGGAGGGACCCTGGCCAGCCCGTCAACAGCCGCAAGGCCTGCAGGCGTGAGTGCAGCCTGAAGCCCCGCCTAGAGGGAAAGGCGGCAGGCAGGTCTGAGGGAGGAGGGGCTGGGGGCCAGATCTATGGGGCCTGAGGGCGGAGGGGGCAGGGAACTCCAGCCTCCCCAGTCTCGGGGAGGAAGAGGCTGGGAGCCCGCACCCCACCTCCCCAGCTCCTCTCCTCACGTAGCCTGCCAGTGCCATCCTATTGGGGCGACAGGCGGTGCCTGCAACCAGACCAGTGGGCAGTGCTCCTGCAAGTTAGGGGTCACTGGCCTGACCTGCAACCGCTGTGGTCCTGGCTACCAGCAGAGCCGCTCCCCCAGGATGCCCTGCCAGCGTGAGTCCTGGGGGCGGGGCCCCGAGTCCCAAGTTGGGTGGGAAGGGGATAGCCAGACCTCCAGGGGGCAAGAGGGGTGAGGACTGGGTCCCTGGCAGATGGAAGCTAGAGACTGGAAGCCTGACTCTGAGGCCTTGGGGAGGCGGAGACTGAAGTCGTCTCTCACCCTGTGGAGGAAGAGGCTAAGAGCCTGGATTCCTAGGTCTGAGAGAGGTCTCTTAAGAGACCGGTCTTAACCGGGATTCCTGAGTCCAGAAAGTGGCGAGGGACCAGAACTCCAGGTCCTGGGGGAGAAAGGCAAAGTGTGCTTCCACTCTTGGGCCTCAGGGAACAGACTTTTCGGGGTATGGATGCCTGGTTTCCTTGGGGGCAGCGGGGTGCTGGTGGGAGGTGCTAAGAGGCCCTACCTCTCCTCTGCTCTCTCACAGGAATCCCAGAGGCGACAACCACCCTTGCTACAACCCCTCATGCTTACAGCTCGGGTAAGACAGGCTGGCCTACAAATCCCTGGTAGCAAGAAGGAGCGGGGATGGGGTGATTGGGCCACCAGGCAGGGATCCAGGGGTGGTCCACGGAGCGCAGTCCCCAGGGTTCAGGCACCCCAGCTGTCCATTAAGATGGATTGTGGGGGATGGGCAGGGGCAGAATGCTGTAGTCCAGGCCTCAGGAGCCTGACCCTCCCCAGACCCTCAGTGTCAAAACTATTGCAATACCTCGGACACCAGGATACACATGAGCCTTCGGAGGTACTGCCAGCAGGACTACGGTGAGTGCCGGGGAGAACAAGGGCCAGCGGGCGCACAGGAGCTCTGATCTGCCTCCAAGCCACTCTCTTCTCTGGCCTTCACTTTCCTCATCTTAAATGGAAAGGCGTGCTGAACTCTAAAGGGCCTGTCCTGATCTAGAACCTAACGGGACAGCAGACAATGGGCAGAAGGGGGAGTGGGGAGGGTTATTCCCTACCTTCCTAGGTCTCCTCTCTCCCCACGTTCTTGGTCTTGCAGAGTTTCACAATCTCCTTCAGCCTGACGTCCCCGAGTGGGGGAGGTGGCCTCCTGAGGATGGAAGGAGAAAGGCAAACTGGTTGAATGGAGGGGACCCTTGGGCTGTCTTGTCTGTCTCAGGTCCTCTGCCCTCCTTCAGGGCTGTAGCCCCATTCCCACAGACTCCCCCATAGTTTCCTAATCCTCCAGTCTACACCAGCCCCCTGAGTCCAGGGCCTATGACCTCAACTCTTGGACACTTGAGTTCAGCCCAGCCCCAGTTACTCCCCTCAATGGTACAGGATCCCAGACCTCCCCTCCCTGAGGCTTACCATCTGGTCAGTAGTATCCTTGAACTCCAAATGTGGAGGTTTCTCCCCCCACCTCCCACCGGATCTTCTAGCCCATAGACTCAGCTTGCCCACCAGAGGGCTGCTCCCAACAGATCTCATCTCACCCCCTTAGAGGGGACACTTCTCTGAATCACCACTAGTTAAGACCACAACCCTGGGCTTCCAAGGACTGACCTCCTTCTGGCCCTCAGATCAATCCTAGATACAGATCCCTCCTAGGGCAATCTCTCTGTTTTCCAAGGGCTCTGTGTGCTCCTAATTCTTTCTGACTCTCTGGCATTAGAGATCTGGACCTCCCTTTTCTGCCTTGTTCCAGCCCCACCCACTGCAGGGTCCCGGGAGACCTCTAACCTTTAAGTCATTCCTATACCTGCTGTTTCTAATATGATCTCAAAAGCATCCCTGGTGGTGCTTGCATATTTCCTGGTGGGCACCTGGGTTCCTGGCCCAGCCTGACCTCCACTCCAGAGGGACTGCCCACCCACCCCTCCCTTTCACAATCACAATCCTGGGACCCAACCTCACACTCCAAACGCCCCGCCCTCCTTGCTTTGACCCGTGTCCTCAGATAGACCTCACTCCTCACAGCACAGGGCCTCTCACCCTCAAAGCTTCAAGGTCTCTGTTCTTCCTGATGCGATTCTGGAAGCCCACTCTTGCGTCCCAGGCCCTTCCCCACCAAGACTAACCTCACGGAGCCCTCAGGCTATCCCCCGGCCTAGGCCTGACCTCTCCCCTTCCCGCAGTGCTCCACGCGCAGGTGCTGGCGTCCGAGGCCGCAGACACGACATGGCAGCGGCTGGCCGTGCGCGTGCTGGCTGTGTACAAGCAGCGAGCGAGGCCCGTGCGCCGTGGCAGCCAGGCCGCTTGGGTGCCCCGTGCCGAGCTGACGTGCGGATGCTTGCGCCTGCGCCTCGCCAACCACTACCTGCTGCTGGGCAGCACGGCTGGCGGCCCAGATCCTACACGCCTCGTCCTCGACCGCCACGGCCTCGCACTGCCCTGGAGGCCGCGCTGGGCCCGGCCGCTGAGGCGGCTGCAGCAGGAAGAGCGCGCCGGGGGGTGCCGCACCCTGCGGCCTTCGACCCCGAGCCCCGAACCCAGGCTCTAGAGCCGAAGCCCCACGGCCTCGAATGCCATCGAGGGAGCTAGAAGCAACGAGCGGAGGCGCCTTTTACCTCGACGCTGAGGCGTCCCTCAGCGAGCCAATCAGATGCCACGGAGCGCCAGACGTCACTGGCATGCGCCAGCATCCAGGAGTCAGAAAGGCGTTAACTAAAGGCGGTAGAACTCTTGCTCTCTGGCTCGAACCCTTGACCTTTGCCTTGTGGAGCAAGTCCCCTCAATAAAGTCTCAACTCTTGAGGAATCTCGGCTCCAGATCCGTGATCTGTGCTGGGACAGTCTAGGAGGGGCAAGTGAAGAAGGCCATGAGGAAAGTCTTGAAACCAATCATGGCTACAGAGGCTAGTCAGAGTTGTGTTGCTTAATCATTGGCTAAAGCCAGTGGAAGAGAGGGTGGCTAGAAAAGGCGGGAAACACACCTGAGGAAAGCACAGCAGTGTTGCATTTCTAGAAAGTTCAAAGTTAAGAAACACTTGATTCCTAATGGCCCCAGGATGGTCTTAGAAAGTAATAGAACTTTGAGTGACTATCTGAAGAGGGTTCTGTTGGGTCCACCCGGTCTTGAACCAAAGGCTAAACCCTTTCCTGAGAGAATAGCCAATTGGGAGCCACAGAGCAGTCTGATTTCATTTGCTGCTAAGCAGAATTGTATTCCACCCAGCAGTTGGGTACCTACAGACCAGAGTGTTTGTTGCTCAGTCATGCTGACTCTTTGTGATCCTATGTATTATAGCTTGCCAGGCTCCTCTGTACATGGGATTCTCCAGGCAAGAATATTGGAGTGGGTAGCCATTCCCTTCTCCAGGGGATCTTTCCCACCCAGGGAAACCTGGGCCTCCTGCATTGCAGGAAGATTCTTTACCGGTCTGAGCCACCAGGGAAGCCCCAACAGGCCAGAGGGGTGGGGTTAAAAAAGGCAGGGAAGTAGTAAGTACTATGGAATTGAAGGTCATGGGACTTATGATTTTTCAGGTCACCTTGGCCTCTGAACCCACAATGAAGAGCAAAATTTCAAATTTAAGTGACCTTTGTAGGAGAGACAGTGAGTACTTTGAGGAAATCTCAGACAAAGAGATAATGACTTAAGGTTCACTGGGGTCTAGAGACCAACCTATTCTTTCCCTAAGAGAAAAAGCAGGCCTGAGCCAATGAGGAGTCTGGCTGCTCCATGATGTCATTGGTTGCTAGGCAGAGAGAACAGGCTCTCCCGCCCCTGTTCTGAGTATGGCCCTAAGGAAGCTGAAAAAGGCAGAAAATAGCCTGCAGGAGGTGACTGTTTGACCCCCAAGCTACCAATACAATCCTGTATATGGGGAGGCTTGCCTTTGGCCTCCAATAGAGCCCTGGCTGTGGGCATATCTGAAGCAAGAGTTAGGCATCTTTAAGGGGTTTTATAGGGCTACCCAGGTGGCACTAGTGGTAAAGATCCCACCTACCAATGCAGAAGACATAAGAGACGAGGATTCAGTTCCTGGTTTGGGAAGATTCCCTGGAGGAGGCATGGCCACCCACTCCAGTTCCTGCTTAGAGAATCACAGGGACAGAGGAGCCTGGCAGTCTGCAGTCCGTAGGGTTGCAAAGAGTCAGATACGACTGAGCAACTTAGCATGTCAAGGGGTTTTCTAAGAAGAGTTCTCTGTTTCAGAAATCGCTGGATGCCTGATCTTGCTCTATCCATCCTTTTCTGAAGAAATTGAGGCTCTCAGAGAGACCACCTTGAAATGGGGGCGAGGATTGAAACCCACATGTGTTTGGGTTTGGCTGGAATCCTTAACCACCTCTTCTATAAAGAAACTGAATGAGAGAGGCTGGGACTCTTAACAACCATCACACAGCAAGTAGCCAGTATTCAGACTTAGTTCTCTGAGCTACCCAATCAGTAGCTACTGCCATATGGGTAGTTGGTGGCTAACATATCAAACAGTGCAGATAAGGAACATGTCCACTATCACAGGAACTTCTATTAGATGGTGTTGCTCTAGAGGTGATTTTCATGAAACTCATGGACTCTGGAGCCAGACTGCCTGGGTTCAAATCCCTCTCTGTCCCCTAAGTTTTCCCATCTGTAAAATGGGAGTGGTGATGATGATGATAGGAAATAACCCACAGGGTATATTATGAGGATTAAATGAATTAACATGTGTCTATAGGGCTACCCCAGTGGCTCAGTGGTTAAGAATCTGCCCGTAATACAGGAGACACAGGAGATGTGGGTTTGATCCCTGGGTTGGGAAGATTCTCTGGAGGAGGAAATGGCAACCCACTCCAGTATTCTTGCCTGGAGAATTCTGTTGCCAGAGGAGCCTGACAGGCTACAGTCCATGGAGTCACAAAGAGTCAGACATGAATGAAGTTGACTGAGCATGCGTGAACATCTAAGGACTTCCCTGGTGGTCCAGTGGCTAAGACTCCGAGTTCCCAATGCAGATGGCCTGGGTTTGGCCCCTGGTCAGGGAACTAGATTCCACATGCCACAACTAAAGATCTCTCATGCCACAACCAAGATCAAAGAGCTCAAGTGCTGCAACTAAGACCTGGCTCTGCCAAATAAATAAATAAATACTTAATTTTTAAAAAGATGTGTACGCAATGAGCTTAAAATAGTGTCTGCACAGAGTAAGAGCTTTTGGAGTTTGTTTTCATGATTTAAACACCTGGTGGCCAGACATTCCCCAGGAGAGGTGAACCCAGAAGGTGAGATCACAGGTCAGGAGGATTTTTGCTGAGCTCCCCTGGGGAGTGGGAGTTGAGAGCTGGGGCAGGAAGGGCTGTGGGAACCACCCAGGCTCAGAGTCCTGTCCCGGCTGCCTCCCACCCAGGGGCCGGGGAGGTAGGAGATGAAAGTGAGGAACAGGGCTAGCCCCATATGTTCCTTATGACCCAAACTTTGTTCCCAGCGCCCAAGACGAATAGGCGTGAAATCCACATCTGGGCCGCACCTCCGGCCTGGCCATTCCCTCCCGCCTCTGGGCGCTGAGCCCAGTCTGTCTTGTTGCTGTAATGAGGGCAGCACAGGTGGCTTCCAGAACTCAGAAGAGGCCCCTTGCCTTCCACAGCATCGTTGTCGGCTTCCTGGAAGAGCAGACTCCTAAAATGTGTGTGAGCTGAGGACGAGTTTGCCCAGCAGAGGAGGTAGAAAGAAAGGCCAAGTTAGAAGTTACAGTTGTAATGACTAGCCGTCTGGGCTCTGAATCCAGCAATCTGGGTTCAAATCTCAGTGGAACCTGCATTCCTTGCTTTCTCCATGGACAGAGGAGCCTGGCGGGCTATAGTCCATGGGGTTGCAAAGGATCAGACATGACTGAGCGGCTACAATTTCACACTTTCACACTTTCAGGAAGTCACAGTTGGTGCAAAGGTCCAGAAGCCAGAGGGCCCAGTATGGTCAGAGAAGAGATCTGAGACTGGAATAAGCAGTAACCAGGACATATGGGGCCTCTAAGACCAGACTGATGGCCTGAGTTTTTCCCCCAGGGGCACTGGAGAGCGGTGGGAAATTTATGAGCAGAGGAGGGGCAGGGTCAGCCCTGCATGAGCAACAGACATGATATGGACAATTGTAGAGGTGGCTGGGTTCACTGGGTGAGCCCAGAGAAGGCCCTGAACCCAGACTGCAAGTTGGGTTCTCAGAGGAAGTAACATCAGAGGTAGGTTTTGAAGAACAGAGGAAGGAATTGGTCATGACTAGAAAGGCAGAGAGTCGAGGAATTTGTCCAGGGGTGCTGGGGAGATACGGGATGACTGTGACTTGAGGAGAGGCAAGGTCACCTCTGGACATAGAAGACTCCTCTGGGATCCCTAGAGGGTAGACTGGAGGGGCAGGGAGACTGGGGTGGGGGAGGGGTTGGAGAGAGGATCCAGGTGGGAAAAGTGCCAGGGCTGGGCTTTTAGGGACAGAAAGAGGGTCAGAAAAATGTCACCTACACTGGGAAGACTTCATCTTACCCCCATATAAGAAAAAATTTCTCTTAGCCATTTCTTTTCTTTGTCTAATTAATTAATTAATTTGACTATGCCCGGTCTTTCTTAGTTGCGGCATGCAAACTCTTGGTTGCGGCATGTAGGATCTACATGCATGCATTGGGAGTTCAGAGTCTTAGTCTTAGCCGCTGGACCACCAGGGACGTCCCCTCTGCCTCTGTCTTCACAATACTATCTCCTCTGTCTAAAATCCCCCTCTGCCTTTCTTTTCTCCTTCTTTTGAAATTGAAGTGTAGTTGATTAACAATATTGTGCTAGTTTCAAGTGTGCACAAAATGATTCTGTTTTGAAAAGGGGGGTGATAGAGGGTGAGATGATGGTTGGATGGTATCATCAACTCATGGAAAGGACACAAGTTTAAGCAAACTCTGGCAGATGGTGACGGACAGGGAAGCCTGGTGTGCTGCAGTCCATGGAATGGCAAACAGTCAGACGTGACTGAGCAACTGAACAACTATATATATATATATGTATGTGTATATATATACTTCTTCCCGATTCTTTTCCATTATAGTTTATTAGAAGATATTGAATAGGGACTTCCCTGGTGGTCCAGTGGTTAAGACTCTGCACTTCTAATGCAAAGGACATGGGTTCAGTCCCTAGTCTGGGAACTGGGATCCTACATGCCTTGCAGCCCAACCAAGAAAAAAAAAATATATGTATTGAATATAGTTCCCTGTCCTATACAGTAGAGCCCTGTTGTTTATCTATGTCTTTATTTTAAAAGAACATATGTAATTGGATTTAGGGTCCACCCAGATAATATGGGATGATCTGATCTCAAGATCACCATCTTAGTTACAACTGCAAAGACCCTTTTGCCAAATAAGGTCCTATTTACAGGTTTCAGGGAGATGTGTCTCTTTTGGGGGGGGATGGGGGGCACCAGTCAACGCATGACATCTTGGGTGAGTCACTTTCCTCTCTGAGCCTCAGGGGTTCTATCTGTATAATGGGGCTAATACCAACTCCCACCTGAAGGGGTAACTTTGAGGGTTAACAAAACCTAAAGAGTGCATGGTCCAGCTCCAGTGTCTAGGAAACCCTCAGTCAGAGTGGCTGCCATTTCTTGCTGATGGATTTTTTCCATCAGGGCTGGGTTCTTCTGCCAGTCTCTTTCTGCCACTTCCCCATTTCTCTGCACATATGTCTCCGTCATAATTTCTCCATCCTTCTTTGTTTCCTGCCTGTGCCATTTGGGGCAAGTCACTTATGCCCCTTGAGGCTTGGTTTCCTCATCTGTCATATGGGATAATAACTTCCTCCTTGTCATAAAGAGACTGTGTGATTACACGAGTGAGTCCTTAGAAAGTGCTCAGAACTTTGCCTGGTATTTAGCAGGTGCTTTACCTGCTAGCTGCTGTCACTGTAATTATTATTATTATTATTATCATCATCATTATTATTACTGCTACTACTGTTTTGGTTTCCTTTATCTTGCCTCTGTCTTCCCCCTCTCAACACATTCCTGCCTTTCTGAATAAGTGCCTCACCAACCTCTAAGCCTTGAGAGTCTTTGAAAGTCTATCTCTCTCCCTCTGTCTCTCTTCCTCTCCCTACTTATGATGAGTTTATTTTACTTTATTTTTTATTTTGGGGGGCCACGTCATGTGGCATGCAGGATCTTAGTTCCCCAATCAGGGATCAAACCCACAGCTGCTGCAGTGGAAGTGCAGTCTTAACCACTGGACTGCTAGGGAAGTCCCTTTGTGATGGTTTTGAAAGAAGCCCACATTCTTTGATATCCCTCTGTTCAAGAGGAGGAGCTCAATCTCTTTCTCTTTGTTTTTGTTTTCCTAAGGGACCCAGTGCAGCCAAAATAAATAACATTTTAGGAGGAAAAAAAAAAAGCATCAATCCCTTTCCCTTTGAATGTGGGCTAGACTGAGCAGCTCACCTCCAATGAATACACATCCACAGCTTCCCTAGTGGCTCAGGCAGTAAAGAATCCACCTGCAATGCAGGAGACGAGTTCGATTCTTGGGTTGGGAAGATCCCCTGGAGAATGGAACAGCTACCCACTCCAGCATTCTGGCCTGGAGAATTCTATGGACTGTACAGTTCATGGGATCGCAGAGTCAGACACGACTGAGCAACTTTCACTTCCAATGAACAGAATAAAGAAGTGATGGTGCTAGGAATTCCCTGGTGGTCTAGTGGTTAGGACTCAGCACTTTCACTGCTGGGGCCTGGGTTCAGTACCTGGTCAGGGAACTGGGATCCTGCAGGCTAAGTAGCATGGCCAATACACAAATAAAAGTGATGGTGTGTGATTTTGGACATAGGTTACATAAGACACTGCTGTCTCTCCAGTCACTCGCTCTGAAGGGGAGCCAGTAGCTGTGTTGTGACCCAAGCACTCCTATGGAGAGGCTCATATGGTGAGTGTTAGAGTTCACAAGGGGCTCAAGGCGTATAATTAAAATATTGCCACTGTGACTTCATCTCTTGTTTGTCAGGTCACCAAAAAGGGCCATATTTTAACTATAACTATATATATATATGGGCTTCCCTTGTGGGTAAAGAATCCGCCGGCAATACGGGAAACCTGGGTTTGATCCCTGGGTTGGGGAGATCCCCTGGAGAAGGGAACAGCTACCCACTCCAGTACTCTGACCTGGAGAATTCCATGGGCTCTACAGTCCATGGGGTCGAAAAGAGTCAGACATGACTGAGCAACTTTCACCCACATGAGACCCTTGTGAACCCTAACGTTGAGCAGCTGAGGCCTCTTGCCAAGGGCCGTGTAGGTGAGCTTGAAAGTAGTCTTCCAGCCCCGGTCAAGAGTTCGGATGACTGCAGCCCTGGCCCATAGCCTATTGCCCCTTCATGAGAGACTGAGTTCTCTGTTGTTATCAGAGCCAGATCCACCCAACTAAACTGCTCCACGGTTCCCACCCCTCAGAAACTGGGACAATAAATATGTGTAGCTCTAGGCCACAGAGTTTCAGGGTAATTTGCCATGTGACAACAGATCATAAATACACATTGCTTTCTTGTGACCTCCAGCTCTCCCAGGCATGTCTGTCTTTCTCCATCACAGTGCTTGCATGTCCATTTCCAATTTTCTGTCTATGAATGCCTCTGTCTTTTTCAACCCTCTTTAGTCTTATCCTTCCTATCAGTTGATCTGTTTCTGGGTCTCTCTCCCCCTACCTGGGTCTCTGTCTCTGTTGATACCTCTTCCTCTTCATGAGGGTCTCTCTTTACAGGTGTGCATGGGTGTCTGCCTCTTTCTCTCTGTCCTCGCCTCTCTCTGCTGCTTTCTCCAGGCGTGTGTTTCTATGTCTATCTTCAGATCTTGTCTCCTGTTTCTGTCTCTCCCTGCACACCTCCTGCCTGGAGTCTTGCTCTTCCATCGCGAACCTGCTGTTTGAGGCACGTGCCCGCACTCTCTCTCTCTGTGGGTCTCTGCTTCTAAGTTTGTGTGTCTATGTCTTTCTCTCTGTGTATCTCTTTCTCTGCCTCCATCTGTATCTGTCTCATTTTGTATTTTTTCTCCCCCAGTCATTTGCGGGGCCGGGCGGGTGGGGGGGGGGGGCGGTGGATCTATCTCTGCCTCCTCTGTGTATCAGTTTCTGGATCTCTTTCATTCAAGGTATGGAAGTCTGTCTGTCTCTCCTGCCGCCATCTCCCCCTGCCCAAACCCGCAGCCGCCCCACCCTGTCCTCTCTTCTCTACCCTGCATCTCCCTCCGCCCTATCTCTCCGTACTGATCTCAGGCTCGCCTTCCCTTCCCCAGCCTCCACAGTTCCCTGCCCTCACCTCTGCTCTCTCTTCTCTGCCTTCCCGGCTCCACCTCCTGCCTGCCTCTCTCTCCAAGTCTCTGCCTCCCTCTCCTGGTCAGCCGCCCACACCGCACTCAAGTCTCCCAGGGGATCCCCTAGCCGAGTTAAGGGAGCCCCTGGCGGAGGCCCGAGTGATGCACTGGGCGGGGGGCTGCAGGCAGTGATGCAGGCTCCAACCTGGGTCCCCGTAAGCTGGGGGAACCCCTGATCCTCTGGGGCCAGCAGCTCTGGGCACGGAGACCTCGAGGACTCTCCCAGCTCCACCTTAAGCGCCCCCCCTTCCCTCTTCTGCGGAGGATGGAAACTGCCAGCTCTTGGGCCCCAGGTGTCCGGGCCACCCCCACCCCCAAAGCCCCAGTGCATCTGGGAGCTGGGGATCAGCCCCCCAATGACCCCTCCATCCTGCCCCTTGGGCGCCCCTACTCCATCCACACCAGCCCGAAGAGGAGGGTTCTCTGCTGTGAGAGCCCCCACCCCCACCCCCAAACAACGACAGAAAAATTAAATAACTGCAAGAGAGAGAAGAGAGGGAGGGGCAGGAGGGAGGAAGGGAGGAGAGAGACAGAGAAACAGAAGAGGCAGGAGAGGAGGAGGTGGGGAGGGAGAGAGGAGCTGGAGGCTGAGAGGGAGAGAGTGAGGAGGAGAAGAAGGGGAGAAGGGAGAAGGGAGAGGCAGGGACCGAGAAGGAAGGGAGGGAGGAGGAGGTTAGGGAAGCAGGATGGAGGGATGGAGTTAGGGGGCTTGGAAGAGCTTTTAATGAAAAGGGATCGAAGAAGGGGGGTGTGCATCAGGAACCCAGAGGGAACCCGAGGGAGAAGCAGAAGGCAGAGAGAGGAGTAGGAAGATCGGGAGGTAGAGCGAGCCTGGAGGGTTCGGGAAAAGAAAGGGGAGGCAAAGCGAGGGAGAGCAGGAGAGAGGAGAGGGGTGGGGGTCCCAGATCCCGGCTGCCTCGGCAACTGGGGAACTGGGGCTCCCTGCAGGGAGGAGCGGAAGGCTGGGAGTCCTGGGAGGGGTTAGGGTTCCACAAAGAGGGGGGAGAAGCTGAGAGAGGGCCGGCCGGGACACTGGGAAGGGGTCACCCCGAGGCCTTTTGGGGATGGGGGCTGCACCTCGTCTGAGCGTCCCTCGGGTGTTGGTACTCTGGGCCGCACTGGGAGCGGCAGGTAAGGCCTGGGGGTTGGGGCAGGAGCCCCTGAGGGAGGGGTGGGGTGGGGCGCCAAGGAGAGGGGTGCAGGCTGCTCTCTCCCCAGCTCACATCGGACCCGCACCTGACCCAGAGGACTGGTGGAGCTACAAGGATAATCTCCAGGGAAACTTCGTGCCAGGTGCAGCCGGGGCGGGGACTCTGGAGTCTGGGCTGCCGGGCGCTTTCTTCCTGAGATCCAGAATTCCTCTCCTTCCCGCCCGCCCTCCCCACGCCCCAGACCCGAGAGTCCCAGCCCCTTCCTCCCTCCCTCAGGAGGCCCAGTTTCTGAACCCGAGTGGCTCAGCCTGGGACATTATACATGCGCATTTCAAGTAGTGAGTGGGAGTGACTGGAAGGTAAGAGAGTGTGGGGGTGGAAGAGTGTGTGTGTGTTTCCTGGGATAGAGGCAGGTAGGTCCTGGCTCTTGCTGAGAACCAGAGGTTCAGTGGCCCCGTTCCCCCGCCTCCTCCTGCCCTCTCTTGCAACTCCTTCTTCCTACTTCATTCATTATCCGGCTGTGGGACAAGGAGACTGAAAGAACTACAACTCCCATGACCTCTGGGGCAGGCAGGCAGTGAATGGGCTGTTTGGCCGTCCCGAGGCCTGCTGGGAGTTGTAGTTTCTTCCCCCAATGACAGTTTAAGATAGGTTTGATCAAAGAGACTTAGAGGTGTTAGGGCGGTAAGGGGGAGGGGGTCCTTAAGAAACGCCTCCAAGATTCTTCTAGGATACCAGGATTCTGGATCCCAGCCCCCTCCTCCCTCAGAGCCAGGAGTCCAGATTCCCAGCCCTTCCTCTCCTGGGATCCAGGAATCCAGACGACAGCCTTCGTAGCGGGTCCCAGTCTAGGGGTCCAGTCCTTATTTCTGACTTCCTTTTCTCCCTACCCCACCTCGGCTCCCAGGACCTCCCTTCTGGGGCCTGGTGAACGCAGCCTGGAGTCTCTGTGCCGTGGGGAAGCGTCAGAGCCCCGTGGATGTGGAGCTGAAGAGGGTCCTCTATGACCCCTTTTTGCCCCCTTTGAGACTCAGCACCGGGGGAGAGAAGGTAGGGAGCCTGGTGGGAGGGGTTACCGAATCTACTGGGGCGGGGCCTGAGTGGGCATGGGGGGTGGAGCTTTGAGTTGGGAGGCTAGCCTTGGGGGAGGAAGTCTACTCCGTGGAGAGGAGGCTACTTACACTCGCAAATGATCACCAAATCTTCCCTCCGCAGACATGGCTCCTAGTCTTCCCCTCTCCTAGAAGCAATGGTAAAACAGATCGTCTCCTGGGCCAGGCACTGTTTTCAAACTTGATGAATCCTCTAATCTTCACAGCACCATTAAATAGGTGCTATTATTGTCCTTATTTTATGGATGCAGAAACTGAGGCACAGAGAGGTTAAGTTACTTACCTGGGGTCACACAGCCAGAGAGTGCCAGGGCTGGGATTCAGACCTCGGCAGCGTGGTTCCAGAATCCACACTCTTGCCCGCTTTGCAATATTATTTCTTTGGCACTCTCCGGTCACCCAGCCAAAAGTCTCAGAGCTTCCCCATCCCATTTCCTCCCTCACTTCCGTTTCCATCCTTTCCTTTTCTAGTTTTCCTGCTAAATAGCATTTCATTTCTTGTCCCTCCACTGGCCTCACCATCATCTTGCATTGGGATTGATGCTATAGCATCTTTGCTGGCCTGCTTCTCTGCCTCCTGCAACCCATTCTCCATCCCATAGATAGAGAGATGTTTAAAAACACAAACTGGATCATACCACTCTCTCCTACTCAAAATCTTTCTTTTAGGATAAGTAATGACAGCATACACTTACACAGCACTTAGCGTGTGCCTGGTACTCTGCCAAATGTGTTATATCTATTCAATTATTTAAATAAAAACAAAAAATACACCATCATTGCCCACAAGGCTCTGCACCACCCGGTTCGTATCACCACACTCTCCTTTGCTTACTGGGCTCTGGTCCCAGGCCTCTTCACTGTTATTGAAATAGGCCACCTCAGGGCCTTTGCACAGACTGTTCCTCCTTCTGGAATACCTTTCTCCTTGCTCCTTGCAAATAACCCCTCCTTATCCTTCAGGTCACCATTCAAATGTCACTTCCTCTTGGAAGCCATTCCTGACACCCCACCCCTACTCCATTCTCTGGGTTTCCTTTTTTTTTTTTTTTTTGCGTGCTGCTTGCAACTTCTTAGTTCCTCAACGTGGGATTGACACCCAGGCCCTTGGAGTGGGAGCACAGGAGTCCTAACCACTGGACTGCCAGAGAATTCCCTGGGTTTTCCATTTATTAGAACTCCCAGTGCTCCTCGGTGTGGGCATAGGATGTAATTAATTAAGCTTTTACTTATATGATTCAGTATTTATTGTTTCTCCTTCATTCGAACAGACGCTCCATGAGCCCCAGAGTTTTTGTCTACTTGCTCATGGCTCTCTCCCTGACATCCATGGCACATAGTAGCAGCTCAATAAATACTTGTTAATTAAATTCACCACTATTGAGCACCTACCAAGGTTCAGCCCAGACCCTGGAAAGACATTAGTGTTCAAACCATTCAGTTCAGTTCAGTCGCTCAGTCGTGTCAGACTCTTGTGACCACATGGACTGCAGCACACCAGGCCTCCCTGTCCATCACCAACTCCCGGAGTTTACCCAAACTCATGTCCATTGAGTCGGTGATGCCATCCAACCATCTCATCCTCTGTTGTCCCCTTCTCCTCCCGCCTTCAATCTTTCCCAGCATCAGGGTCTTTTCCAATGTTCAAACTATGCTGAATGATTAAATGGATATTGGCTGTGGGAAATGTATGAATGGAAAACAGTCGGGAAAAGATTTCTCTGCATTCCCATGACTGCCTTTACCTCCCCTACAGCTCCGTGGAACTCTGTACAACACCGGTCGCCATGTCTCCTTCCTTCCTGCACCCCGGCCTGTGGTTAATGTGTCTGGGGGGCCCCTCCTTTATAGCCACCGACTCAGTGAACTGCGGCTGCTATTTGGAGCACGTGACGGAGCTGGCTCTGAACACCAGATCAACCATCAGGGTTTCTCTGCTGAGGTGATGGCCGCTGACCTCTGACCCTTGACCTTCACTCTAAGTCAACCAAATTCCTCCCACCTCCTGCATGCATGCTCAGATGCTCAATCATGTCTGACTCTGCAACCCCATGGACGGTAGCCCACCAGGCTCCTCTGTCCAAGGGATCCTCCCTGCAAGAATACCGGAGGGGGGTGCCATTTCCTCTTCCAGGGGATCTTCCCGACTCAGGGATCAAACCCACATCTCCTGCACTGGCAGGTGGATTCTTCACCACTAGCGCCACCTGGGAAGCCCTCCAATCACCTCACCCTCCTCTTTTTTTTTCCTTTAAAATTTTATTTATTTTTTTAAGGATAATTGCTTTACAGAATTTGGTTGTTTTCTGTGGAACATCAGTGTGATTCAGCCATAGTCACCCTCCTTTTCATGCCTCATCGCATCTTCCTCCATAGAATCCACAGCCTGCCCCACCCCCCCCCCCCCCGCCCCCGACCTCATGAGCACTAATCCTTAACCTGACTTGGAATCCCAAAGTTGCTCCCATTGCCCACTCTGCCCTCCCCTTCTTCCGGAGGACCCCACTCTCTGTGCTTCCCTCCTAGGTGCAGCTCATTCACTTCAACCAAGAACTCTATGGGAACCTCAGTGCCGCCACCCGGGGCCCCAATGGCCTGGCCATTCTCAGCCTCTTTGTCAATGTGAGCCCAGGGAGGGAGGGAAGGTCTGGACCTGGGGTCTGAGAAGAGGGAACTAGGAAGCCCAGTGTCTGGGGTCCTAGTGGAGGAAGGGCTTGGGGACGCTTGGATTTCTGGGTTCCTCTCTCCTCACTGCATACCTCCACACAGGTGGCTGGTAGCTCAAACCCGTTCCTCAGCCGCCTCCTTAACCGTGACACCATCACCCGCATCTCCTATAAGAGTAAGTCCCTGGGCACTGGGAGGGTGCGGGGGGTGGATGGGGGATGGCTTATGCACATAGGGAAGTTCAGCAGGGGCACCCCTCTTCACTCTGACCTGATATTCCTGCAGATGATGCCTACTTTCTTCAAGACCTGAGCCTGGAGCTCCTGTTCCCCGAGTCCTTTGGCTTCATCACCTATCAGGGCTCTCTCAGCACCCCACCCTGCTCGGAGACTGTTACCTGGATCCTCATTGACAGGGCCCTCAATATCACCTCCCTCCAGGTGACCCTGTCAGCCCATTCCCCGCCCCCCCGCCATCCCCCAACCCGCTCCTTGGCCTGGGTGTCCCCTAGCCTCACCTACCTTTCTACCCTCGCTTGACAGGGACCTGGAGGGAATTCGAGGGTCCGACCTCCCTGGGGCTGTAGGGGGCGGAGTTGATCAAGACTCCGCCCACTCGCCTCCAGGGGCGGGGCTTTCTGCCCGCTGCCTCTAGAGCCATTCATTCCTCACTCCCAGTTTCCCACCCCGCTTCCGTGGCAGATGCATTCCCTGAGACTTCTGAGCCAGAATCCTCCGTCCCAGATCTTCCAGAGCCTCAGCGGTAACGGCCGGCCCCTGCAGCCCTTGGCCCACAGGGCCTTGAGGGGCAACAGGGACCCCCGGCACCCCGAGAGGCGCTGCCGAGGCCCCAACTACCGCCTGCATGGTATGATGCAGTCTGCAACCCCTTCCACGTCTTGGTCTAACCCACCTATGTGTCTCCCCTTGATGTTTCAATATGATGCAGTCCAACTCCTCCCTTGCTGCTTCTGTGTGACCCAGCCTCCTGAACTCTCCCTCGCTCTTTCTCCCTTTGTGTCAAAGTGGTACAGCCCACGTTCCTGTCATAGACCATTGCAGGTCCGTGATTTGCTGTTCTTCACTGCTTGCAACTTGCAACTCGCTGTATAACCCGAGCCCCCTGGTTTCCTTGTGGTACGATCCTGTACTGGTCCATGGTTCTTGTAACTAGGGCTTTCCGAAATGGTACAGCCCAGATCCTTTCCCCTGTTTTCATGTGGTACAACCCTATACTGTTCCATAATCTGGCACGTCCCTTACTGGAAAAAAAAAAAAAAAACGTGGTACACTCCCCTTCTCCCCCTGCTGCCTCCTCGTGGTTCAGTCCCGTGATCTAGTCCACCTCACTGGCTTCTCAACATGGTACAGCCCAGACCGCCCCATGAATACCTTCACGTAGTTCAGCCTAATGCTGAAACTGGATGTCCCTATCCCACCCTCCTGCTGCCCCGCTATGGTTCAGCCCAGTGCCAGGCAACCTGGCCATTTCCCCCAGCTTCTCAACCTGGTACATTCCGATTCCCCCCTTTGCAGCCTCCCTGTGGTAGAGCCCCGCCTGGCCCACACCCACCCGCCCCCTACCCGCCCCTTGCACGCCCTCTGCAAGGTCCATCCTATCTTGCCCTAAACTAACGTCCTCTACCCGTGTCATCTTACAGTGGATGGTGTCCCCCATGGTCTCTGAGACTCCCCATCGAGGACTGCGCCTGCCTTTCCCAAGCCTCCCCACGAGGGGAGGGGAGTCACCCCCAAAACAAAGCTATTAAAGGGACAGAATACTTCCTGTATCTCAGTGGTCTCATTCTAGGCACGGCGGGGAAACATTTGGGTACTAAAGAATAGTAGCCTTCTAGAAACCATCTGCCTTTTCCTAAACCCCACTAATCGGTTTTTTGGCTTCCGGGTTCCAGAAAGAGTTTCTTGGATGTGTGGCTCCTTTAAGCAGCGCTTCTCCCCTCCCACCCAATTACCCACCCTCCTGGGCAGGCAGCACGCGCAGAGCCATGTGCTTCCCCCTCCAGTCTGCCTCATTGGCCCGAACTGGGTCACGGTCCCGCCCCCAGAGCCATCTCCCATTGGGTAAATGTAGGTCAGGGTCCCGCCTCCCTCCAAAAGGCAAGGTAACTTCACGCTCTGAGCCCCTCTCTCGCACTTCTGGGCCTTGACGGATCCAGGGGTCCCATTGGCTGTGCGTCTCGAGGGGTCAGGACGCGATTGGCTCGCGCTTTCAGCTGGAGGGAGGCACGCGGCTGGGGTGCAAGGCCAGAGTCGGGTGGGGGCTGAGAGGAGGGGTGCGCTCTGTGGCGTCGGGTGTTTTGGTTTGGCTTTTTTTTTTTTTTTTCCGCGAAAGAAGTTTGCTTTGGCCACGCCTCAAGGCAGCCGCCTCCCTCTGCCCTCTCCCCCGGCGGTCCGCGCACACCTCTCGGTGCAGATTGCAAAGCTCCTTCCTTGGGGAGAGCTCCAGATTTTGCAAGAGCCAGGCTCGCCCACCCTGTAGAAGGAGCGCCTTGTGTCCCCCTGAACTCTCAGTTGCAAAGAGCCGGCCGCCTGATTTGATCACCCCCTCACCCAGACTGTATGCTCTTCTGGGACCCTCTTGAGTTGCACGTTTCTGCACCGAGGACTGCAAATCCCCGTCGCTCCTAGGATTTGCAGTATTCTGGATACTGGAGGCTTGCAAGCTACGCTCGCCCGCCTCTGGGCAGACACTTGCCCGAACCATCGGAGTGTGCCGCTGACTGGCAAGCCAGCTGTTCGCCTCTCCATGAATCCGTGAGCCTGCGGGCAGGTGCCGGGCGATGGCGCGGCCTGTGAGCGACAGGACCCCGGCCCCCCTGCTGCTGGGCAGCCCGACTGGAGCCCCCCCAGGTGGGGGAGCGCTGCTTGGGCTGCGAAGCCTTCTACAGGGGACCAGCAAGCCCAAAGAGCCAACTAGCTGTGAGTTCTAGCCCCCATCTCACCCAACTCAGACACCGTACTCCCTTAGGGACTCAAGTGCGGGGAGGGTCCCCAGCTACCTTCTAAGTGCCAAGAGTCCATCCTCTTTAAATACTTAAAGTCCAACCTTTAAATACCCCAATATTTAGATGTTTAGAGCCCTAGCTCACAGGACCCAAAGGTACCTCATGTCAGTCCACCCCGAGGACTCAAGACTCTAGGCCCCAGCCCCGTCTTCCTTTTGGTTCCGAGCGCCTGGACCTCTGGGGTCCAGGGAGAAGGGAGGGGGTGTGTCGAAGGCTCACACGGTTGTTACACGGGCTTGGGCGGGGCCTCCTGGGGTCACATGGAGTCTAGGGATGAGGAATGTGCCCCAGGAATAGAGCCCCTTCCTGCCCCCTTAAAGAGTGTGGAGGCGGGGAGAAGGGGGTATTGTGCGCCGGGTGTGTGTGGAGGAGCTGGGGGAGGGGGTTGTAGATTACAGAGTTGTCATTTTTTTCTCTCACCTGCCCAACCCTCCACCTACCTCTGTCTGAACTCCGCTCCCCTTCCTGGGTCTCTGTCCCCATCCCTCTTTGCATCCCTGTCCTCTGATCTTTCTGAGTCTCCCCCCATCTCCTGGTTCACCGTCCCCGTCTCTGTTCTTGCTTTCTGGGTTTCTCTCCCTCTCTGAGCCTCTATCTCCTCCTGTCTCTGGGTCCTTGCTCTCGTTCTCCGGTCTCTCTCCCACCTCCTTTCTGTGTCCCCGCTCTCTGGATCTCTGCGGTGCGAGGATCTATCCCCTTGTTCCTCGCGTTTCTCTCCACTCGGAGTTGATTCTTCATCTCTATCTTCCTCTTCCTCCCCACCCTGCTCTCTCTTTCCCTGGCCTGCAGGTCTCCTGAAGGAAAAGGAGCGCAAGGCGCCCCCGCCAGCAGCAACAGTCCCCGGGCCGGGCCTGGAGACGGCGGGCCCAGCGGATGCTTCAGCTGGGGCGGTGGTGGGCGGCGGGTCCCCGAGGGGACGCCCGGGGGCTGCGCCCGGCCCGGGTTTGTTGGCGCCGCTACTGTGGGAGCGGACACTGCCGTTCGGCGACGTGGAGTACGTGGACCTCGACGCTTTCCTGCTGGAGCACGGGCTCCCTCCCAGCCCGCCACCCCCGGGCGGCCCGTCGCCAGCGCCCTCACCGGTGCGCAGTCCCGCACCCTCCCCGGGGCCCGGCTCCTGCGGCTCGGCCTCCCCTCGCTCTTCGCCCGGGCACGCCCCCGCCCGGGCTGCTCTCGGGGCCGCCGGCGGCCACCGCGCAGGTGCGACTGCGGGGGCGAGGCAGGGCCCCGGTTGGGCGGGGCTTGGGCTCCAGGGGGCGGGGCTGTGCCACAAGGGTTTGGGACAGTGGGACTGAAGCTGTATGCCCGAGGTCCGTGACCCCTAATCGGGAGACGTCGAGGGAGGTGTCCAGATTTTGTGTTTCCTAATTAGACCAGGGAACTGGGTCTCCCGGACCTATAGGAGATGAGGGACCTGGGACCCCAAGTTCCAGGAAGCCTGCCCAGTGGTGAGGTCGTGTGAACTTTTATGTGGGAGGTGAGGACAAAGGGTCTGGATACTCGAGATCCCAGAACACCGAAGTTATTTACCGGAGTTTATTCTGGACTGCGCCCTAGAATCTGGGCCCGGAATCGGTGCAGCTGGGGTAGGGCCGGAGCTCCTAGGCCCTCTGCGAGCGAGAAAGACAAGGGCCGGCTACAGACGCACAGACGTGTCTCTCCAGGACAAAAGGGACTGGCGGCCCTGCTTCCTCTGTCCCCCTAGTGGAGAGAGGCGGGCGCCCCGGATCCCAGGAGTCCTTCAGAAGGGATCGTCATCCTAGGTCTTTCATTGACTGGGGCAAGGACTGAGCTTTCTATATTCCTGCAAGAGGTGCCCTGGGGTCCCAAAATCGTGCTTATCCCAGTGGCGAGAATGTCTGAGACTTGGGGATATAGAGGGGGGCCGTCCTCGAGTGTTCCCTAGAGAGCAGAGGGGCCTTGAGGTTGACAGCTGAGACCCCAGGGAGCAAGAGGAAACGTGTGCAGCCTGGGGTTGCCACTGGAGGACAGCGGGTCGGGAATTCCTGGACACACCTGATCCTGGCCCTGACCTCCCCGCAGGACTAAGGCCCTCCCCTTCCCAGCCGCACATTCCCGCGCCACGTGAGTCCTCCTCCCTGCTCCGTGCTTCGCGCACGCGCGATCACGAGGGAGAGGGCGGGACTGGAGAAACGTGAGGGCGCCCGCGGCGGCGGGGCTGGGGGGTGGGGTGGGGGCGGGAAGCAGGCGCCAGCACGTGACTCGGCCCTGAACCTGTGTCCTCAGTTGGCCCCGCTGGCTCTCTCTTAAAGATACAGGCAGCCTTTACGCTTGAACCAACCTCATAATGCTTTCTCACTCTTCGGACTTAATGACTCTTAAGAAGCTAACTTGAAGTGTCATCAGGACACTTTTCCCTGGGATCTAGGTTTTGGTCGGGGATTCAGTTAAGAAGGGTAGGACTGTAGGAAAGAAGCTAACTCTAAAGTCCTGAGGCTTTTAGAAGCAATGATCCAGGTTCTTGTGCTACTTAGGGCAAGTCACCTAGGACTGGGCCTTGGTTTTCCTGTGTGACAAGCGGGAGTTGGTTTCATGATTGCTAAGCATCTTTGTGGCTTAGGGAATCTTCATATTTTATATTAGGGAGGTTAATCCCTGGTGGGCTTTATGTTTGACCCCATAAAGACCTTCCTTGCTAGCCTCTGGGGAACCCCCTTCCCCAAATACGCTCTCAGGTAGCACATTCTGTTTCCCCAAGGCCTGACCTCTCGGGACACACCCAGCCCTGTGGACCCAGATACGGTGGAGGTGCTGATGACCTTTGAGCCTGACCCAGCAGATTTAGCCCTGTCCAGCATTCCCGGCCATGAGACCTTTGACCCTCGGAGACACCGCTTCTCCGAAGAGGAACTCAAGCCCCAGCCAATCATGAAGAAGGCGAGGAAGATCCAGGTGCCAGAGGAGCAGAAGGTGAGCTTTGCTGGGTGTGGGACACAGGTTTGTGCATGCTGGCCCCACATCCTGGGATGGCCCTCCCTTCACAGTCAGACCTGGGTTTCTCACCGGGATTAGCACTCACATTCTTCACACCTACAGCCAAGGAGCATGGGCAGCTGCACGGGGCGGTGGGGGGCGGGGGAGCGGCCAGAGGTTTGGGCTTGAGATTTGTGAAAAGGAAATCATTATGGGACTCAGACTCAGCCAGCCCTGCTGGGACTGGTTTTACAGGATTGGAGTTTCTATCAATTGGACCCAAAACCCTCACTGTGGCAGGCTTCAGGGTCTACTAGTCACTACAGTTGCTAAGGATAGCATCCCTTTGGAATGGGGTATCAGCTTGTTTCTTCTGAGCCGCCAGCTTGGCTGGGGTTGGTCCTTTAATCTCTGGTTTGGGGTATCCTTCAGGGCAATAGGGCTTCCCTGGTAACTCAGACAGTAAAGAACCCGCCTGCAGTATAGGAGACCTGGGTTTGATCCCTGGGTTGGGAATATTCCCCTGAAGGGAATGGCTACCCACTCCAGTATTCTTCCCTGGCAAATTCCATAGACAGAGGAGCCTAGCAGGCTACAGTCCATGGGGCCTCAAAGTGTTGGACACAAGTGAGCGACTTTCACTTTTTCAGGGCAATTGCATTCTGCCTAGGATGAAGACTTTGCCAGCCCCTCTAGGCCTCAGGTTCTCATTTGCAGCCAGGGCCACATTCCGATTTGAGGTATTTGGGGCAGTAACTGCATCTCTCTAGCACTCTGTCTTTGCCAGGCCTGGGGTGTTCCCTAACAAGGGGTACCTGGGCCTGGTCTCACAAGACCTTGCCATGTCCTTGTGTAAGACACAACTACTGGAACCAGTGAGTGAGGGCGTGTGTGTGTGTGCGAAGTCACTTCAGTCATGTCTAATTCTTTGTGACCCTATGGACTGTAGCCCGCCAGGCTCCTCTGTCTGTGGGATTCTCCAGGCAAGAATACTGGAGTGGGTTGCCACGCCCTCCTCCAGGGGATCTTCCCGACCCAGGGGTTGAACCCATGTCTCTTAGGTCTCCTGCACTGGCAAACAGGTTCTTTATCCCCAGCACCACTGGGGAAGCCTAGTGAGTACTGGCCTGTAAACCAAATCTAGACCAGGGCTCTGTTGTTAGGAACTGGATTTGCCCTAGCAAGCAGGGACTAGGCTTTAATGGAATGAGGTTGGAAGGACATCTTTCAGAGCTCTGGGTGGTCCTTGTTACTAAGGAGTGGTCCTCCCTCACAGTCAAATTCAAGGACTGGAGAACTCTAAACATATTGTGGGAAGGTCTCGGGACAGACCTTTTTGCACCCAGGGCCTGTTGGGAGGAGGCAACTCCCTGGCCTCTATGCAAAGCCAGTGGTTCAGAGGGACTTCCCTGGCAGTCCAGTGGTTAAGACACCGAGCTCCCAACACAGAGGGCACAGTTTTGGTTCCTGGTTGGCGAACTAAGATCCTGCATGCTGCACTGTGTGGCCAAAAACAAGACAATAATTGAGCCAGTGCATCAGAAACTGGCTGTGTTCATTGGGACCACTTATACCTCACTTTTGTTTGCTGAGGAGGGATAAGATCGCCTTGGCAACCAGGTCAGAAGGGCCCAGCTCTGAGAGGTTTTTATGGGACACCAAACCCCATCACTAGGAAGCCCAGCAACCAGGATCTGAAAAGGTGATCTATAGGGCTTTTCACTAGGAGACACCCTCAGGCCCTGAAGGCCTTGTTGCTAGGGAACCAGTATCCTTAGCAAACCTGGGAGCTAACTGCAGGCCTTTTGTCAAGTGAGAAGAGCTTGGGTCTGCTTTGCACAGTGGAGACTATAAAGCTCAGTTGCTTAAGGTAAGAGGCTATCTCCTGCCTTAGCTGTTGCTATGGGTCCACTTTCCTTAGCAACAAGGGCCCTAGAAGGCCAGACCCTTGGGTACTCATCCATCCACTGGAGACCTGGTATCCTTTGGGCTCCACTGCTGGCCGATAAGCAGGCCCCTGGGGCAGTGGGGGCTCTCTTAGCTGTAGTTTGGTCCCAGAAGGCACAAGCAAAGCTGTTCCTCCCCGTCTGGACCTCAGTGCTTTCCTGCCCACCCAGGACGAGAAATACTGGAGCCGACGGTACAAGAATAACGAGGCAGCCAAGCGGTCCCGCGACGCCCGGAGGCTCAAGGAGAACCAGATATCGGTGCGGGCGGCCTTCCTGGAGAAGGAGAACGCCCTGCTGCGGCAGGAGGTGGTGGCCGTGCGCCAGGAGCTGTCCCACTACCGCGCTGTGCTGTCCCGATACCAGGCCCAGCACGGAGCCCTGTGAGGCCGCCCCCACCCCCAGGCGGAGCTCTCCTCTGCCTCGCTCAGACTTGTGCCCTGACACCCTCTTCCCTTCCCTACCCTGTGGCCCATGGGTGGGCCAGCTGGGTGCCCCAGGGACGTGATGATGCAGATAAATACATTTATATTTTTAAGAAAAAGCGAGCCTCCCCGCTCCCTCACAGGGGCGGGGAGGGTCCTCAGTGTGTCCCCCATCCTCCCACCGCCTCCGTTAACACAATCCTGAATAAATCTTGAGAACCCCAGAGCCAGCTGTCGTGGGGGAGGAGGCAGCTCCCTGGCCCTAGTTAAAGGCCAGCGGCTCACGCTGGCTGCAGTCCATGGGCAGGTCTGGGCTTCGGTCCGTAAGGCAGGAGTGCCCAGAGTCCGACCCCTCCCACGGGCTGCTGGATGGAGGAAGGGGCGAGGACCTGAGAGGAATGAAGCCACTGCCTTTATTGCATAGACCTTTTCAATTGCTTTGAAGATTGGGGCTGGGGGAACGCACAGAAGACAGGACACGAACTTCCCCACCCGGGGGTAGAGGAACATTAGTGCATGTCGGAGCGCCGGCCCGGGGGAACCTGCCGCTCCCGGGCTGATTGGCCAGCTTGGTGGAGGCACCGGAGTAAACGGGGCCAATTAGCTAAGGCCTCCCCGGCCCATACATTCCAGGTCGCGTCACTGGACGCGTTAAGACAGGCTCCGCCCTCAGCCGACCTGGCTTTCCACGAGCCGGGCACGAGGACCTGGAGTGTATCCCGCCCTCATTGATCAGGCACTACCCTTGGGGCGAGCCCGTTTCTCCGTGACCCTGCCCGACCCCAAGCCTTGGAGTTCGGGACACCCTCCAGCATCACCTCTGGTCCCCTAGGGTAGGGCGCAATCCTGAGATGGGGCTGGGACCGGTGTGCGGCTTCCGTGCCAACTCCAGCAGCCTCGCCATACCCGCTAGCTCGGGCTCCGCCCCTTTGGGAATGTAAGCCCCGCCCCTGGCGGGCCCCAAACTTGGTCGAGTTTAGGCTTCCCGCCCAGGGCAGCCTGCAGGACCCGTGAGCAATGCACCGAGGCCAGGATGCACCTGCGCCTGCAATGGCCCATACTCCACCTGCTCCCCGTCCACCGTGAGCACGCCGCGGGGCGTGAGAGGCTCTAGGCGGAAGGCACGAGCTGCGGCGTAGCCCAGGTGCGGGCAGCCCAGGCTGAAGTGGTTACCACGCTCCATGGCCAGAAACAGGCGCAGTAGCGCTGTCCGCGAGATGCCACTGCGCACCCAGCACAGGTGCACCAGGCCGTCGTCAAAGCGCGCGTGGGGGGCCGCCACGAGGTCAGCCCCCAGGTGGCTGGGTAAAATGGCCAAAATAAGCACAAAGTCTCCCTCCATCGTCACCCAGCCTGGGGGTAGTGGAGTGCCTAGAGGAGGGAGCAGGTGATCAGGTGGTCCCCCAGCAGAGATGGCTACTGGGGCGCCAGGGGTGGGAGATGGGAGTCCAGAGGATGCTGCCATTTCTGAGGCCCCCTCGCTGATGGGTGAGAGCTGAGCTGCTTTGGGGGTCCCCGGGGGCGAGGGCAGCAGTGGGTCCGGGGAGAGTGGAGCATCCCCAGCCCCACCCCAGTCCCCAGCCAGCTCTGGGCCCCCACCATTGAGGGACAGGATGGGCAGGGGTTCAGGTGAGCCAGGGGAGGTCAGGGCAGGCTGAGGCAGGGGCAGGGGCAGGTCTGATACTGAGCGATGCAGGGGTGAGTGGGCCACGGGAGGGACTGGGGCTGGGGCCAGGGTCAACTCTGACTTGGCCCTTGGCAGGCCATGGGCAGGGGCAGGTGAGGCGGGTTCCACAGTGGCAGGGAGGTAGGAGAAGCGGCCGCGGTAGGTATGCAACGTGGCAAGGCCCAGGACTGTGCCCAGCGTGAAGCGAGCACTGCCCAGGGCCCTGAATCGCTCGCTCTGGATGTCCACGTCTGACACGAAGCCCCAGGCCACAGACAGGAAAGAGAAACAGCGGGAGCCGGAGGCCAGAGTCACGGAGAGCAGGTCCAACGGGTGGCTGCCACCCCGGCAGAGCAGTAAGGAGCAGTTGAGTAGCAGGTCAATGCCCAGGGCCGGCTCAAATCTTCACAATCAGACATGGACAGACACAGCAGGAAAGAGTAAACAGGGCTGGTGAGACACTCTGTGCCCAGGCCAGGCGGGGAGGGGTGTGTGCACGGGACGCGGACTGGCAGGGAAGCAGACAAGGGGGTTGGGCGGGGAACCAGGCCTGGGCCCACCCACAGCCATCTGGCCATCTCCAGGCGGGCTCTACTGGGCCAGGATCCCTGCAAGTTCTTTCACTGCAGAAGCATTCACTGAGTGCCTCTTGTGTGCCAGGCACAGTTCTAGGCACTAGGGAGACTGCTCAGAACAAGGCAGGCAAAAATGTCTGGGGGGTGAGGTGGCAGCGGAGGGCTGCGAAGCAGATGGACTAGGCCCCTTATCCCAGCAGGGCTCCTCCCACCTACCCCCCGTGCTGGTTCATGGCTCCAGCTAACGCGTTGCCTGAGCCACAGGGGAGAATGCCCACGGGGGTCTTCACAGCCTCTTCCCAGTCGGGGCGTTGCAGGAGTCCATTCAGCACCTGGAGGGTGGGAGACCGCACACCCAGGTGTTGGTCCTGGCCCCCGCAGAGCCCCGGGCTCAGGCTTGAGGAAGGGTGGTCCTGCCCTACCTCATGCAGCAGCCCATCTCCTGAGACTGTGACAATGCCATCCCATTCACTCAGGTTCAGCCCCTGGACCAGCTCACGGGCATGGTTCTGTCGTTCTAACATGGGGAACCAGAAGTGAGGCGGGCTCTTCCACATCCCCAAACCCACCACACCCCCTCACCCCAACCCCCACGCTTCTGGACTCCGGAGCCCTAGCCCCCAACTCCCACCTCCTTCCTGACACCGCCCTTACCTGTCTGGATCAGGTTGAAGGACAGCCCCGCTTCGGAGATCATGGGCAACACATGGTTCTTACACCACTGCCAGGCCAGGCCCCGCCCCCCAAAGGGATTGACCAATAGGAGCAATCGGGGCGGCCTCGGCAGGAGGTCTGGGGTGATTTCTGCAGAGAGAAGGGAAGGAGTCTACAGAGATCAGGGACCCAGGCTCCTCACCTCAGAAACAGTAACTGCAAATAGCCCCAGTGGAGCTGGTGGAGGGCTGGTGTCAAAACCTGGAAGTCCAGCTTTTTCCTCCCAGGCCTCACCAGCTTCAGGCCCAGGTAGGTGTACAGCCCTGGGCACCCACCACCCCCAGGTGAGGAGACAAAGGCAGTGCTGGGGAGTCTAATCCCAGTGCCCTTTGGACTCGAGGGAGGAAGGAGGAGAGCTGTTTCCACCATCCACACCCCCAAACACCTGGGCCCCGGGGTCAGGTTACTCCACTGTGGGAAGCAGTCAGGACCAAGGGAAACCCACCACCTGGGGACCACGGAACCTTTACCTCCTCGTGCCATCTGAGTACCCTGGGTGGGGGTCTCTCCCCGAGAGCCTTCTTTGATCCCGCCCCCACCCCCCAACCAGAGCTGGATGCGATGCCATCTCCAGGCCTCGGAGCACGTCTCTTGGCTGCTCTCACCAGCCCAGGAGCCTCTGACTCATCTGTGGTCAGGACCCAGGGAAGGGGAAGGGGACAGACTGAAATCCTGCAAGAGCAGCAGACACGACTCCTTCTCTGCCTGTGACTTTGTTCCTTCTGTAGCCCATCCCTCTGTATCACTCTTTCAGGACGAAGCCAGAGGGACACATCACACAGACAGACACACAGAAAAGGAGACACAGAGATGCCCACAGAGGGAGAGCCGCAGAGACACCGAGGTGGCCTTAGGGCAGAGGGGCTGCCCAGTGCCTCACCCCCGTCCCCAGGCAGTGGCAGTCCACGGAGCAGACACGTGAGGGCAGTGGCCCAGCGCTGGGCCTCAGCGCGGTTCTCCTCGTAGGTGGCTGCCCCGTCGGCCCGGAAGGTGCGTGCAGCTCTGCGCCGGCCCCCGCGCCGGCCCCTGGGGTAGGTGTAGACGCAGAAGTAGGCTGCTAAGTCCAGGGGGCTTCGGCTCCGCAGGGTACAGCAGCCTGAGACCTCGGTCAGCAGGACCAGGCCACCCCGGGGCCGGGCCTCGGGCTTTGGGCGCAACCGCTGTATGTGCAGGGCTTGTGGTGTGAGAGTGAGGGCGAAGCGTGGGCCGCGGGCTGGGTAGGAGCCAAACTCGCCATGCAGGAGTGGGGTGCTGGGGGTCAGTGGCGGTGGGGGGGCCATGGCCTTGACCCTGTCCAGGGTGCTTCTAGGCTGGCAGCCCCAGCTCCAGGTCAGCTCCTGCTCTGGCCTCTGTGGGGGAGGAAGGAGGGCAGGAGTCAGAGTCCAGGAGCCCCGTGGTGGGCAGAGGGAAGCACGGGCAGGGCCTGTGGACAGGAGGACAGTGAGGCGAGGGGTGCCAACAGGGGTGCCAACAGGCAAGATGGAAGCACCAGAGGGAGACAGGCCCAGGCAGAATGTGGGAAGACTCTGAGGACACAGGGCAGAGGTCAGGTGGACGAGAAGGCCAGCATCCGGGACTGTCCGCGCCCAGACATGCAAAGATTCATTCTTTTATTCCCCCAATAATCATTCAATACTATGTGCCAATGGGGCTTCCCTGGTGGCTCAGTGGTAAAGGGTCCGCCTGTCAGTGCAGGAGATCCAAGGGATGTGGGTTCAATTCCTGGGTCGGGAAGATCCCCTGGAGTAGGAAAGGGCAACCCACTCCAGTATTTGTGCCTGGAGAATTCCACAGACAGAGGAGACTGGCGGGCTACAGTCCATGGGGTCACAGATAGTCACACACGACTGAGCACACACAGGCACACACTCAGACACAGGAAAACAGGTCTGAGAGCCAGAGAAACAGAGAGGAGACAAACAGCCTCAGCGAGATGAAACCTAATACAATGAAAGGTATTTAGAGAGCAAGGAAGAGTGTAAGGGCTCCAGAGGCACACCAAGGATCAGAAAGACAACAGTGTAGAGAAAGACACAGAAGAGGCAGGAGTCAGGGGGTCCAGTATCTGGAAAGACTGAGAAAGGGGTGTGACATGGAGAGACTAGGGTCGGAGAGGGAGAGCCACATGCAGGAACCTGCAAGGGACAGAGGCCAAGAGGTGAGCCTCAAGCACTGACCTGGGCGTCTGGCCGCCTGCTCTCCAGGGAGAGACTGGGAGCTGGGCGTGAGATCCCCTCCCCCTGCCCTCTGCCCTGTTCCTGCCTCCTCCTTCCTGCTCACCTTTGTTCCCCACTGCCCCACCCACCCAGTCACCTATCAGTTCTGCCCCTCACCTAGCCCAGGCCCAGAACTGCCCGACACACCCCCATCTGTGGACTCACTCTTAGGAGTGACCTCTGTCTCCGACCCAGGGGGGTTCTTCAAGGTTCACCCGTAAACTTGCATTGACCGCGCCCCCCTCCCCTTACCTTAAATCAGTTTGCACGGAGCCCTAGATCTCCCCCAGTCCTTGGCCTGCGATTCTGTCCCTAGGTCCCCAGGCTTCTGGCCTGGTCTTCATCCATAGGTTCCCCCCAATCAATAAGCCTAAGTCTCTGTCTCCGGTTCCCTGGGTTCCGGGCCTTCATCCCCACCCCATTTCCAGAACCCGGCTCCAGACCTGAGTTTTCATTCCTGGATCTCTCAGTCCTGGTTCTGGTTCTCCATCTCCACCCCACACCACTAGTACCCCAGTCTCGGGCCTGCGTATACGTTCCTCTTGGTCCCTGAGTCTTCCTGACTTGGGCCCACGTCCCGGACCCGGGCCCTCCTCACACGCCGGGTCCTCCTTCACACAGCCCCTCTAGTCATCAACTGTCCGCTCCAGACCCAGGGGTGGAGGGGAGGGTGTGCATCCGCTCAGCCAATGGCCGCGCGGCCGGCCTGAATTTCACCAATGAGAGTGTTCGGGGGCGTGACCAGTCGACTCGCAAGCTTTGCGCAAGGGCTTGCCGCGGAAGCGCTGGAGAACTGGGCGGGGTATCGCCTTTCGCGAGATCAGCCGCCATTAAAGGTGAGGGCACAGGCGCAGTAGAGGCGGCTACATGGTCCTATGGCAGCGCCCCTGTCGCCATCTTTATTGAGGGCACGTGGGCCTGGCCCATTCTTTGAGTTTATAAAAGAGAAGGGGGCGTGGGGGAGGAGGTCTTTAACTGCAGATAGAGAATGATCTTAACACATCTAACAAAGAGCAGAGATATGCAAAAACAGTAAAAGAGAAGCAGAGGCAGAGGCAGTAACACACTTAGAATAGAGCAGAAAAGAGATATAAACAAACAAAGACAACAGAAGTAAGAATGTGCAAGGTAAGGACATAAGAAAACCCAGAAAATTATGGACGCAAAGAGAGATGGGGACAGACACTTTTGGAATGAAAACCAGGAAGGAGAGGCTCATTGATTCACAAACTGTTTACCTTGGGCAAAAACTGGGGACATCATGGCATAAATATTTGCCCAGTGAAACGGCAAGACAGAGACACAGGAAAGAGAATGGGAGAGACAGTATCTGAGAGAGATATGTATCTCGGTCAAGGTGAGGGACGGAGAGAATGTTGGAGGCTGAGAGGAACTGAGACCAAGAGACAGAAAGCAAACATGTTGACAAAGAGACATAGAGAGACAAAGACATGAGGAAACTGAAAGAAATAAGGCGAGAATAATATCAGGTGATCTAGAAACAGAACTGTAGATAGACACATGCTGAAGGAGACAGGGACTGAGCTTGCTACAAAGAAATAAATGGAGGATGAAGTTCATTCCCTGCAAAACAACGTACCTAGTGTTCAACTGAGAATAGCAACAGCACCAGCTAATATGTGCCAAAGAATGACCCTGAAAGAGGGACAGACACCCGAGAGACCGAGAAACACTGTGTGCTTAGGGCGCCAGGAAAAAGAAAGATACAGTGATCAAAGAGGCTGAGACTCAAAGACCAAGGCACAGGGACAAGGAGGAGAAGAAAACTGTCCCATGGTTTGGTTATCTTGACTTTCACATAGACCCTTACCTGGTCCTGCCGCTCCTCTGCTTCAAGGTGTCCATTCATCTGCTAATCCTCCGCTGTGTTACCATGTCAGCAAGACGCTGGGCCTGGTTCGGAGGCCATGGGTGGGTGGTATGGGCAAGGAGTCAGGGCTCATGGTGCAGGTTTGGTCTGTGGCTCTGTGAAGAAGTAAGTAGGAGCCTGAAGGGCAAAGTAAAGGAGGCCAAGCTATTATAGGAATACTGCAGGCCCTAGAGGCAGGGCTTCCACAAGGAAGAAGTTTCATCACTGCCCCAACCAGTCCATCTGGTCCCATCCAGTAAAGTCAGTAGCAAGAATAGATACTAATTTTTAGCAAGCACTTATTATGAACCAAACATTGTCCTGAGCTTTTAAACTAATTTTTAAACTAAATGCTCCAAAACACTCTATGTGCCAGGCCTACTATCATCCCACTTTTCCAGATAAAAAAAGTAAGGCACCGAGAAGTTACATGACTTGCCCAAGGTCACGCCATTAGTAAGGATTAACAACAAAGCCACGAACTGAATTAGGTTACAAACGATATCACCATCTTTCTATGTCGCTGCTCCTCTCTGGATCTCCACCTTCCGTCTTTCTAGGTCTTCTCACTCTCCCGGCTCACCAATTCATCATCCCCGCTTTCTGTCCACTCCCCTTCTCGGTCTCCATTCCTCCTCCTCTTGGAATCTAAGGCTCCCCTCCCCTCTTTCAGTTTTTTTTTTTTTTACCCATCCCCTCTCTACCCCCTATCCCCAAAGCCCGGGGGGGCCTCAGCTTGCCTCCTCTACTCTCCAGTACCGTGCACATCCCTCAAAGTGAAACGCGCTGGACCACCTGAATCTTTCCCGCTGGGAAAAGCAGCCTCCCGACGGCAGGGGCAAGCAGGGTTCAGGGAAGGGCCATCTGAGGCCAGAGGGAGGAAGTGAACCTAAAAACTGGTAATTCAGGATGTCACAATCGAAGTGCAGCAAGATGATCTCGGGTTACATCTCAAGTAAGACTTCGCGAGCTGCAACCTCACCTGAGAGGCGCAGCAAGCAATAAGACAGAAGAGAGCCTCCTGAGGAAACGCCCAAAGCTTGAGGTCAGAGGTTTCCCGAGGTCCAGATTAGCCAGACAGCCCCGCCTCCTCACCTCTAACACTCGGCTCTCTGGGTCCTCCGGGAGCCACAGAGAGGCCGTCGGCGTCGGGCCAGAGCGTCACCGCGCGACGCCTCTTACTAGCTCCGCGCGACATCTCTCTCGCTCCGAGAGCCTTTTCTTCCGGAAGACTATCAAGAACAGGGCGTGGATAGGGCTAGAGAGGCCCCCGACGTGCGAGTCCTTCCGTCCTTGGCGCAGCCCTTGTTCCCCTTTAGATGCTCCTTCACTCAATTCCGGAAACGCCCATCTAGCGGGCCTTCTGATTCACCATAGAGAGGCGTGAGTCATAGTAGAGCGCCGCGTCGCCCAAGTGATGTCAGGTAGGCGCCATGCGCTGAAGGCTTTCCCCGCCCATTCCGCGTCTGCTCTCTCTTTCCGGACCTGGCTAAGGAGGAGGCGCCATCATGGTGAGCTAGCTTTGCGGAGTCCTGGGCTCGACCATCCGCCGCCATCCACTGCGGCCCCGGGCTGGGGACGTTCCAAAGGGAGGCAGGGGTTCACGGGTGTTCGAAGGAGGCGACTCCCGCGGTCGGGAGCTGTTTTGGAAGCCCGAAGGCCAGGGCTGGGCTTCTTCAGTCTCCCACTCTTTCTGTACTTCTCTATTATATAGGTCCCATCGTAAGTTACCAGATTGAGGGGCAAGAAGGTTAAGTAGTATGACCAGGGTTACAGTGCCAGTAAATGGCGGAGCCAGGATTCGGTCCAGGAACTGGTTCCACAGCCACTCTTGCCTGTGCTGCCCCTGTATTCTGTCACTCCCCAGCCTGGAAAGTTGGGTGCTGGTGGCGGGAGTCGTCAAGCGGCTGGTGCCGGTGTTTGGGGGCCAGGCGGGCTTCCGTTCGAGATTCAATTCCCTGCCCTCTGCATTCCCTGTGTCCGGAAAACATCTATCTGTTGTTTGGAGACCCAGTAATTTTGTTTCAAAGATGTGAGTTGGGTAAGAAGTGCTCACCGAAAGTGCTCACCAAGGGTCTTTGCATACCTAAATGTGCTGGATGAATGAGAGCTATTAACAAGTAGTTCTTTACAATTCATGACATAGTCTAAGAAATTTGCAGGACAGCAGGCAGAGGCTATGGTGGAAATCATGGGCTTCCTTCAGCATTCTTAGCACTAGAGGGGGAAAGCAACCTGGTCAGGTTTTTGGAGTCAAGATAATGCTTGAAAAGTCATTTTAAGATTGGTTCTGTACAGAGTACTTGAAAAAAAGGCTTGTTGCTTTTATGATAACAAAGTCAGTCCTTGGTTTGTTTCTGATAAGCTCCACGTGTGGGAACAAGCGTTGAGAGGTTAAATGGTACTTACATTTTTGAAAAACATAGCTGCTAAAGAACTAAAAATTTGAGTTAATAGGGGTGCCGTTAAGGTCATTGAGCTGAGCTGACAGCTTACTGTGTAAAATTAGCACTCTTTACCTTTTTTTCTTTAAAAAAAAGTGACTTGAGACCCAGGGAGTTTTAAGTGATTTTCCCAGATTGTTCTCAGTGTGCGTCTGGGGTTGGTTCTCTCCAGAGACTGCGCCTTTAGCTGTTTCTTGCATGTAAGGAATAATTGAAAATGTTTATGTGGTATCTGCCAAACGAGAGTTGGGTTCACGGTCTTCCCTTCCTTCACCCCTTCAGGGAGTTGACATCCGCCACAACAAGGACCGAAAGGTTCGACGCAAGGAGCCCAAGAGCCAGGACATTTACCTGAGGCTGTTGGTCAAGGTGAGGTTTGGGCCAGAGACCCCTCATCAAGGACACCCCGGAAACAGAACTTCAGAGCCTCCATGCTGGTTTCGCTCACAGGCTCCCTGCAGGGGCCTGGAGCACAGGCACGAGTCTGCTGCTTTCCCAGAGCTGCTGGAGATTCCAGCTTTTTCAGTCTCTGGGCCTGTTCACAGCTGGGGGGTGGTGTGGGGGATTTTCTGGGTCCCTGGCAGGGCGGGACTCGGCCAGCTCTCTCCCTAGAGCTCTATGGGATGTGGAAAGCCCTCAGTCATCTTTTTGCCCCTTTGTTAGAAAGCTGGGAGGAAGGGGCTGGGCTCGGCTGCCCTGGGTTCTCACTCTTCATTTTCCTTCCTCTCCAGCTGTACAGGTTCCTGGCCAGACGAACCAACTCCACCTTCAATCAGGTTGTCCTCAAGAGATTGTTCATGAGCCGCACCAACCGGCCACCGCTCTCCCTTTCCCGGATGGTGAGGGGCTGATGCTGGGGCTTAGCCAACCTGGGGGAGCAACTGGGTCATGTCTGGAGCCCAACTTCAAGAAGAAGGGTGGGCTTGGAGCTCTCTGGTAGCAGCCTGGCTGTTAGCTGGCTAAACTGCATCCAGCGGTGGGTGCAGGACTCTGACACCTCCGATGGAAGCAGTCTAGTGGGAGTGTTGGGCTGGCTTAGCCTTAGTTTCTTTCTCGCCGTGTCTGTGGGGTTGCAGTTTACAGTGTCTTTTATGAAATCTTCCTGAGGCTTGAAGTCTTAGAGCAAGGCCTCTGTATCAAAAGCTTTCTGTAGGAGAGATCAGTTTGCACATTTTTTGGAGGTTTCCCCAGGCTGGTCCTGAGAGTAGGCTTGTTGTGGTAGTTAGAGAGGTGTGGCATGGGTGGGTTTAGCCCAAATGAGGCACAGCTGTTGGCCCTTGGGACGCCTGGATCAGTGGGGTTGGATGTAAGCACCAGCAGGGATTTGTTTAATGTGTATATCACTGCCTCCTCCCCTGTGCCCATCCCAGATCCGGAAGATGAAGCTTCCTGGCCGGGAGGGCAAGACAGCTGTGGTCGTGGGGACTGTAACCGACGATGTTCGTGTCCAGGAGGTGCCCAAACTGAAGGTGAGTGGGGAGGTGTGGCTCAGGAGCACGCTGTGTGTGTCACGCGGAGGTCCTTGTCCTGCTGTGGTGCTGTCAGGCTCATCTCACCTCTGGGTGAGGCAGGCATCAGGCCTGAATTGCAGGGGGATGGTGTGGATGGCGGGCGTCCCTGGCCAAGCCCCTTCTGGGCCCTGCTGATGGTGCTCGCTCTGTCCCTTTGTTATCTCTGGACAGTGTTCCACGGTATCTCTGCTTCAGCTTTCTCACCTGTGTATTGGCTTAGGTTTGTCGTGTCAGGGGGGTTTCTAGATGTAAACTGGTAAGAATGGCTGCATTCTTAGGGCTCAGGCGTTTGCCTCCAGTAGTTGGTTATCAGGCAGAATAAGCAGCTGGAATTCCTGCTGGGTCTGGGCAGCGGACCAGAGGTCCCAGCAGCTCCTGGGTCGCCGTCCGGGGGGCTCTGACCATGCCCGTCCTCTGTCCCCTAGGTGTGTGCTCTGCGAGTGAGCAGCCGCGCCCGGAGTCGCATCCTCAAGGCCGGGGGCAAGATCCTCACCTTTGACCAGCTGGCCCTGGATTCCCCCAAGGGCTGTGGCACTGTCCTCCTCTCTGGTGAGTGGTGCTTCATGGCTCGAGGGGTTTGTCATGAGCCGTGGGGCTCCTGGCAGCCTTTCCCTTTCTGGGTCTGGGAGGTCAGGGACAGCCCTCCCCCCACACCCCGGCCTGGATCAGCCTGAGCCGCCCCTTCCTCCCCTTCCCTAGGTCCTCGCAAGGGCCGAGAGGTGTACAGGCATTTCGGCAAGGCCCCAGGAACCCCGCATAGCCACACCAAGTGAGTATGCCCTGCACGTCAGCCTTGCCATGCTTCCAGCTGTTTCTGTCAGCCTAGAATCTCCGCTTTTCCTTCACAGCTCTGCCTAAAGCTCTGTTGTTTGGGTGTTGAGCTTCCTGCCCAGCCAGCATCACTGGTGTGGATTCTTCAGGGCCTGTCCCGCCCCGGGTGGGGCCTGCACCTTGTCCAGTTCTGGGGCGCCCTGGTTGACACCCCCAGGGCCTAGCGCAGGCCCTTCAGTCACTCCTGGCCATCTGGCCCCCTGCCCTGCCAGGCTTTCCCGCTGACCCTGCCTCAGTTGATGAGGCCCTCTGCTGGTGTCCCTGTGCTGGCTGCTGTGTTAGAGCAGACATTTCTCAACTCCCAGCTGGCTGGCAGGCCCCAGCAGCCCCGACTCACTCTTAACTTGGGCCCCTTCTCTCCCCGCAGACCCTACGTCCGCTCCAAGGGCCGGAAGTTTGAGCGCGCCAGAGGCCGACGAGCCAGCCGTGGCTACAAAAACTAACCCGAGAGTCTACCTTGTTATTAAAAAGATTTTGGATGCTAACAGTCTTCTTTATTATTGGGGAACGGAGTGGGGGGGAGGGAGAGGGTTGGAGCCCTCAAGGAGAACCCCATCATTTTGGGCAGTGGGTACCATGCCCCTCTCTTTGCCAACAGAGATCTGTACGGCCAAACCGTGGCTCAGGTGGTAAAGAATTGCTTACAAAGCAGGAGATCTGGGCTCGATTCCTGGGTCGGTAAAATCCCCTGGAGAAGGGAAAGGTTACCCGTTCCAGTATTCTTACTTGGGGAATCCCATGGACAGGAGCTTGGCAGGCCACAGTCCATGGGGTTGCAGAGTCAGATATGACTGAGCGACACTCATGGTTTTTACAGTAGTCATGTATGAATGTAGAGTTGGACCATGAAGGCTGAGTGCTGAAAAGAATTGATGCTTTTAAATTGTACTGGAGAAGACTCTTGAGAGTTTCTTGGATAGCAAGGATATCAAACCAGTCATTCAACCCTGAATATTCATTAGAAGGGCTGATGCTGAAGCTGAAACTCCCAATACTTTGGCCATCTGATGTGACTGGCTGATTGGAAAAAACCTTGATGCTGGGAAAGATTGAGGGCAGGAAGAGAAGGGGGCGACAGGATGAGATGGTTGGATGGCATCACTGACTCAATGGACATGAATTTGAACAAACTGGGAGATGGTGAAGGACGGGGAAGCATGGCATACCGTGGTTCATGGGGCTGCAAGAAGAGGGACATGGTGACTCAGTGACAACCCCTCTATGTAGACCAGCCTCTGGGATGAGCCCCTCGTTGTGCTATGGGGGGCAGAGTGCAGGGGCCTGAGTGTCTGCGGTACCCTGTTGGCGCCACCCTCACCCTGTTGGCGCCCTCGGACCCTGCTGCACCTTTGGGACCTAAGCAGCCATCTAAGGCTGAAGCCCCACCTCCTTCCCAGGTGTCTGATGTTAATGACACCTGCTTCATTTTTGAACCAGCCACACCTACTCTTAAAGGACCCGTGCTCCCTTCAGGGATCTCCATGGTAGGGATGGCTGGCAGGGCTTGGACCAGGAAGTAGAAATGGATTGGGACACTGTCGGGGAGAGGGTGCATGGGAACAGGTGATGTGAGCTTCCGCCCCTGAAGCCGGAGTCTGGCGGGCCACTGGGACCTTCCCTTACTTCGGTCCCACGCCCTAGACTTCCAGGGGCCTGTGATGGCCCTCCCCCTGTATTTGCACAAGGGGCTGGGTTCCCCGGATCCCAGGAAGAAACCTGATGAATAAGGCAGGCCGGCCAGCCGGAAGAGCCACAGGAATAAAGGTCTCCAGGCCCCTGATCTGACCAGAAAGGCAAGAGGAGGGGAAGGGGATGGAGACCTGGGAGAGATGGGGGTCTGGGGAGGACGAGAGGGGGAGGGACTGGCCTGGCTTTATTCCTCTTCCTTCTCTTTGCAGGGCTGGTTTGCTGTGGTCTGGCGGAGGGGAGCCGACTGGGTGCTGGAGAGGGGGCTTCTTGTTGACAGGGATTCGGGGCTCCACTGAGCAGAGGTTGAGTCAGGATTGTCAAAGGGGCAGCTTGGGAGGGATGCAGAGTGGTCATCCTGGAATAAGTGGACAGTCTGCTGGCCGGAGACAGTGGGGTTAAGGCAGAAGTCCTGGCTGGAGTGGGCCTGAGATCACTCAGAGGGCCGGATCAGTGGTCTTAGGAACCGGGGTTAGTTGATCCGGCCATTAGTCTGAATGGGCTGATTCCATTGTAACGAAACTCCCTGTAGAGGGCACCCACCCCCACAGCAGCCCAAGTGGGTGCGAACACTCAGGGAGCAGGGTCTTCACCCTGCAGAGGAGACAGACTGAGTTCCCCAGCTGGGAAAGGTGATGCCAAGACTTAACGGCTGGTGTGCACCCTCCCATGGCTGAGAGGGGCGGTTCACAGAGAAGGCTTCTGGGATGGTCGGCCAGTGAGGACCGGTGAGTCAGGCGGCTGGTTGTCGGGAAAAACATTCTATCCATTCCGTCGGAGCCTGCTGGTTGCTCCACTGGGCGGTCAGATGTTGAGATTGTCAGCTGGAAGCGATCCATGTCTTCTGTACCATCAAAGAGACAGCCAGAGAGGGTCAGTTAGGTGTGCTATCTGCCAGGGGCAAATGGGCAGCCCACTCTGCCTTTAGCTAGGGACTTCTGGATGCTCAGAGACAAACAGACAGCCTGTTGCCTGGCAGGAGAGTCAGCCTGAGGCAGGGTCACCTGGAGCCTCGTGTCGCCAGCAGGGCTGGAGGGGGGCTGGCGTGTCAGAAAGCAGAGCTGGGTGGCTGCAGACGGTCAGGTGGTCAGCCTGGTTGACACGCAGGGGGCCACTCTTGGGCTCCGCCAGACCATTGGAGTCTGGCAGGAAGCTCAGGTGGCCAGCGGGCTGTTGGTCTGAGCAACGCCACACTCTGGGCGGTCCCTCATTTGGGCAGTCCGATCGTCAGGATGACGAGCCGTCGGGACTGAGGGCTGTGCGGGTGGCATTGCACGGCCACACGGAGTCTGCCTGTCTGGAGACCTCTAGATGCTCGGTGTCCAAAGACGGCCAAGCCCTCCGGACATCCAGCCTCACCATCCTCCCCGCCAAACGGCCCGATGGCGGCCTCCCAGCTGGCAGCACTGGAAGGAATGGAGACAGGGCCCGGGGCACTACCCCAGACTGAGGCCAGCCCCGGCTTCCTGTACTCCGAGGGCCAGCGACTGGCGCTGGAGACTCTGCTGGGCGAGGGCGTGGAGGCGTTCGAAGCCTGCCTGCGGCGTGAGGGGCTGCGGCCCTTCCTGGGCGGAGAGGAGCTCCGGGGCCTGGTGGCAGCGGCTGAGGATTGGACAGCCTCGAAGCCTGAGCCCGGCAGGGCAGCAGAGGGAGCCGACGCCACCCACGGGGTCTCGGGCAGCCTGACCTACTGGCCGGGACAGTCGGAGGAGGCGGTGCCCGCGCTGCGCCTGGGCTGGCCAGAAGACTCAGCCTGGAAAGGGATCACCCGGGCCCAGCTGTACACCCAGCCGCCTGGCGAGGGCCAGCCGTCCCTCAAGGAGCTGGTGCATCAGGAGATTCGGGCCGCCCAGAAGGTGGGAGCCGCAGGGGGTCCCTCCCCGAGACTTGGCTATCCTCACCGGTCGGCCCCCAGACGTGGGCGTGAGGAAATATCACTTGGGAGCCCGGCATTCTGGACCGCGCATGCCCACACTTCCCAGGATCCAGGCATCCACGCAGCCCCGATCTCACCCTTACCCTCTTAGATCTGTGGGTTCCCACTCTCTCCCCAAGACCTGGGTGCCTCAGGCATCCATGCCTCTTGGACCTAAGTATGACCGCATACCTCAGTCACCTACTCTACCCCACCCCCACGGCCAGGGTGAATGTCTTTATCCTCTTTTGTGCCTTGCTTAGTCGCTCAGTCGTGTCCAACTCTTTGTGACCCTATGGACTGTAGCCCACCAGGCCCCTCTGTCTGTGGGGATTCTTGTCCAAGCAAGAATACTGGAGTGGGTTGCCACTTATTCCTCTAGGGGATCTTCCCAACCCAGGGATGGAACCCAGGCCTCCCACATTGCAGGTGGATTCTTTACCCTTGGAGCTACCAGGGAAGCCCAAGAACACTGGGGTGGGTAACCTATCCCTTCTCCAGGGGAACTTCCCCCACCCAAGAATTGAACCAGGGTCTCCTGCACTGCCGACAGATTCTTTACCAGCTGAGCTACCAGGGAAGCCCTTATCCTCCTTTAGGGGGGCCCAAATGAGTTTGAGCAAGCTCCGGGAGTTGGTGATGGACAGGGAAGCCTGGTGTGCTGCAGTCCATGGGGTCGCTAAGTGTTGGACAAGACTGAACGACTGAACTGAAAATGTCTGCCCTGCAGCCCCTTGGACGGCTCATTCTATGTCAACTTTTTTATGTCTCTACTGCCGCGCTAAGTGTTTTTTTATGAGTTAACCCACCTAATCCCAAGGAGGGTCCTATGAGGTTGGGCTTCATGTACCCCCTGAGGAGACAGGGAAAGTGAGGCATGGCAGGTTGTCCCTCGCCTTTTAAGTGGCCGAGTGGGGCTTTGAACCAAGGCCCTCTGGCCAGTGACTCAGGGTTCAACACCACCACCTTTTCTGCCTGCCAGCTCCAGGCTCCTCAGCATTTCCCTGTCCCCAGTGAAGGGCCTCCAGCCCACCGAGCCCTGGAGCCTGGCAGCCATGTAGTGTCAAAGCCCAGGGGTACTGCTGCAGACGTGTGCTTTATGACAGTTTTCCAGCAGTTAGAGGTGGAGGGGCTCCAGAAAGACTGTTTGCTTCTCATTCACACATCCTTGTTCAGTCGCTCGGTCATGTCCGACTCTGTGACCCCATGGACTGCGGCACGCCAGGCTCTTTGTCCTCCGCTGTCTCCTGGGGTTTGCTCAAACTCCTGTCCCTTGAGTCAGTTCACATATAGGCGCTGAATGAACAGTAGTACGTGTCTCGGGGTCTCCCCCTCAGCTTCCCTGAATGTCCCACGGAGCCTGGACCAATAAACGCTCTGGAGGACCTCACCCTCGGAATGTGCCCCCCAAGCCCCAGGCTCCACCCACAGCCCCTCTCCTCACCCCTCAGCTGGTGGCCGTGGTCATGGACGTCTTCACTGACCCAGATCTGCTTTTGGACCTGGTGGAGGCTGCCACTTGCCGCTGGGTGCCCGTCTACCTGCTCCTGGACCGTCAGCAGCTGCCCGCCTTTCTGACGCTGGCCCAGAAGCTGGGGGTCAACCCCTGGGCCACTGAGGTAGGGGCCAGGTGGCTGGAGGGTGACACCCCAATTCCCTGGCACTGGGGTGGAAGCAGCGGGGGGCAGACCCTTCCAGGGGGTGCTGGGTCATCAAGGTGGATGCTGGCTGAGAGTGTCCCCTGAGATCTGATGCCCATGGCATGGGGGTGGGGCAGCTGGGGTGAGCCTTCCCGTGGGGTCCGTCAAAGTTAAGACTATCCACAGGAGACCCCTGGGGAAGCTGGGACAGAGCCTCCCATGGGCCACCCAGGTAGGAGCAGCCTGGAGGGAGGGCACCGGGTGGAGGTCAGGGGGGAGGGGAGGGTTGGCCTGAGCAAGGGTGTGCCCTCCCACCGCAGAACCTAGACATCCGAGTCGTGCAGGGGTGCAGTTTCCAGAGCCGCTGGCGTCGGCAGGTGAGCGGCAACGTGCGGGAAAAGTTCGTGCTGCTGGACGGCGAGCGGGTCATCTCAGGATCCTACAGGTGCGGCGCCCCCGACCCCCAGTCGCCCGGCCTCCGGTCCCCAGCTCCCCTTCAGCAGGCAGTGGGGCATGCCCTTCCCCAGACTCTCTTTCCTCCTCTGTAAGATGGGTCTGTACCCACCCCTGCCCGGGAGAGGAGGGGTCCTGTGGCAGAACAGGCTGGCACTGAACCTCCCGCCGGGCGGCGTTGTGGCCTGGGGGTAAGTCTTCCTCTTTGGCCCCAGCACTTCATCATCTGGGAAACTGGGCTCCCGGTGTGTGGGAGCTCCCATGCCAGGGACACCCGGACTGGAGTCCAAGCTCTGCTTTGGGTGGCTGTCTCCACCTCTTTGAACCTCTGTGCAAAAATCAGAGGGCTTCCCAGGTGGCGCAGGGGTAAAGAACCCGCCAGCGCATGCAGGAGTCATGAGAGACGTGGGTTCCATCCCTGGGTTGGGGTGATCCCCTGGAGGAGGGCATGGCAACCCACGCCAGTGTTCTCATCTGGAGAATCCCATGGACAGAGGAACTTGGCGGGCTACACTCCACAGTGTCATACAGAGTCGGACACGACTGAAGCGATTTAGCACACACTCGAGGATGCAAAAATCAGAGCTGGTGTACAAATGGCCTGGTCCTCAGACCATCTCCTGTCCCTCCTCTTCTCTCCCTGGGGACCAACTGACCCTAGAACCTGGCTCCATGACTTCTTAGCTCTGGGACATTGGGCTGGTTGGTACTTCCCCTTACTCTGAACCTTAGTTTTCCCATCTGCAAAGTGTGAAAGTAGCAGCATTTACTTCCTGGGAACGGCATGGTGCAAGGCATGTGGACTCCGAGCCCGATGGCCTGGGGTCAAATTCTAGCTCAAAGTTACTGGCTGTGTGACTTTGTGCAACTGACTTCCCCTCTCTGTGCCCAAGTTTCTCCCTCTAGACAACGGGATGGTCTGGTTGGCGCATTTAGAGCAAAGTTTCTCAAGACAGGGGCTGGATGATTCTGTATTGCGGGGGAGTTTTCTTGGGCTGGATGGCCCTCTACCCAGGAGATATGGGCAGCATCCGGCTTCCCCAGTTATGACAACCCAAACCATCTCTAGACATTGCCAGGTGCCCCCCCTCGGGGGCAGAAGTGCCCAGTTGATTACCTTTGCCCTAGCCTGGTGGCTTTCAACTTTGAGCAAGCCCCAGAGTCACCTGGGTGACTTGTTAAATAAATCCCAGATTTCTGGGCCCAACCCCTATTCAGCCAGCCTGGGTTGGGGCCTGAGAATTGACATTTCTAGAAAGTTCCTGGTTAATGCTGATGTTGCTGGTCCAGGGACCACACTTTGAGAACCACTAGCATTAAGACTGGGACGTTGGGTTTTTTTTTTTTTGGCTGCACCTTGCAGCTTGCTGGATCTCAGCTCCCCAACCAGGGGATTGAACCAGGGGATTGAACCCGGGGACCCCAGCAGTGAAAGCATGGAGTCCTAACCACAGGACCACCAGGGAATTCCCGAGACTGGGAGGTTTTGGAAGAGAATCTTTGTTGTCAGCTTCACTTGGGGATTCCGTAAGATAATCATGCCTGGCACGGAACATAAGATGTGCTGCATCAACGTCAGCTGTCATTTATTATTATTTGATTTTTTTGTGTGTAATTGTTTTTTTTTTTAACCATATTTCATCGACTCTAAGGTGCCACCAAAGGAAAGAAACATCCTGATCCAAATCTGAAAAGATAACGCGTCTTAGAACCAATGAAATACAGTAGTCCAGTCCAACCCATCAGACATGGCTCCCCCATCACTAAATTGGAGGGCCTGGGGCTGCTTCCAGAGCATCGGGCTCCTCTGGTGGGCAGCCCTAGAATGGATGAGGCCAGGGCCACGAGAGGTTGTCCAGGGCCTCTGGCCATTTAATGGGGGAAGGGGATGGAGATGGGGGGCCGGGGGAGCAAAGCAGCCGGGAGACCAGCCCCAGGCCCTGCCCTCCAGGTCGGTCACGGCGCGTGTCGGAGCAGCAGCAGCACACTCAGCGCCAGGCTGGCAGCGGCCCCCGCCAACCGGCCACGCACTGGGTCGGGGGCCCCGTTACACATATGGCCATTGCAGCAGTTGGTGGTGAGGCTGTAGGTGACGCCCATGTAGTTGATGGGCTCCTCGTGGCCGCACGAGGTGGCGTGCACGCAGCCTTTATTGATGATGGGGCCGACGCCAGGGGCCACCCCGTGGCCCGTGAAGCAGTCCTCGTCATCGCCACAGCGCATGCTGGTGCCCGGACAGCTCGTGGAGTCGGTCAGCTCACAGAAGACGCAGTCCTTGACGCCCGTCGTGCCGGGGGCCAGAACCATCACCAGAAGCAGCAGCCAGCCGAGGACCATGGCGGCCTGGCGGCGGTGACGGTGCCCCAGCCAGGCCGTGGGCTTCCCGGGCCTCCCGGAACTGCTAAACGACACGCCTCGCGCCCTCGGGGCTTCTGATCTCCCAGGCCCAGCACCCGGCGTGGCCTCAGTTCCCAATGCTCCTCGTCCAAATCCCAAGCTCCGTTGTGACCACTGCTCTCAAATCCTCGGGTCTCAGAAACCCCCCCGGGGACGGAGATGAGCCAGCGGCTGCTGCCCGACAGGAGTCTCTGTGGAGCGGAATGGGGGTGACCTCACAGATGCGCCGCCTCCCCAGGGTTCCCACTGGCCGCTCCAGGGCTGAGGTCATAGGTGGGGAAGGGGTGTCACAATCCGAGCAGGCAGGCTGGCCCGCCGACCTGCCGGGGAGTGAGGACACTGACACCCCATGAGGTAAGGATGCTTGGACTGGCGTTTGTCATCCCGGCCTCGAAGTGGCCCTCCTTGCCAGGTGCTGCTATGGTACCCGCCTAGGCGCAAGATGACGTGGATCAGGGCAAGCCTGGTTTTGCAATGGGCAAACCGAAGCTTAGGGAGGGAACATGACACGTCCAAGTTCCCTTGAGCCAGGAGGAGAGCCCAGGTTCATTTAATTCCAAAGAGAGCATTTACTGAGCACCTTCTGTGTACCAGCACGTGTGCTCGATTCTCTAAATCACAACCAGTGTGATCACAGGGATAGTAAGGGCACAGCTCACCATGGCTTGCAGACTTTAATTTTTTTAAACTCTTCTAAAGTATTTATTTACTTATTTTAATTGAAGTATAGTTTGGGGGGGATTTTTTTTTTTTTTTGGCCATGCCATGCAGCATGTGGGATCTAGTTCCCCGACCATTTATTGAACCCACGTCCTGGGCATTGTAAGTGTGGAGCTTCTTTTTCTTTCTAATTTCATTATTAGGCTGAGCTGGGTCTTAGTTGCATGCAGGATCTTTTAGTTATGGCATGTGGGATCTAGTTCCCCAACCAGGGATCGAACCCAGGTCCCCTGCGTTGGGAGTGCAGAGTCTTAGCCACTAGACCACTGGGGAAGTCTTGACTCCCAGACTTTTAACGCTGAGTACCTACTGGGCAGGGGGCCTGACCCATATTTTCTGACTCTAATCTTCCTGTATTTTAGTTCCGTGTAACAAATGAGCAAACAGAGGCAGGGAGCAGGCACACCCAGAGCCTGGTACACAGCAAGCAGTTAATAAGTGGCAGTCATAATAGGAAGCAACTGAGTCTTCAAAGAGTCCCAGAGGGTGTCAGAATCCCATCTCTTTCCAGAGGTGGAAACTGGGAACGGGGCAGAGCCCAGGTTTCAACTCGTCTGATTCCAGGTGATCATTTAAGTATGTTAGTTCATGCCTTCCCATCAGCCCTCTAGGGTAGATACCTGGTTGCCCTCATTCTACAGAGGGGCATGTTGAGGTCAGAGGGATTGCAGGACTTGGTTGAGGTCACACAGCCCTTCCGTGTGCCCAGGCTGGGGGCGGGCGATGCGGGCCAGGCCAGACTTCTGAGGCTGCTTGGAGATCCTGACCCTCCCCTCCACCCTCTGTGACCCCCAGCTTCACATGGAGTGACTCTCGCCTGCACCGTGGCCTGGTGACCCTGCTGACTGGAGAAATCACCGATGCCTTCAGCCGAGAGTTCCGGACGCTGTATGCAGCCTCCTGGCCGCTCCCACCCGCGCCCACCCCAAGTCCCTTTGTTAGAGCCCTGAGGGGGCTGCAGCTGGCCCACAGCCCAAACCGCGTGGCCCACCGCTGCTCTGTGGCCCCCCTGTCTCCGCCACCACCACCCGATGGCTCACTGACCCAACGCCTGGCCGCCTGCCAAGTCTTTGAGGGGGCCAGGCAGGAGACCCTGGCCGCGCCAGGCCCGGCTCTAAGTGACATCCTGAGGAGCGTACAGCGCGCCCGGATCCCCAGCGGCCCCCCAGCCCGGCCCAGCCGCTCCCTCTGGGACCTGAGTCGCCTGTCAGGCTCTAGTGATGGAGACAACGATGAGGTGAGACCGGGTGGCGGGCCTGGAAGAGGATGGAGGCCTGTGAGGGTCCCTGCCAGCTGCCTGGTCCCGGGGCAGGGGAAGCAAAACTGCTTCCCTGCATTCCTGATGGCAGGGTCCACTTCTGGTATCCCTACTGTGTGCTGGGCAGGGAAGCACTAGTGACACAGGGCAGAAACCCTGAGAGCCTCCTTCTCTGAGCCTCAGCGTTCTCACTGGGGACATGGGCTGAGCTACTGTCCCCATCCTCAGTTTGCTTGGGAGGAGGAGTCAGCACGGTCAAATGAAATAGATTAATCACCATTGTTACAATAAAGTCCCCAGATGGAATTTATTTTGATTTCCTGACCTCCTCCTCCCATGGCAGTGAGGCGATACTCCTGTTAATGCTCAGGTGTATGGATGGAAAAACTGAGGCACAGAGGGGTTGAGTTTCACTTGCCCAAGGTCAAAGCAACGATCTTTTTTTGGGCACCTTGCCATGCTCCAGGCCCCATGCCAAGTGCTTCCTCAGAGTTGATTAAATGTAACTTCTGCCACAAACAGTCTGAATCTGCCTGCAATGCAGGAGACCCGCGTTCCATCCCTGGGTTGGGAAGATCCCCTGGAGAAGGACATGGCAACCCACTCCAGTATTCTTGCCTGGAGAATTCCAGGGACAGAGGAGTCTTGTGGGCTACAGTCCGTGGGGTCGCAAAGAGTTGGACACGACTGAGCAACTAACACTTTCACCTTGAACTGCCACAACCATTGAGGTGGATGTGATTACAGCTCTCCACTCACTCATTTCACAGGTGGGGAAACCAAGGCACCAGGGAGTAACTGGATCTCAGCCCTGGTTGCTTCCCAGGTGTAACATTTAATGCTCTGCTCACTGGCTTCCTGGGTTCGAGTGTGCTGCGCATGTTGGGGAGGGGGCTTGGGGAGGTCGGAGGAGGTCTCCCCTCCCTTCTCCCAGCTGCTTAGACACTTGGCAGAGCCTGCCCCCATTCTCTGTGTCCCTGGATGCAGGCAGACCTAGGGTCAGTTCGGCTGAGCTGTGCCCCCTCTGAGCCTCGTTTCCCCATCTGCTAAGTGGGAGCTTGAGGCCACCCCGGAGAGAAATGAATGTCCCCGGAATCACCTCCCTCGGTCCCGATCAAGAGGAGAAGAGGGATGGGCAAGGGCAAGGTCCTCGCCTCTTCCTGGTCCTGAGCCGCCCTCACCTGGCATCACCTCCCTTGGCAAACATTCGCCACCCTCTTCCTCTCCCCACTGCAAAGCTGCACACGGGGACACAACTCCGCACCCCCTCTGTAGGTCTGGGGGTCCCCAGCCTCCCCATTCACTTCCCTCCTGGTTCTGGAGACGCGAAGGCCTTCTCACCTCCCCCCAACCCCTCCACTCTCATCTCCCTGCAGCCCACCTCCTCCTTCCTCCCCTCCCTCCTCCCTAAGCACCCTCTCCATCCTCCCCCCCGCTCCCCCGGCCCTGCTCTCTCTCTCCCCAGGCTCTGGGACCCCCGAGAAGCACCTCTCACCTCCCTGACTTTCCCTCCACAGCTCAAGAAGTCCTGGGGCTCCAAGGACACACCAGCCAAGGCCCTGATGAGGCAACGGGGTGCTGGAGGGGCCCCCGGTGGGGAGGCAGATGCCCGCCCACTGGCTTGGTCCCAGCCCTGGGGCGGCCCCCTGCCCCTCACCCCTGGCCACCGCCTCCGCTATCTGTCCCCGACTCGGAGGAGGTTTGCTGAAGATGCTGCCTCCAAACTGTTGGAACCCAGAGGCATCCAGCAGCCAGACAGGGCCACCCAGCCAGGACTCAGGGGGCGGCCCTGACCGGAGCCAAAGCCAAATGGCTCTAGCCCTGACCCAGGCTGGTCAGACAGCGGTCACTCAGAGCCCCCCGCCTCCCTGTTTTACCTGGGACAAAGCTTGTGGCCTTGGTGTCTGGGAGATGCCAAGGAATTCCACCCCCCCCCATTTGTTCTAGAATGCGGGCAAGCCCAGTGCCCACTCTGGACTTCAGTGTCGCAGCCTAGAAAATGGGCAGGAGGTCTCCATTAGGCGAGGTCCTAACAGCACATCTCCTGTTCCCGCCGGGTCAGAACTTCTCTGAGGAGACGCCTGGCCTAGTGGTCCCCGTGCTGGAGTTGTGCGGTGGTGAAGATGGGGTTCTCGGGTCTGAGGGGAGGCTTCCTGAACCCGCCTGCGCTCAGGAGCTGTGGGGTAAACGGAGCCTGGCCGCGGAGAGGAGAGAAGCGTCCGGAGCGGGTAGCCGAGCCGAATCCCGAGGCGCTGGGGAACAGGTCCGGGCTAGAGAGGGGAAGCCAGCAGGGCCCGAGTCTGTTTCGCGGGGGCTAAGTGGCGGATTGTTAGGGCTGCCCTTTACCTCTGCTCAAAATAAAACTGCTTTATGCCAGAAGCGTGCGTTTCCGCAGCCTCACGGGAGACCCCGGAGTCCAGACCTGGCTCCTTCGTCCCTCAGACCCGGGAGTCCTGGCCCCCATCAGCCTCCCTCCCCAGGATCCCGAGTCGGGGTCGCAGCACCCGGGCCGGGGGGAGTGGGGGGGAGTCGGGTGCCCCGCGCTGGCCTCCCTGCCTCCATCTTCGCCTCTGGGAGAGGCTTCTGGGTCACCGGCCCCACAGGCCTGCGAGCGGGCTTAGAGGACTTCGCCCTCCCCTAGGCCTTGGGCGCCCCCCTGGGGCCCCCACCCCAGCCTCCGAGACCCTCGGCGGCGCCCCGCCAGCCCGCCGGCGGCACATCCCCTCCGCGGCGCATCGAGTAGCCCGCGCAGGAGAGAGACGCTTTTATTCTCAGGGTCACGGGTGGGGGGCTTCGGAGGCCTGATCTGGGTTGGGGCTCGGGTCGGGACCGGGGTCGGAGTCCGGACTGGCGTCCTCGGGGTCCTCGTCCCAGGGGAAGGTCGGCAGCCCCCGCATCTGCTCGCGGTAGACGCGGTCGAAGGCTTCACTCTGCGCCAGCGTGAAGTGGTTCTTCCAGTCCCCGCAGACCCCTGGAGGGAGCGGAGGGAAGGCGGAGCTGAGGCGCAGCCGGAGCGTCGTGCCCCCGCCGCCAAGACGCCAGCACCCTCTCTCCCACCTCCTGGCCTTTGCCAGAGCGCTGTCCTTCCCCTCCCCCCACCCATATCTCCATTTTGCTGACGGCTGACACTTTATCGCTGGCCACCAGTCACCCGGCCAGACCCCCGGACACCATTCTTGCCCCTGCCCGTCAGGCCCTCTCTGCCCTGCTCACCCCTCCAGCAGACCTCTCCCCTTCCCCCACCAAACTCTTAAATCTCTACCCAGAGCATCCGGCTCCCCGTCTAGCATCCTTCCCCGGCTTTGTATCACTTCCTCTTCCACCTGTCCTTCACCTCCCTGGCTAGAACAGGGCTTCCTGCCTCCAGCGCTGCTCTGACACCGGGAGCCCGTGCTTTCACGGATCACGCTGGAGGTGTGCCTCTCACAGCCACTGAGCAGGTGAGGGGTGTGACTGCTAGCTCCATGTGCCCCGAAGCAAGCACTTGGCCCCCTCAAGTTGCTTTTTTTAAAAAATGTATCTTAACAAATCATTATTAGTTACTTTTACTTTTTTGTTTGCTTGTTTTGTGTGGCCTTACCACACGGAGTATGAGATCTTGGTTCGCAGGCCAGGGATCGAACCCGCACCCCCTGCAGCGGAAGTGCAGAATCTTAACCGCCGGACCAGTGGGGAAATCCCCCCTCACGTTTCTCATCTCATGGGATAATCAGGGGCACCAGCCATGACCTGGAATCCTGGGGCCAAAGTCATTTGGGTCAAAGTGTTTTGAATTTTCACAAATGCATATACCACATGTTACATGACACCCCTAGTGAGGTTTCGGGGGGTGGGGTGGCGCTCTCTGTGATGGGCTGACTAATGGTGCCCCCACCAAGATGTCTATGACCTGACCCTTCAAACCTATGTACCTGTGACCCGACATGGCAAAAGGGACTTCGCAGATGTGATTAAGTTAAAGATGTTCATGTTCAATGGCAAACATTCTTATAAGAGGGGCTTCCCAGGTGGCTCTAGTGGTAAAGAACCCACTCGCCAATCCAGGAGGTGTAAGAGACGCAGGTTCAGTCCCTGGCTCGGGGAGACCCCCTGGCCCAGCATTGTTGCCTGGAGACTCCCATGGACAGAGGAGCCTAGTGGGCTGCAGTCCATGGAATCTCAGACTTATTCAACTGTAGAAACTTAGCACCCACTCACTCATCATTATAAGAGGGTACGGGGCGGTCAGAGTCAGAGAGCAGAAGATGCTTTAAAGATGGAGGAAGGGACCACGAGCCAGGGAATACAGGCAGGTCTGAAAGCTGTGAAGGCAGGGAATTCGTTCCTCCCAGAGCCTCCATAGAAAGCACGGTCCTGACACCTTAATTTTAGCTCAGTGAGGCTGATTTTGGACCTCTGACATCCAAAACGATAAGGTAGTGAATGTGTTTTTTTCTTTTATTATTAATATTATTTTGGCTGCACTGCACTATTTGGAAGACCTTAGCTCCTCCACCCTTGGACCACAGCAGTGGAAAGTGCTGAGTCCTGATCACTGGACCACCAGGAATTTCCCTGAACATGTGTTGTTTTAAGCCACTATGCGTGTGGTATTTGGTTCCATTTGGTTCCACAGGAATAGGAAATTAATATACTCCCACCCTCAGCCCGTCATCCAACACTTGACTATTTCTGGGGTGAAAGTTAACCCTAAGAAGGGTTCATGAAGAAGACTCCAAACAGCCTCCTAGTATTCAGAGCTGCTATGACAACGCCCTCCAGCGTTTAGCGTCAGTTGTGTGCCAAGCTCCGTGCTAACAGGCCCAGAGAGGTTAAATGACTCGCCTAAGACACACAGCCAGGAGGTAGCCTAATGGGGCTTGGAGCCCCAGAGTCCCCTTACCTTTCCGGAGGAAGGCACCATGGCGCTGGTCCAGCAGGCTGTGGGGCAGCAGAGAGAAGTTGGACATGGTGTTGGCCTTCATGGCTTTGAAGGACGAGTGTGCCACGACGGACTCCAGCGCCTCCTCACTCAGCGGCCGGCCCAGGAACTGGCAAATGCGCTGCACGGAGCTGTGGAGATCCTGGGGGCAGGGGAGGCATCAGCGGAAGGAGGGGACCCAGGCCAGGAAGGGGCACCAGACCCAGAATCTGGATGCCTGAGTCCCCACCCCTGGAATCTGGGGGCGGGGGTGGGATTCTGCCTCTTTGCTTCAGTTTCCCCGCCTCCAGGTAGAGGAGTTGGGCCATGGCTTCTGGGGTTTCCTGCGGTGTGGGCTTTTGCAGGGTTTTGTAGGGGCAAGGGAAAGATGGGGCTGGGTCAGAGGTCACAGTAGGAGGCAGGGGTCAGTCCAGCATCTCATGCAGAGTGAACTCTCCTTCAGATTCAAAACTGGACTGTGCCCAACCCTGCCCCGCTCCAGGTTCCAGAAGAGCCACACCGTTCACCCAGGGCCAAACTCCTGGCCCAGCCTCAGCTCCCGTTCCTCCCTACCGACTCCCCCTCTTGCCCCTGTCAGTCGTCAGCCCTTGAGCCTCCTGCTTCAGCTCTCTGCTGCCTCCCCTCCTTTGTGCCCCCACAGCCCCTAGCCCTGGCCCGGCCTCATTCTCTCCCTGTGAACCCTCACCCCAGCCTCCGCCCTCGCCTTCTCCCGGCCTCCCTGCCTCCAGTTCCCCACACTCAGAGCTGACCCTGTTCCTTCCCTACTCCCAGCCCTCCTGTGGCTTCCCAGTGCCCCAGTCCCCAGGCCCGGCTTATATACATATATATTTATTTATTTAACTGTACCAGGTCTTAGTTGGGACCGAACTCAGGCCCCCTACATTGGGAGCATGGAGTCTTAGCCACTGGACCACCAGGGAAGTCCCCCCTCTCCCCCAACTCCCACCAGCTCTGGCTTTTAAGGTCAGGCGTGGCTGGGTCTTTCATCTCCTTCCCTGCACGGTCCTCCCTGTGGGATATGGCACGGGGCTGTCACAAATGCCCTGCACCACCCTTCTCTGCCTGGCAAACTTACCCCTCCAGATGCCACCCAAACATCACCTCCCTCATGACTGACGGTTCAAATCACTGTGGATTAAGCACCTACTGTGTACCCATCTCTAGTCCAGGACTCTCAGGTATATTTGTGCCAATCCTCCCAATGGCTTGGCAGAGAGGTGTCATTACCCCCATCGGTAAACGGAGGCTCAGAGAGGGAAAGACACTTGCCTAGGGTCACACAGCCAACAAGGAGCTCAGATTTGAGTCCCCAAAGTTCACGACCCTCCCGTCTATCTCCCTGCCTTCCCTGACACGCAGCGCCTGGCATAGGTACTTGTGGTCAGCTCCACCGACCCCATGGCCCTGATTTTCCAGGTTATTCTTGGTTTCATAAGCATTTATCCTCTTGAACTGCTGATGTGTCCCAGAAATTCTAACATGTTGGCCGTTCCTCACACCCAGGGGCAGCCCAGAAGCTCTGTCAGGCTGTGTGGCCCAGTTTTTGATTCAGAGGATAAAGCTGGGTGGAAAAGATAGGAGAGGGGGTGATGCTGAAGTCTTTTCTCAATCTTTCCATCAAAAGAGATTTACCAGAGTGGAAAATAAACCCATGGGATTCACAGTGAAGAGCTGTGTGCCTTGGGCAAGTTCTCAGCTCTCTTGAGGCCATACTACCTCAGTTTGCTCCTCTATAAAATGGGGGCAATAATAATATTGGGGTCAGCCATTTAAACATACCATTTTCTGGACTTTCCTGGTGGCACAGTGGTTAAGAATACGTCTGCTAATGCAGAGGACGTGGATTCGATCCTTGATCTGGGAAGATTCCACATGCCTTGGAGCTACTAAGCCCATGCGCCACAACTACAGAGTCTGTGTGCTGCACCCACTGAAGCCCGCGTTCCTAGAGCTCTGCAACAACAGAAGCCTGTACTCTGCAATGAAGCAGGGTCCCTACTTGCCACCAGTAGAGAGAGGCCACACACAGCAGCAAGGGTCCAGAGCAACCGAAATAGAAAATAAAATATACCACTTTTTTTGCAATTTAAAAGGCTGAAACCTCTGCAGTTATGGTTATTATTAGCCAGATACGCCCTTGCTAAGAACCTAATCACTCTTACCTTGCACACTATACTAACACTTTGCTGTCCCTTGTCAGATGGTTACGAGACACCAATGCCAGGGACTGGGGTTCTCACAGCAACTCTTGAGCCAGCATTTTCCACCCATTTTTAAGGATGAGACCTCTGAGGTTCTGAGAGATTTTAAAGAGGCTTTCAACGGCTTTTCGAACACCGAAATCCAGACTCTTTCTGTTATACAGTGTTGACAGAAACCAGGGCACAAAAAATACATGAAGCACACACATGGGATGAGAATGTGTCTGGGGCCAAGGGTGAACGAACACTGGAAACCTCTTAGGTTCCTAGCCTCTCAGAATAGAGCTCTGTTAAGAACATAGAACAGGGGACTTCCCTGGCAGTCCAGTGGTTAAGACTATGCTTCCAATGCAGGGGGTTTGTGTTCGATCTCTGATTAGGGAACTAAGAGCCCACATGCCTTGAGGTGCCACAGAAAAAAATTTTTTTTAATATAAAAAGGAACATGGAACAGTTGGACACCTTCACTGTGGATCTGGTCCAACTAGAAGCCCAGCATCCTCCTTGCAGTCAGGGAAAGCTGTAGTCATTCTTCATGGCCCCTTCTTCCAGGCAGCCTTCCCTGATTGCCCCAGCCAGAAGGCCTTTCTCTCCCAGATGCCTGCCCCAAGGATGTTCCACAGGGTCCAGCCAGGCTCTCTGTCTGCCTCCAAAGACCATTTTCTTCCACTGCTTCCCTCTGCCTTTCAGGTCACAACCATTAGGAAGCATCATCACTTCTTGAGGGTCAGGGTTCTGTAGCATCTCAGTGAACCTATAACCTCCCTTCCTTAGAGCCCACCTGTGACTCCCACCTACTCAGAAAAAAGCCGAAGTCCTCACTCTAGGCCCCCATCCCCTCTCTGCCCTATCTCACCCCACTCCCTTTCAGCTCTGGCCTCTTGGCTCCCTTTGGAACACTTAAAGCACACTCTCACCTCAGGGCCTTTGCACCGGCTATTCCCTTTGCCTGAGACACATTTTCCCCAGGGAGCTCCATGGCTCTCCCCTGACCTCCCTTCTGAAAATCGCGCCCATGTGCATTAGGGATGCTCTGCTCCCGCTTACCTCTTCTCCTTAGTTCTGTGGGAAGCGGAGCTGGTGGGTGGGAGGAGGGAGGGGGAAGCGGGGCTGAGGGGGAGGAGGGGAAGGAATCACCTGCTGCATCTCCTCGTAAGTGATAAACAGGAAGTTCTCTTTGCCCTTCATCCGAATCCAGCCCTTAATGTGGTCAAACCAGGAGCCGAACTGCACTGCGAGCAGAGAGACAGGAGGGTGAGGGACGGGGAGCCGGGCCAGCCCCCCTGGGGCTTGGAGGAGCCCAACCAATGCCCCCTGGCCCAGGCTTGGCCCCTCAGAGCTGGAGGCCTCCCTCCAAGCCCCCCCCACCACCCCACCACTCTGTCTCTGCCTCGCTGTCTCTCCCCACTTCCTTCTTGGCCTTCCTCTGTCCCTCCTCCCATCTGGGCCTCCTCAGGGCTCACCAGCCCCCCAACCTCATGCACCCCAGTCCTCACCTTCGCCTTTGAGGAAGTTCTCCAGGAACTGGTCGGGGGTGCCAGGATCCTTCAACTGCCTGGCGATCTTGGAGTAGTGATAGAACGAGACTGCCACGTCCCGGGGGTTCCGGCCCATGTAGATCACCTGTGTGGGGGCAGAGGGAAGAGGGGAGAGGGTGTCAGCCCCTGAGGTTTCCTGCCCTCCAGCCCTCTCTCTTCTGATCTCTGCAGCAGGACGGACTGAGGATAGACTTCTGGAGGGACTTCCCAGCTAATCGGGGTTCAGATCAGTTAGCCTTGGTCCACAGCAGGGGAGAGCACCCTCCAGCCACACTCTGGGAAAAGAGAGGGACTGTTTTGATACCAGGTGGAGAGGCAGTTTGGCTTCAAGAAATAAAGAGTGAAGGAGACAGGCATGCAGGGCAGGTGATGAAGATCATGGTGAGGGGCGATGACCAACAGAGAAAGGCAGCCACCTCTGCTTCCTATCCCCACGGCTGAGGCCCCAGCCTCCTCCCCAGCCTCCCAGCCTCCACACGGCCCCAGAGGCTCTTTCTACACCGACACCTGACTGTGCCCTCCTTGGCCCTCTGCCCCAAGGCGGAGTCCCAGCCCCTGGGCCTGGCATTCAAGGCCCTGATGACCCAGTTCCAATCTGTTTGCCAGCTTGACATTCTGCTACTAGCCTTACTCCAGCCCCATCAGATATGTCCTCTCTCAAGACCAAGGTTAGCCATGCAGGTGGTCAGTCACACCTACGTGGCCAACCTCCAAGAAAAACCCTGGATGCCGAGCCTCGGGTGAGCTTCCCTGGTGGGTGACACTCCGTGCGTGTTGTCACACGTCTTTCCCAGAGGACTGACCACTGTCCATACAGCTCCACCGGGACAGACCCCAACAAAGCTGGTGCCTGGGCTCCTGCGGATGCGCTCCCAGGCACCTCCTCCCTTCACCAACTTTAATTTCTATCCTTTCTCTGTGCTAAGTCGCTTCGGTCATGTCCGACTTTTTGCAACCCTATGGACTGTAGCCTGCCAGGCTTCTCTGTCTGTGGGGATTCTCCAGGCGAGAATACTGGAGTGGGTTGCCGTGCCCTCCTCCGGGGGATCTTCCCAATCCAGGGACTGAACCTGAGTCTCCCGTGGAGCCTGCATTGCAGGCAGATCCTTTACCGCTGAGCCACCAGGAAAGCCTATCCTTTCACTGTAATAAGCTATAACCGTGATCATAACAGCTTCGCTGAGCTCTATGAGTCCTTACAGTGAATCACTGAGCCTGAAAGTGGTCTTGGGGACCCCTGGATTGCAATTCCCACCACTTCTCTGTCCACACTCACTCCCTTCCTTGGTGATCCCACCAGTCTCCTGGCTTGAATTCCTCTCTCCGTCTCTATTTCTTTATCTCTGTCTCTGTCTGTTTCCATTTCTGTTTCTCTCTGTCTCTATTTATGTACACACACATCTCAACAGGTTGCAAATATGCCCAGCACACATCACTCCTGTCAAGCCCAGATTCGTCTCTCTCACTGTCCACCAGCATCCTCCACTTGGGTCACAGCAGAGCCCCTCACCTTCCCCCCAAACCTCTCCTCCACTTCTCAGTCCATGGCAGCCCCAGCCTCCCAGCTCCTTACTGGACGTGCCAAACCCCCTGCCGTCACCCTTGACTGATGCTCCTCTCACACTCACATCCAACGTGCCAGCAAATCTTCCTAGTTCCAGCTTCAGAATACACTCCAAGCCCAGCCCCTTTCCTTCACCTCCACGGCACTGCCCTGTTTGTCTCCACGGCCACCTTGCACCTGGCCTGTCGCCTCCTCTCCGGCACTCCGCTTCTGCCCTCGCCCTGAGCGTCTGTTCCCTGCCTTGCAGCCAGAGGGCGCCCGGGAAAACCTAAGTTGGTCCCGTTTCTCCTCTGCGCAGAGCCCTCCCCTGGCTCCTGTCCCCCTCAGAGACAAGCAAACTCCCCACCAAAGCCCGTGTGGCCCTTGCACATTGTGGCCCCTGTTAAATCCCTCACCTCATCTCTACTCCGCTCCCCCTTGCTCACTTAGATTCAACCACACAGTCCTCCCGATTAGACCTCAGGCCTGCCACACCCACCCCAGGGCCTTTGCACCTGCTCAGGCCACAGCCTGGAACATTCTTCCACCATCCCCGACACCCCCGTGGCTCCTCCCCTCACATTCTCAAGTCTTTACTCAAATGGCATTATCCTGCTGAGGCCTCCTTTGACCCCTCCCCTATTTAGAATTGCAACCCTTACCTCTAACTCCAACCCCCACCTTCTCCTCCTTCTCGATGTGAATATATCATCTTGGATGTATCAAATATTTTCCTTATTTTTAAAAAGATGCTTATGTAAATTTATTTGGGATCCAGGATCTTAGTCCCCCAACAAGAGATCAAACCCATGCCTCCTGCAAAGGAAGCATGGAATCCTAACCACTGGACCGCCAGGGAAGCCCCAGCATTTTCCTTATCTATTCCCTCTGTTCTTGGCTTGCCCCCTTTAGAGCGTGGGCTCACAAGGCAGGTGTTCCTGGGCATGTGTTTGCTGCTGTTCTAGATCAGGACCAGGCACATAGTGGCTGCTTAATATGCTGAGTTCCTCAGAGAGTTATGCTCCACCCCTCCTCGACCCCTCCGATACACACACCCCTCCCTCGTCCTGTACCTTGGCCTTGGAGTTGAAGAAGGCCTTGGCGAAGAGCTGGATGGGGAGGTGGGAACTCATGAGGCGGGGGCTGGGCTGGTTGGGGAGGCTGAAGGCGCCCGTGATGGCTTCACACCAGGGCGACCGCTTCCAGATGGGCACCGAGTGGATCCAGGAGGGGTCCCCGTCCTTCAGGATTAAGCTCAGGATCTCAATCATCCAGTTGGTCCCTGTTGGGAAAAACTGGGCGAGTTAATTGGAGGTAGGGCTTCCCCGGTGGCTCACGTGGTAGAGAATCCCCCTGCACTGGAGGAGACCCGGGTTCCATCCCTGGGTCGGGAAGATCCCCTGGAGGAGGAAATGGCAACCCACTCCAGTACTCTTGCCTGGAAAGTTCCGTGGACAGAAGAGCCTGGTAGGCTACAGTCCATGGGGTTGCAAAGTGTCGACAGGGCTGAGCCACTAACACTTTCACTTCCTCCCTGTCTGCTGGCTGGATGCAGAGATGCCAGTGGAAACTGGGGCTCCTGGGGATGGCAGAGCCATAAAGCAAAAGAAGCGAGGATGCCGGAAGCTGCATGGATACCCCGCCCCCCTTCACTCCATCCATCCCGCACTGGTTGTGCAGGAGGCAAATACCCCCACCCCCACCTCCACCCCCAGGGTACATAGAATTTATTCCTTATGGACCAAAACTCCAGGATAGTTAAGGGAGGAGGCTGGGTCCTGTCCAGACCACACAGTTTTCGTTCTTGAAATCAGGAGACCTGCCCAGCCACACTTGTGCAGAAAGGATCCTTGGAGTTCAAAGGGGAATGATGTCAAGAGATGTTCTACCCAGATCCTTCCGGTAAAATTCATCTTGGCTAAGAGATGTGTGTGCACACCTGGGAGGATCCTGAAATATACCAGATACGGACTGTGAACCAGGCAAATCAAAATGATTGGCCAAAGGAAACCCGGAAGAAATGCCCCATAAAAGTAATTCAAACTGCACTAAGGTGCAACTCAGAGACTCTCCCCTTGAGTCGGCCTGCGTACCTTTTCCTCTTAATAAATAACTTGACTCGCGTCGTGACTCTCCGTTTGGTAGAAATTCTTTTCTGCAAAGCCAGAGGGCCAAGGCCCTTGTCACTGCCCACTGTCTAGTGGCTGGGATCTGGCGCTCTTACCGCCTCGAGCCAGCCACTCTCTGGCTGGGAACCCAAGCCCGGCTCTAAGCCATTGCAGGCCGAGGCCACGTGAGATCAGTCAGAATTTACAGGAATGAGAAATAGATTTTTTTTTTTTTTTTGCCTCACCGCATGGCTTGTGGGATCTTTGTTACCTGACCAGGGATTGAGACCAGGCAATGAAAGCATGGAATCCTAACCACTGGGCTGTCAGGGAATTCCTGAGAAATAAGTTTCTATTGGGTCAGCTTAATGAGATTCTGAAGCACTCCATTAATACACAGAGGAAGCTGGAACTGAATTCAGGTGGCTGGACTTAAAATCTCAGCGCTTTTCACCGCCCCTTCTTGGGAATAAGCCCTTGATTTCTTTGGTGGTGGTTTAGTCACTTAGTCGTGTCGGTCTCTTGCAACCCCATGGACTGTATAGCTAAGCATACTGTAGCTAAGAAACTGTAGGTAAGAATACTGGAGCGGGTTGCCATTTCCTTCTCCAGAGGATCTTCCTGATCCAGGGATCGAACTCCGGTCTCCCTCCTGCATTGCAGGCGGATTCTTAACCAACTGAGCCACAGTGCCACAAACATCACGTTGTAGGAAGGGGATCTCATTCATGACCCGGTTCACAAGTCTGGGTTCCAGGAGACTGCCGGCAGGTCAGATGAGAAATAACAATAATATGAACAGTCGCTGGGCCTTAGTGTTACATCGTCCTGGATTCTAACAACTACCCTGTGCCAGTTCCCGGTGTATTGTCTCTCGGCTCCAAACCCATTCCGGGTTCCCTGTTCCTTGACATGGGAGCTGGAGACGATGATCAGATCTCCTTGGCCACCTGGCGCAATGTGACGCTTGGTCAGTAGAGGGCGCTGGAGGAACCCTGCAGAAGGATGTGGTTTCTCTTCCTGGTTCTGCTTCTCCCAGAAGGCTTTTTTTTTTTAAATATTTATTTATTCATTTTTAGTTGAGCTGGGTCTTCCTTGTGGTGTGAGGGCTTCTCACTGAGATGGCTTCTCTTGTTGCAGAGCAGGGTCTCTAGGCACGTGGTCTTCAGTAGTTGTGGCCCACGGGCTTAGCTGCTCCCTGGAATGTGTCATCTCCCTAGACCAGGGATCGAACCCGTGTCCCCTGCACTGGCAGACGGATTCCTAACCACTGTACTACCAGGGAAGTCCCCCAGATGGCTCTTGTGGTGGACAGAGGCCAGCAGTGCAGCGCGCAGAAAGATGCAGCAGTGTGTATACAGTTGATATTGTGTATGAATGCAACAGACGGGAAACCAAGAAATGTGAATCAATAAGGAACTCGTTAAACAAGTTAAACAAGGATTCTTGTACATCCAATGTTATGAAATACTATGGAACTGTAAAAACCAACAAAACCCCAGGAAGCTGTTTGTTTACAGTTCTAAGATGCGATGATATCAAAATACAAGGAAAAAGAAGGCAAAACCATTAAAAAAAAAAAAAAGCAGAATGATGTGTATCATTTGTTAACTTTTGTGGGAAAAAAGTAACCAAAAAATGTATGTTTTTGCTTGTACATAAAATTATGAAAAGATACACAGGGACTGTTGGTGACTTGGGAGGAGAGGAATTTTTTGTACCTCTTTAATTTTGAACTATGAATACATGACTTTCTAAGAGAAATTAACATATTTTAAACTTAAAAAAATATCTAGAATAACTAGACATCATATGCAAACAAAGAACCTGGATCTACACCTCATATTATATGTAAAAATTATCTTAAAATGAGTCTTAGACTTTAGTGTAAAATCTAAAACTAAAATTTCTAGGAGACAAAAAAAGCCATCTTTATGACCTTGGTTTAGGAAAAGTTTCCTTAGCTATGACATCAAAGTCTGATCCATTAAAGAACAAACTGACAATGGGAGCTCATCAAAATTTAAACTTTTGCTCTGAGAAGACAGTGAAAAGAAAATGAAAAGACAAGCCACAGACTTGGAGAAAATGCCTGTAGAAAGCATACTCAGATTACATAAAGAGCTCTCAAAACTAAATAATTAGAAAATCAACCAACCAATTAAAAAGAGTCAAAAAAAAAACAACAAAAACAATCTGAGCAGACACATTGCTGAAAAAGGTATATAACGGTGGACTTCCTGGGTGGTCCAGGGGTTAAGAATCCACTTGCCAATGCAGGGGACACAAGTTGGATCCCTGGTCTGGGAACCACTATTAGTCAGCCCTGGTTCCACAGCTAATGAGGCTTGCGTGCTCTAGGGCCCACGAGCCAAAGTTTCTCAGCGTGTATGCCACAACTATTGAAGCTTGAGCGCCCTAGAGCCCACATGCCACCGCTACTGAGCTGAGTGCTGCAACTACTGACACCTGCTCTGCAGCAAGAGAAGCCGCTGCAGTGAGAAGCCCGCTCACCACGATGAAGAGCAGCCTTCACTTGCTGCAACTAGAGAAAGCCTGCACAAAAAGCCAGGAAGACCCATGCTGCAAAAAAAAAAAAAAAAAAAAAGAGAGATATGATAGTTTGTAAGCCTCTGGAAAAATGCTCAGCTTCACTAGCCAGCAGAGACATGCAAATACAAGCCACAGTGGAATACTAGAGCACGTCTGCTAGAATGATTTTGCCGGGACTTTCCTGGTGGTCCAGAGGTTAAGACTTCCTGCTTCCACTACAGGTAGCATGGGATCTGTCCCTGGTTGGGGAACTAGGATCCCACATTCTCTGTGGTGTGACCAGAAAAAAAAGAAGAATGGTTAAAAAAAATTTTTGACAATATCAAGTGTTGACAAGGACGCAGAGCATCTGGAGTCCACCGATCTTGCTGGTGAGAACACAAGAGGGTAAACCAGCTTTCCTGAAAGTCCAAGATGGTTTCCACTTTGGAACCAGTTTGGCAGTTTCTCACGTTAAGCATATGTATTTGCATAAACTCAACAAATAAGTGGAGAAGTATTTCCATGCAGAGACCTGTGTGAAATGAATTATGGCAGTTGTATTCACCATACGCAACCCAACCTGGAAACAAGCCAAGTGTCCTTCAGCAGATGAATGTATAAAACCCGCATGGTCTATCCATTTTCTGGAGTACTCCTCAGCACTAACAAATACAACTTGGGTGAATCTAAAATGCACCACTGGGGGCAGGTGTAGGAAGGAGAGGGAGGGACAGATGGAGAGAGTAGCGTGGAAACGTATGTAACACAGACAGCCAATGGGAGTTTGCTGTCTGACTCAGGGAACTCAGACCTGGGCTCTGTGACAACCTGGAGGGGCGGGATGGGGTGGGAGGTGGGAGAGGGACTCAAGAGGGAGGGGACATATGCATACCAATGGCTGATCCATGTTGACATATGGCAGAAACCAACACAATATTGTAATTATCCTTCAATCAAAAATAAATTAAGAAAAAAATGAAATAATTACTCTGAGTGCAAGACGTCAGTCTCAAAAGTTACATGGAGTATGACTCCATGTGTGTGGCATTTTGGGAAAGGCATAACTACAGGGGCAGCAAACGGATGACTGGTTGCTGAGGGATGGGGTGAGCAAAGAACTGACCACAGAAGGGTGTGAAGGGATTTTTGAGGGCAGGGAAAGCACTGAGTCCTAACCATTCAGGGTGCCAGAGTGTTCCCTGAACCATTCTACATCTCAATTGTAGTGTTTCCTGTGTATGTCTCAAAATTCGTAGAACTCCAAGAGAAATGAAAACATGTCCATAGACACATTTGTATATCAATGTTCCTACAAGCCTTATTAAGAGTCAGAGAATGAAAACAACCGAACTGACTGCTTATCAACTGATCAATGAATAAGCAGAACATAGTAGTCCCAATAGTATACCCCTTCAGAAAAGAATCCACCAGCAGTGCAGAAGACACGGATTCAATCCCTGGGACTGGAAGATCGCTGCAGAAGGAAATGGCAACCCCTTCCAGTATCCTTGCCTGGAGAATCCCATGGACAGGGAAACCTGGCGAGCTCCAGTCATTAGTGTCACTGAGAGTCAACTGAAGTGGCTGAGCACGCAGGCAGTACACCCATATCACGAAATATTATTCTGTTGTAAAAAGGGATGAAGCACTGACAATGATGTGTGTCAACCTCAGAAACAGGCTGGAACTTCCCTGGTGGCTCAGCGGTAGAGTCTGCCAATGCAGGAGACAGAGGTTTGATGCCTAGTCCGGGAAGATCCCATGTGCTTCAGCAAAACTAAGCTCCAAACACCCCACAGCTACTGAGCCTGGGCACCAGAGCCTGCAAAGCCACAACTCCTGAGCCCATGTGCCGCAGCGATGGCAGCCTGTGCAACCTAGAGCCCCTGCTCCACAGCAAGAGAAGCCACCATACTGAGAAGCCCGGGCACTGCAACCAGAGGGCAGCCCCCGCTTGCCACAGCTGGAGAAAGCCCACGCACCCACGAAGACTCAGCATAGCCAAAAATAAATAATAAATAAATAGAATTATTTTTAAAAAGTAGGCTAAAGTGAAAAAAAAGCCAGACACAAAAGACCAGCTATTGTACTATTCTATTTACACGAAATGTCCAGAATGGGCAAAGTCATAGAGTAAGAAAGCAGAATAACGGTGCCTAAGCCTTGGGGGTGGGGTGGGGGTGGGGGTTGGGAGGTGACGGCTAATGGGTACAGGGTTTCTTGTTGAAAGTGAAGTGAACGTGTGAATGCCTCAGTCATGTCTGACTCTTTGCAACCCCATGGACTGTGGCCCGCCAGGCTCCTCTGCCCATGAAATTCTCCAGGCAAGAACACTGGAGTGGGTAAGCCATTCTCTTCTTCAGGGGATCTTCCTGACCCGGGGATTGAACTCGGGTCTCCCGCATCGCAGGCGGATTCTTTACTATCTGAGCCACCAGGGAAGCTCTGTAAGTAATGGAAATGTTCTAAAACTGACTACAGTGATGGTTTGCACAACTCTGTGAATGTACTGCAGCCAAAGAACCGTGTACACTTTCCAATGAGTGGATTTGGAAGTATACAAAGCGTATGGTATGAGAATTATTCTTTTAAGTGTTACCCAAAAACTCCTCATAGAACTCTATGTTGAAAACGGTGAATATAATTTTTTGAAATTCTTCAAAAATATTTTGAAAAAATATCTTTGTTCAGAGCTGCGTCTCTGCACCTGGCAGACAGTTAGTAAGTAGCATTTCAGTAACCAGGTGGAGAAGATTAAGATCTTTCCTTCCGCCCTCTCTTCCTCCCTTCTTTTCACAAATATTTATTGAACGTGTTTCACTGTTTTAGGCTCAAGGAACACAGTCACGATCAAGAGGAACCACAATATCTACCCTCATGGAGCCAGGTTCTAGTGAGGAAGACGGACACTAAATCAACCAATGGAAATTTAGTACAGTGGCTGGCAGGCAAGACAAGTGTGAGGAGAGTTCAAGGATGGAGAAGCTGTTTTAGCCAGAAAGGTCTCAAGGAGCCAGCGTAGGGGCCGGGAGGGAGCGAGGCACCCAGGGATCCGGGGAAGGGTGCCCCCTGGCGGAGGGACCGGCCATTGCAAAGTCTTGGCTCTGAACAGACCAAATGGGTCCCCGTCCCCACCGCCCCTCCCGCGTTCTTCTCCCCCTTTGTCGTCGGCGTCCCCCTCTCACCCTCGGCCCCACACTCACCCAGCACTCTCCCTAGTGCCCCACCTCCCGGCCCGGCCCGGCAGGTACCTGACTTGGGGTAGGTGACGATGAAGATGTCATCGTCCTGCACTTCGGCGTTCTCTACCAGGCTGAGGCTCTCAGGCGAGTAGATGCCCACGGGGAAGAGGATGCCTTTGTACCTGAAGTATTCGCCTGACAAATTCTGGCTGTAGGAAGGTAGGGGAGATACCGTGAGGACCGGAGACGAGGCACGGACAGAGGTCACTCCTGGGAGAGCCTGCTTTTTTTCATTTTAATTAATTTTTTTTTTTTTGCCCTGCTGCCTCATGCAGGATCTCAGTTCCTCGACCAGCGGTTGAACCCACGCCTCCCAGTGGAAGCTCAGAGTCTTAATCACTGGACTGCCAGGGAAGACCCAAGGGGCCTGCGTTTGAGCATCCTTCGAGGTCCCAGGAGCCTGCCCAGGGGTCCAGCTTTACAGCAGAAGCTTCCAGAACTGATGGCTACAGAAGTGGAGGAGGGATCTTGGGGCAGAGGACAGAGGGCGACCAAAGACATGGGCGAGGGGCACCCTGTTCATTAGTAGGACTTTCTCTGCACTTCACTTCCTCGTCTGCAAAGTAAGGCTGATTTACTAACACTCGGTAACAATTCTGGGCTTCCCTGGTGGCTCAGAGGGTAAGGAATCTGCCTGCAATGCAGGAGACCTGGGTTTGATCACTGAGTCAGGAAATCCCCTGAAGAAGGGAATGGTACCCCACTCCAGTATTCTTGCTTGGAGAATGCCATGGACAGAGGAACTTGGCAGGTTACAGTCCATGGGGTCCCAAGGAGTCAGACACAACTGAGTGACTAACACTCTTACTTCACTTCATAACGTTCGTATGAAATGACAATGATTGGTATCTCCATTTTCTGGATGAAGACATCGAGGCCCACAGAGGTCAAGTGACTTGCCCAAAGTCACACAGCTGGCAGAACACACGGCCCTTCACCTCTGCAAAATGGGACTAAGCGCTCTCCTTATGTATACTCTTCCCCTCAACCCTCAAGGAAGATGCTCAGTCACCACCTGCATTTTACAAACACAGGCCAGAGGAGTCAGGTGACCTGCCCATTCCTGCACGGCCACTGAGACGCAGAGCTGACCTGCGAAACCCTTATGTGCAGTCACCCGGGAAGCCGGAAAAGTCTTAAACTTCAAGCCCCTCCCTGAAGCCACTTTCCCCAAAACCCTGAAGTGCGTTCACAAAGCCATACACGGACATACAGTGTCCCAAAGTGAGATGCTTTGAGAGCAATCCATTTAATTCTGTGACTCTTTGCTATGGCAGCCTCCCCTGGGGTTTCCTGTCTGTGGCATGGGAGAGAGATAGGTATTTGGGGGACCCCGCTAAGGTGAAACTGAGCTGAGGATACATTTCACTGGACTTCTGTGGGATATTTACAAGGTTGGCCAGCACGTCTGAGTATAGTTACAGGGATGGCAAGCTGGTTGGGTGCAGGAATTGCTTCTGGGAGCGCTGGTTGGGCATAAAGACAGGAAGGCTGGGGACATGGAAGTCAGATCACGATATAACACGTCCAAAGGAGCTTGGCATCAAAAGTATGGAGTATGGGAGGAGACTCAGGTTTTTGTTTTTTACTTTTTGGTATGGGCTTCCCTGACAGCTCAGACAGGAAAGAATCTGCTTGCAACGCAGGAGACCTTGGTTTGATCCTTAGGTTGGAAAGAACCCCTGGAGAAGAGGATGGCAACCTGTTCTTGACTAGAGAATTCCACAGACAGAGGAGCCTGGTGGGCTACAGTTCATGGGGTCACAAAGAGTCAGACTTGACTGAGCAACTACCACTTTCACTTTCTTCCCAAGGCATATGGGATCTTAGTTCCCTGACCAGGCACATGGAACCTGCACCTCTTTGCAGTGGAAGCATGGGATTTTAACTGCTGGACTGCCAGGCAAGTCCCTAAAATAACTGCTTTTAATAAAAAGGAAGTGAGGTGAGTGTTGGACCCAGTGAGGCTGAAACCCCAGCTGACTTGCACAGCACTTTCCTGTTATTTCTTCCTCATCTACCCAGTTGACAAATGAGAAAACTGAGGTCCACTGAAGTCTGCAGCTTGCCCAGGGATCTCCCAGTGTCCTTCCTGAAGGCCTCCACCAGCTTCCAAGATTTGACGGATGGGGAATTTCTCCAGGGCTTGGAATCAGGCTCAGGCTTGCAGGAGAAAGACAAAAGCTAGAGTATTGTTTCCTCTACGTGGGATCCCAGGAGGGTTCTGGGGAGCCCAGGTAAGGCTTGGCCCAGCCAGCGAGGGTTGCCAAAGGGCAGAGTCCCAAGGTGGGGGAGCTCAGAGGAGGCTATGGAGGAAGTTGGCAGGTGGGCTATGGTCTACTTGCCAAAGCCTCTTTTATCCCTGGTGAGGGGACTAGGAAGGAAGGGCTGGTTACCTTAGAGGGGTGGTGGCAGGGGCTTTGCAGGCCCTGCTTCTTAGTATCCAAAGTGGGACAAGTGTGAATAAGAGTGTGGTTCTGAGGGACTTCCCTGGTGATCCAGTAGCTAAGACTCTTAGTTTCCAATGCTGAGGGGCTGGGTTCAAATTACTCAACTAAAGAGTTCTCAAGTCGCAACTATAGATTCCACATGCCCACAATGAAGATCGAAGATCCTGTATGCCACAGCTAAGACCTGGTGCAGCCAAAATAAATAAATATTTAAAAACAAATATTTTTTTAAAGTGTGGTTCTGGAGCTGGGCGTCTCGGGCTCAGAGCTGAGCTTTGGCACTCTCTAGCCAAGGTAAGGCCCAGTGCTTCATCTCTCTGTGCCTTGGTTTCCTCAACTATAAAGTGGGGATAGAAGACATCACATAGTGTCTTGGTTAACAGCATAAACCCTGGAGCCAGAATCCATGAGTTTGTATTCTTCCTCCCTCCAGCTGTGGGGCTGTGGGTAACTCATTTGACCTCTCTCCGCTTCAGTTCTTTCATCCATAAAATGGGGATAATAAGTAAATATTACCTCATAGGATGGTTGTGAGCATGTAAAAAGTGCTTAGAAATGGGCCTGGCATAAGAGTATGCATTATACAAGTGTTTCTTAATTTTCGGTGGGAGGATTTAATGTATCACTTGACTTGTAGTCGAGTCAAGATAGGCTTTGACTCGTAGTCCACGTTCAATAAATCTGGACTAAATTTATTGTTATTACCCAGTAATAGAGGCAACACTAGGCGTTGGTGTGAGCCCAAAGGAGAGGTTACTTGGCACAACCTTTGGCACACAGTAGGCCCTCTGCTGGCCCTCAGCACGTTGTAATTAACTTTATTGTTCCGTGATTTCAGAGGTTGAGCACAGGCAGCGGAATTAGTGATGTCACTAGTTGTCAGGCAGATTTAACCCAGTGGGTGTGACTGTGAGGTCATCAGTCACTAGGCAGATTAGCTGCTAAGTGCCTGGGTCTTGGCTCCAGTGGGTTCCCTGTGTTCTCCGTGGACCCTAGGCAGCAGATCTCACCTCTCTGAGCCTCAGTTTCCTCGTCTGACACGTGAAGATAACGGTAATCTCAACCTCAGGGTTTTAATCCTACCTAAAGATTAAGAGGGATAATATATGCTCAGTCCCTGCCTCCTGACTGATGCTCAAGGCACTGAAGCTCCCTTTAGCGTTCAGTGCTATTTTAGACTTTGATCTCACCAACAGCTCCTTAAGGAAGAAATGTCCTCCCCAGCTTATGGAACAGGAAAATGGAGTTGTCAACAAGGAAAAGATCCTGTGCCCTTCAGGAGTCCCCGAAATAGTCACTGAATGCATACATGCATAAATATGAGGGTGTCCCACCATCCCTTGGGCTTCCCTTGTGGCTCAACTGGTAAAGAATCCGCCTGCAATGCGGGAGACCTGGGTTCGATCCCTGGGTGGGGAAGATTCCTGGAGAAGGGAAAGGCTATCCTTTCCAGTATTCTGGCCTGGAGAATTCCATGGACTGTATAGGCCATGGGGTCACAAAGAGTCAGACACAACTGAGCGACTTTTACTCACACCATCCCCTTCAGCGCAATCTCCACCCCCAGGGGACCCTATCCCAGGAAGCCAGGGTGGAATCCACAGTGCTAATACATTGTTGGTGCCTAACCAGTATTTGACCGAATGAATGCATGCATGAATGAATGAATGTATGAAGGAGTGAATATGTGATGAATTCGTAAATGAATGAATGAATGTGTGAGTGAATGAATGAATGTATAAAGGAAAGAATATGTGATGAATACGTGAATGAATGTGTGAATGTGCAAATGAATGGACAATAGAATGTTTGAGTAAATGAATGAATGCATGAACGTGTGAGTGAATGAAGGGGGTCACTTGGGAAAAAAGTTAAGGAAAGTTAAAGAGCACTTGTTACAACCATTCGTGTTCCTCCAGGGTTCTCAGTCCCCAGCATTTTTAGAATCCCCCAGGGAGACGTCAGAAACTCCCGAAGCCCAGCCTCATTCCAGGTTAACAGTGTCCAAACTTCACCACTGCGCCCCTTGAGCCCAGAACAACCAGCTACTCAATAAATGACTGAACATCAATATTCAATTAACAATCAAGGCGTGATGGGGGCGACCTGGGACCTCCCGGTATGTCATGAGGCTACAGGTGAGAAAATGGAGGTTGAGGGAGAGGGAACCACGTGACCAAGGCCACTTGGCAAGCACCAAACAGAGCTGAGATGTGACCTTGAGCCCCGCAGACAGTTCCTCCTTCCTCATGTCGCCCCACTCCTGCCAAAGCCATCCAACGCCCCGAGTACTATTCAGCCTCTGGCCTTGTATCTGCCATTCCTCCCACCAGGAATGCTGTCTCCCTGCTCTTCAGCATGGTGGCCTGGCTGGGGTTGGGGGGTCGGAGGGGCGGGGATCTGGAGTCCTGCTTGGCTGAATCTCACTGTGTCCCCAGACAGGTGCTATGCACCCTGTCTTCTCTTCCCACCTGGTAAATTAAATCTGGCCCCGGGGTGACCTTGCTTCTCCCTGGGTTCTGAGCCCAGTTGGTTTCCAGGTCAGCTCCAGGCCCTGCGGCACGCAGCGATCGCTTGGCTGGAGCCGAGGAATGAAGATGACAACTGGGCTGGGGGCAGAGACCTGCAGCAGGAGGAACAGCAGGCAGCTCACGTGATGGGCAGTGGGCCAGGGTCGTAATTAGCCTCCTCAAAGGGGCCTGGCCTGGGACTTCCCTGGGGATCATGGCTAAGACTCCACATTCCCAACACAGGGGGCCCTGGGTTCGATCCCTGATAGGGGAACTAGATCCCACATGCTACAACAAGGACCCAGCACAGTCAAATAAATAAAATAAATAAAAACTTAAAAAAAAAAAAAGGCCTGGCCTGCCCTGCTAGGGAGACCCCAGGACACAAGACTATGAATGGCCCAACCTGGTGAGCCTCCTTCCTGCCACCCCTGACCTCCCAGTCCCTCAGGCCCTGGCTCTTCCGCTCGGTCCCCACCACCCCGGTCCAGCTCAGCTCTCCTCCTTGCCCTCTGGATCGTCAACCCAGCCTCCTCTCCAGTCTCTTGGCCTCCAGTTTCTCATTCCTGTTCATCTCTGATTGGCCCAGAGCTCAAGGCCCGACATAGCCTGGTGGAGGGGAATTGTATCAGAACTTGGGTGCCATCCATCAGTATTTTTGTTGAAGGGACTTCCCTGGTGGTCCAGTGGCTAAGACTGTGCTCCCAATGCAGGGGGCCCGAGTTTGACCCTTCTTCAGGCAACTAGATCCCACATCCTGCAACTAAGCCCTGCTGCTGCTGCTGCTAAGTCGCGTCACTCGTGTCTGACTCTGTGCAACCCCATAGATAGCAGCCCAACAGGCTCCCCGGTCCCTGGGATTCTCCAGGCAAGAATACTGGAGTGGGTTGCCATTTCCTTCTCCAATGCATGAAAGTGAAAAGTGAAAGTGAAGTCGCTCAGTCGTATCCAACTCTTCGCAACCTCATGGACTGCAGCCTACCAGGCTCCTCCGTCCATGGGATTCTTAAGGCAAGAGTACTGGAGTGGGGTGCCATTGCCTTCTAAGCCCTGGGTGCAGCCAAATAAGTAAATATGTGTGTTGAAGAAATAAAAATAGCACTCACAGTGCTTCCTGGCCTGACACTCCTCATTCCATTATAAGCCTTAATTTGCTTATCCCCTCAACAACCCTAGGAGGCCACCGGACATTGCTACCCCCGAGTTACAAATGAGGAAGTAGAGGCTCCAAGAGGCAGCGTCACTAGGCTGCTATCACACAGCTGCAGAGGGCAGAGCTGGGGTCTGAACCCAGGCAGCGTGGCCCTGCAGTCTGCACCCTGGGCCGCCCCTTGCCATGGGGGTAGCCCCTCCCCACTCGCCATTCAGTTGTGCTCAGGTGAGCTCATCCTGGGCACAGGCTGTAGGGGATCGAGGGTGGAGGGGGTCAGGAAGACACCGATTTGGCTTCAGGCAACGCACATAACCTAGGTCTCAGTGTCCTCCTCCTTCCCCTTGGTCACAGGACCGTTTAACTCATGTACGTGATCATTCTGAGTATTCTACTGTATACCAAGGCTTCCCGGGGGGCCCAGTGGTAAAGAATCTGCCTTACAACGCAGGAACTGCAGGAGATGCCGGTCCGATCCCCGGGCTGGGCAGATCCGCTGGAGGAGAGCATAGCAACCCACTCCAGTATTCTTGCCTGGAGAACTCAGTGGACAGAGGACCCTGGAAGGCTACAGTCCGTGGGATTGCAAAGAGTCGGACATGACTTAGCAACTTAAACAACAACAATAATTGTATATTAATAGACTTCCATGAAATATCTTAATATAAGCAAAGATTTTAAAGCAGAGTTTCTCCCTCTCCTGGGAATTCACCCAAGAGAAACGATGTTCACATCAACACGAGTACTCAAGTGTTTATAGCTGCCCTATTCATAATCTCCCCAAACGGGGAAGAATCCAAATGTCCTTCAGCGGGTGAGTGGATAAACAGTGGTACACACACACCATGTGATACTACTCAGTAATGACAAGAAACAAGCCTTTGATACCCACCACCACACAGATGGGTCTCAAAGGCATTGGGCTAAGTGAAGGAGGCCAGTCTAAGGAGGTCACGATGTGTATATTTCCACTTATACGCCTGTAGTGGGCTGAATGATGGGCCCCAAAGAGGTCCATGTTCCAGTCTCTGGAACTTGCAAGTGTGTTCCATTGCTCTACAAAAGGAATTTTGCAACTGGGACTATGTTAAGAATTTTTAAAGTGTGTGTGTGTGTTTTAAATCTTTTGACTGGGCCACATGGTACATGAAGCCTTAGTTCCCCAACCAAGGATCGAACCCGCATCCCCTACGTTGACATTGTGGAGTCTTAACCACTGGACCACCAGGGAAGCCCCGTGTTAAGGACTTTGAAATGGAGAGGGAATTTAGTGTGCCCCGAATTACAAGGGTCCTTCTAAGAGGGAGGCAGGAGGGTTAGAATCAGAGACAGAAGATGTAACAACAGAAGCAGAGGTCCAGAGAGGAAAGAGATTGGAGGAGGCCACGCACCTGGCTTTGAAGATGGAGGAAAGGGCCACAAAGCAAGAGATGGAGGTGGCGTCTGGGAACTGGAAAAGGCACAGGAGGAAAAGGGAGGAACGACCCCTGCTGACACTGTGATTTTAGCCCAGTGACTCTGATTGCAGACTTCCGACCTTCAGAAATGTATGAGCACAAATTCATATTGCTTTAAGCCACTCAGTTTGTGGCAACAAGAAACGAATGTGTCATTTTGGACAAAAGTCTATGTGGACTTCCCCGGTGATCCAGTGACTAAGACTCCGCGCTCCCAATGCAGGGGGCCTGGGTTTGATTCCTGGTCGGAACTAGATCCCACATGCTGGTCTAAAATAAAGATTCCATATACTGCAACTTAAAAAAAAAAGAGAGAAAGAAAGAAAATCTGCAAGCTGCAATGACAATCGAAGATTCCACATGCCGCAACTAAGACCCAGTGCATCCAAATAAATAAATATTTGTTAACAGGTATTTGGGCAGGGAACAGATTAGTAGCTGTGGGGGTGGGAGGTTGGCAGTGGAAGGGAAGAGGGCAGCTAGAGATGGGGCAAGGAGGGGTCCCTACAAAGGGGTGATGGTGTGGGTTTGTGTCCTCATTGTGGTGATGGTTACACAAATCTATATATGTGTTAAAATTCATAGACCTATACACTGCCCCCCAATACAAAAATCAATTTTACTGATTGACTTAAAAAAAAAACTTTTTATATAAATACTTAACTCCCACTAGCCATTATTATAGCAAGACACCCTCTTGGCCAGCGTCCCTCTTGGTGACACAGGGTTGTACAACAATGCAACTCCTGCCTACTTTATAGGCCTGCCTCGGATCTGCTGTGTGACCTGAAGTCACTCTCAAACCCTCTCTGGTCTCACTTGAAGAACGAGCAGGGATGGGGGCAGAGACCAGAGGCCTCTTTCCCAGGGACCTACCTCCCAATCTGATGTCCAAAGAGCGCTCCCGGTGTAGGGAGCTTTAGGCCTTTTGCCTGCAATGAGGCAAATTCATTCATTCAGCCCACAGGTATTTTATTGAATCCGTGGTATGTACTGCTGCTGCTGCTGCTGCTAAGTTGCATCAGTTGTGTCCAACTCTGTGCGACCCCATAGACAGCAGCCCACCAGGCTCCCCCGTCGCTGGGTAGGGGCTGAAGTGAAGTCGCTCAGTCGTGTCTTGACTCTTTGCTACACCATGGACTGTAGCCTACCAGACTCCTCTGTCCATGGGACTTTCCAGGTAAATAGTACTGGAGTGGATTGCCATAGGGGGATACAAAAATGAGTGCAACTGACGACAACAACAACAAAAAAGCCTATCGCAGCTTAAGTTTGAATGAACAATAAAATTAACCCAATATGTTTTAAATGTAGTGTATGGGATGGTGATGGGGGTGGGGGTGGGGAATGAAGCCGGTGGGGGAAAGGAGGCATCTGGGGTCGGAAGGGCTTGTAATTTGAGATGCATGGAGTCAGGGGGAGGTCTCTCTCGGAGAAGGTGACTTTTGAGCAGCCCTGCAGGAGGCGAGGGGAGAGCCGAGTGTGGGTACCAGAGGGAATACTGGGTGCAAAGGAAACGGGAGACGGCAGGTTACTGGGACTCTGAAGGCTGGTGGGAGGGGAACTCTCCCACCCCCTCCGCCCCCGACTCCCGCGTTTCCAAGCACGCGATGCAGCTGCAAGGGGAGTATTTCCGCCTTTCCGCAGCGCGGTGCTGCTGACTCACAGCGGGTGCCTGCGGTCAACTTGCCTGCCTGTCTAGGGAGAGCGGTGCCAAGGCTCCTCCAGCCTGAGCCGGGTTCAGTGCCCTCAGTCCCAGGACACCCTGTGCAGTGGCAGCCGCCCTCCTTTGCCTGGACTGTTCTCTCTCTTTCCCCTCCCGAAATTCCTCCGCTTGGAGCCCATCTGGGGCACGCGCCCGCGTCTCCTGCGGCCACCTCCACCTCCGTGGGATGACTCACGCCTTGGCCAGAGCTCAGGGAAGCGGGCTCTTCCCCTCTGCTGCTGTGGGCTGCGGCAGGCAGCCGGGGAGACGGGATCAGAGTAACCTCTTTGGGAAATCATTTGGCAACATTTGTCTTATACAAGCCACCTCCCCGCTCAAGCAGACCTGGCCGATGTGCTTTTTCACCCGGGCGGCATCCTGTTTGCTTCTTTCACAGCCCTTTTAGTACTTTGTTACTATTTTCTTTGTCTAGTAATAGAGCTACAAAGGAACAGAAATTCTGCGTCTCCCATGTCCCACCTCCAAGAACCAGCATCAGGCAAGCGGCACTCCATTATGTTTGTTGGAGGCACAAATGAATGTGATTTCCAGAAATTTATGAGATGGGTGCCCTTGAAGTGAGGTGATGTTGTAGGTACCAAAGTACCAATTGCAGCATTGTTTAGAAGAGGTATAAACATGTTCTCTGAACAAGAGAACTGGTTAAATAAATCAGAACTGAGTGAATAAATCACTGGCCGGCAAACGTTGGAATCCAGCCACTGGAAAGGAGGCGTTTATGTTTTGATAGGGATTTGGACTACACATACATTTCTCAAAATGGCACACTTAATAGATTTGTGCGGTGTACTGAATATAAACATCATCTATTTTCAAAAAGCACAAAACCAAGTATTGAAGTCTGTTTCATAATATGCAGCCTGGAATGCTTAAGGTGAAGTGTTCCCACGTCTGCAGTTTACTCCTTGGAAACGCATCACCAGTAAGAATTGCTGGGTGCATAGATGGATGCACAGATCTATGATAAAACAAGTCTAGTAAAGCTGTAGGGGTAGTGGATACAGAGCAGGTGTGCCATGGATGAGTCCTTCAAAGTTTTTATATGTCTTGAAATTTTGATAACAAAAGGTCGGAGGAGTAAGGAGATGGCATTTATTTGGGAAGATGTCTGAGATATTGCAGAGAGTGAAAAGACGAAGGGCAGAGCCAGAAATAAAAGTGTCTTGCTGCCGATGCTGCTAAATCACTTCAGTCGTGTCCGACTCTGTGCGACCCCATAGACGGCAGCCCACCAGGCTCCCCCGTCCCTGGGATTCTCCAGGCAAGAACACTGGAGTGGGTTGCCATTTCCTTCTCCAATGCATGAAAGTGAAAAGTGAAAAGTGAAAGTGAAGTCGCTCAGTTGTGTCTGACCCTCAGCGACCCCATGGACTGCAGCCTTCCAGGCTCCTGCGTCCATGGGATTTTCCAGGCAAGAGTACTGGAGTGGGTTGCCATTGCCTTCTCTGAAAAGTGTCTTAATTATGTAAGACATAAGTAAGTGGGACTTTCTGGGTGGTCCAGTGGTCAAGATTCTGCTCTTCCATTGCAGGGGTCATGGGTTTGATCCTTCTTTGGGGAACTAGGATCCAGCAGCCAAAAATAAATAAATATTTTATAATAAACAATAACAAATAAGTAAGTAAAGACAAGATATGCACTTAGAAATCTTCTGGCACTATAGTATTAAAAGTGGTTACTCAGGGGATGGGTCTGGGGGAGCTGTGTCTGGGGGGGCTGTGAGAACTAGAATTTTCCATTTTATGTCTTTGCACGTCTTGAATTCTGAATTGTGAGCGGGGCAGCTGTGGCTGCCAGGTGCTCGCCCTCTGCCCCATGGCTGGTGGGATCAGTGAGATGTCTCCAGAGACTTGGGAGTCAGGGGTGGAGGATGGCAGAGCCCAGACCTGGCATCACGTGACCAGGAGAGCACTCCTGGGGTGAAATATGAGCTTGAAATGAACTTCAAAGGGTGGGTGGGGACAGGAGAGAGCCCGGGGGCTGGGGAGGGGAGTTTAAGTCCCCTAGACTGCCTGGATATAGCACAGGCGTCTTTTTCCCTTTTTTTTTTTTTAAGAAAATCTAATTAGGAAAATAAATTGTTGGATCGTATCTCTGTATTTATTGATCATCTGGGTTTATTAATAAGTTATATGTATTTATTATCCTCTGGGTCTGTTAATAAGTTAATGGCCTCCCCCAACGCTGCCATGCCAGCTTCAGGGGCCCCCTATATTACCAGCTTGATGCAAAACCTAACCATCCTTACAGAAGTACGTGCCATCCTGTTCACGGTGTGGGCATTGAGATCTCTTCTCCGCTGCCCTTCATCCTCCTTCTAAACAATATTGATATCAGACCTTACACCTTCCTCTGCGTCTTGCTGATTTTTTATTACGGCAATCTTTTCAAATCTGTAGCCATCTCCTTTTTAAAAATAGCTGCCAGACCATTACTTACAATTGCTGAGGTAGAGAAGCCAAAAAAGTGTCCATCAACAGATGAACGGATAGAGACGATGTGATATATGTGTGTGTGTGTGTGTGTGTGTGTGTGTGTGTGTAATACTACTCGGCCATAAAAAAGAAGGAAACTTTTGCCAAAATGGCAATATGAATGGACCTGGAGGGCATTATGTTGAGTGGAATAAGTCTGACAGAGAGAAACAAATACTGTAGGATATCACTTATATGTGGAATCTCAAAAATACAGCAAACTAGTGAATAAAACAGAAAACAGCAGATTCATGGACACAGATAACAAACTAGTGGTCAGCAGTGGGGAGGAGGAAGCAGGGAGGGGGAGGGGGGGAAATTTTTTAAGGGTTATTGGTTGAGATTGACATATATGCCCTGCTAGGTATAAAACAGGTAACTAACGAGGACCTGCTGTGTAGCACAGGGAACTCCACCCAGTGCTCTGTGCTGACCTAAATGGGAAGGAAATCCAAAAAAGAGTGGATGTATGTATACATATAGCTGACTTGCTTTGCTGTACAGTAGAAACTAACATAACGCTGTAAAGCAACTGAATTTCAATAAAAATAAAAGAAATTTTTTAAAAATGATAAAAGAGTTATTATGGGATTTTATGAAGTTGTGTGTGAAAGTTTTGAAAATTACAGAATTTAATTTAAAGAATCTTTCATTCAATAAAAAACAGTTTTCATAGCTGCAAGACAGACATCCCATTTCCACCTTTTTGACATTATTTTCCTGTTGAGGGAAACTCCTAATTTGGTTTTTCATGTTTTCAATTATTTAAATGATATATGGAAATTATTATCACCTAAAGTTTTGGAATCATTATTTTTCTGCTCATGAAAAATAACGTATAGGACATTTGGAAGATACAAAAAATAATAGAGAAGAAAATAAATGTCATAGGCAATTCCCCTACTTAGAAACAAATGACTTTGTTTCTCAAAACCTCCATTTCAAGTGAGTTTTGACAAATGCATAATAACTCCAAGTAATCTAAATCTCTATCACAATACACTTAAAAATTTGGAGGAGGGGGGCCATGCCATGCAATATAGCATGTGGGATCTTAGTTTCCTGACCAGAGGTTGAACCCACAGCCCCTGCACTGGAAGCACAGTCTTAACCACTAGACCACCAGGAAAGTCCCATTATCATGATACAGAATAGCTCATCAACCCAGAAAACTTCCTCTTCCCAATTAGCCCCCTCCTCGAGGCTACCATTGTTCCGAGTTTTTCCATCGTAAATCGACTCGGCTTGTCTTGGACCTTCTAGAGCTAACAACTTACAGAAAGCACTTGGGTATCTGACTTGTTGCTGCTGTTCAGTTGCTCGGTCATGTCCAGCTCTTTGCCACCCCAGGGACTGCAGCAAGCCAGGCTTCTCTGCCCTTCACTGTCTCCCGGAGTTTGCTCAAATCCAGGTCCTTTGAGTCGGTGAGGCTATCTAATCGTCTCTTCCTCTGCTGCCTGCCTCTCCTTTTGCCTTCAGTATTTCCCAGCATCAGGGTCTTTTCCAGTGATTGGAAGGACTCATGCTGAGGCTGAAACTGTAATACTTTGGGCACCTGATGTGAAGAGCCAACTCAGTGGCACCCGACTTTGCTTAACATAATACTCTTTGACATGCATCCTTGTATAAACATAAATGTACATTACATATCGAGTTTGTTCCTTTTTATGGCTGAGTAGAATTTGACAGTAGGACTAGATTACGGTATGTTGCCCTGTTCTCCTGTTTATGGCTGTTTCCAGCTTTGGCTAGTGCCCACAGACCCACTGGGACCATCCTTTGCCTTCGTGTGGAACCCACATTCTCATTTCTCTTGGGCCCCTTATTTAGTAGCAATGGAATTGCTAGGGCATCATACTCTTTGGATTATAGTAACTATAGACTTTGAAATCTGATAAGGTCAATTCTTCCTCCTCATTCCTTTTTTTTCCTTCCCTTGGCTCTCCTTGCACATTTAAAATCTATACATACTTTTCAATGACTCTTTGATTATTACTTTGATGATGGTGATAGAGGACAATCTAGCTCTATCTGTGGATTACTCGCTTCGAAATCTCAGTGTTCTCTGTACTGCATCCATGGCTGTGTCCTTTGAAGCCCAGCAGATTCTCTGTGGGCTCGTTGACCTGCGCTGCCCCCCCTTCCACTGGGTCCCCACACCAGCACAGCCAGGGTTATTCTGCTCCCAGCAGCAAGTTCAATCTGTTCCCTACACACTTCATGCTCCACCACACCGAACTCTGCATGTGCTGTGCCTTTAGCCTAAAGGCTAATAATATTTCAGGTATATTGGGTTAAATAAAAAACATACTTAAAATTGGGTTTCCCGGGTGGCGCTAGTGGTAAAGAACCCTCCTGCCAAAGCAGGAGGCATAAGGGATGCAGATTTGATCCCTGGGTCAGGAAGATCCCCTGGAGGAAAGCTTGGCAACTCCAGTATTCTTGACTGGAGAATTCCACGGAGAGAGGAGCCTGGCAAGGGCACCCCACTCCAGTACTCTTGCCTGGAAAATCCCATGGATGGAGGAGCCTGGTGGGCTGCTGTCCATGGGGTCGCAAAGAGTCGGACACGACCGAGCGACTTCACTTTCACGTTTCACTTTCATGCATTGGGGAAGGAAATGGCAACCTGCTCCAGTGTTCTTGCCTGGAGAATCCCAGGGGCGGTGGAGCCTGGTGGGCTGCCGTCTATGGGGTCGCACAGAGTCGGACACAACTAAAGTGACTCAGCAGCAGCAGCAGCAGCAGAGGAGCCTGGAAGGCTGCAATCCATGGGGTCACAAAGAGCTGGACACAACTGAAGGGACACACACAGCAACATACTTAAAATGAATTTCACTTGTTTCTTTTACTTTTTTTTTTTTTTTGTAGGACTAAGAAAAGGTTTACCAAGGGAGCTTGGGTTATGTATCTATGGGCAGTGTTGGTCTGGAGGGTGGTCAGACCACAGACTCATTGACCCTATTTGAGGTAGACCAGCCCCCCTCCCAAGGTGCCGGCCCCAGATGGGTAGCCCCTCCTTCTAGTTCAAGGCCCCCCTCTGATCTCTGTTTCTAGCATGGAGATAAAAGAGCAATATCTCTGGAACAAATCCCAGATGTATGAGTCCTCTCCGGGGCCTCAGTTTTCCCATCTGTAAAATGGGAACCCTGACAGCACCACCCTCACAAGCCTGTTGTGAAAATGGGAAAGGTTCACCCACACAAAGCTCCGAGCACAAGCCTGGCGCGTGGCCAGTGCTTAGGAAGGTCATAATTATTACCATCTTTCACCCCGTCCCCACCCTTTTTGGCACCCGGTCTCCTGGCTCAGAAGTGGTCACAGGAATCCAAGAAGGAGGAAGGAAAACCCCATGATCCCTGACTCAGCAGAGTATGGCGAGTCTAGCCTGTCCCGGGGCATCATCCGTTTCATGAATGCGGAACTCCCAGGAGGATCCTGTGTGCCCAGTGGGTTCCATCTGGCGGGTGTCCGGGGCCGGACTGGAACTCAGGACTGCCTTCCTGCGGGCTGTGTGACTCCTGACACAGGCATTCCTGTCTGCAAGGGCAGAGTCCTCAGGGGCACTGGTCCAGGTAACCCCATGAGTAGCTGGCCCTCTGCTAGGCCCTCTGATTCAGACCTCCCAGCGAGACTAAGGGCCTGTGTTTTTTTGGCTGCAGTGGGTCTTAGTTGTGGCATGCAGAAGCTTTAGCTGCAGCATGCAGACTCAGTTGCGGCATGTGGGATCGAGTTCCCTGACCAGGGATCAAACCCAGGCCCCCTGCACTGGGAGTCCGGAGTTTTAGTCACTTAGTCACCAGGGAAGTCCTCAGGGTCTCCCTTCTTGTCTTGGCATTTGATGCCACTGATGGTCCACCAGGGCCCACTCTGTGTCCCCTAGAGCCTACCTTTGGCAAACTAGGCTTCTCTCATTCTTTCCAAGGGGGGCCTGGATGCTCCCACTTCCTGACCCCTGCAAAGGACCGAAGCCACAGGTGGGATGCAGGCCCGCCTCCCACCACCCCCTCCCTGGCCTCTAGAGAGCAAGTGGAGACGGAAAGACTTCCTTCCCTCCCCTCTCCCAGCCTGCTTGGGGTGGGTGGTGGGGAGAAGGGAAGGTAGGAGCTAGGGGCTGTGAGCATCTCTCTCTAGTTCTCCACAGGGCATCTGATTTATTCATGGAGGTCCAGAACCCCACCTCCTCTCTGCCTGCCCAAATTCCACCCAGGCAACAAGCTCAAGGTTTGATTACATGTTTACTGCCTTTAAAATTTTTTTTAGTGGGGGGCTGTGCCTCATGCGAAGAGTTGACTCATTGGAAAAGACTCTGATGCTGGGAGGGATTGGGAGCAGGAGGAGAAGGGGACGACCGAGGATGAGATGGCTGGATGGCATCACTGACTCGATGGACGCGAGTCTGAGTGAACTCCGGGAGTTGGTGATGGACAGGGAGGCCTGGTGTGCTGTGATTCATGGGGTCGCCAAGAGTCGGACACGACTGAGCGACTGAACTGAACTGAACTGAACTGAACTGTGCTGCTCAGCATGAGGGATCTTATTTCCCGAGACCAGAGTTCAAACCCTTGCCCCCTGCAGTGGAAGCACAGAGTCTCAAAGTCCTAAAGTCCCGAAGTCCTCAAATTGTCCCAGTAGCTTGGCCCTCCTCAAGGAAGCAGGAGCCGGGGCTGTAAAACCTGGGTTGGTGCCCTCAGAGGGTGAGATCTGAAAGGACCTTGCTTGGGGTTCTCCAAGATCAGAGGGAGGAGGGAAGGGGAAGGGTACAGCAAGCACAGATCCAAATGCCCACGAGGCTTCCGGCCTTGACCTTCTTGGGAAAGGGCTGGTCAAGGTGCAGCCCAGCGCACAGCATTTTCCAGGAAATGCAGCACTATAGCTACTAAGCCTCCCGTCTGGGCAGGGCTGTCTCGCAGATCCACCTGCTGCCTCACTTTGCTTATTCCCATATTCCTTTCGTAACTGCCCACCCCTTCCAGGGCGTGATAGAGTCAGCCTGTCCTGGTTCACGTCCTGACTACACCTTGCTTGACAGCTCTGTGACCCTGGACAAGTCACTCAACCTCTCTGGGCCTCAGTGGCCTTCATCATAAATAGAATGATCACAGTTAATCATTCACATGGCTTAATCTCAACTGGTTGTTGTGGATTAAATGAGATAATGGGTGGAAGATACTCAAGCAAAGTGATATTAAAAAGATTCTCTAGGGATTACCATCCTCTGGGCTTGTCCCTGCATCATCTCTGCCTCCTGGGTTTTGCTTACCTCTTGCTTCTAACTTCTTCCTCTTAAAATTTTAGTTTTGCGCTTAATGAGCCCTTTCTAGTCCACTGGATACCTACAAGTCTCCACGGAACACGTATAACATTTCTAAACCATAATTTGTGATGCGTGTGTGTGTGTATGTATATGTGTTGGCTACTCAGTTGTGTCCGACTCTTTTCGACCCCACGGACTGTAGCCGGCCAGGCTCCTCTGTCCATGGGATTCTCCAGGCAAGAATACTGGAGTGGGTTGCCGTTTCCTCCTCTGGGGGATCTTCCTGACCCAGGGATCGAACCTGGGTCTCCTGCATTGCAGGCAGATTCTTTATCACCTGAACTACTGGAACATTTCAAACAGTAAGCCTCTGGGCTCCTCCTTGTACCATTGGCCTCCCCCTTCAACCATCCTGAATTAAATCCTTACCAGTCATTTTTTTTTTAATTGGACTTTTAAAAAAAACTACTGTGTGTTTTCGTTTGTTTGGGTTTTGGGTCACACTGTGCAGCATGTGAAGTCTTAGTTCCCCAATCAGGGATCGAACCCACATCCCTTGACTTAGAAGCGAGGACCCTTAACCAGTGAACCACCAGGGAAGTCCCAGTCAATTGTTATGCCAGTATTCAAAAAATGATACATGGCCTAGCTTTCCTGGCTTGGGAGAGGGGGAAGCTTAAAAATGGGAGTGGGCTGTAGTCAGTTCCTGGGAGTCCATTCTAGCCCTTAACATTGAAAGTCATTCACGTCACTTCCAACAGCCACGGTCCTTTTTCTCCAGTCTCCTCCTCTGCGTGCCCCGCCCCTCCTCACCTGTCTTCCAACCCTGAGTCATCCTGCCAGCACCAGCTCCAAGCCTGCCTCATCTCTCCTCCATTCATTCCTTGACATTCTCAGAGCACCTCCCCCACCCGCCCCCAGCAGAGGATGGCAGAGGTGGTCCCAGCTCCGTCCCTGCCTCTGGACCGCTCCACCTTTGAGTACCATGGCATATGTTTGAAACCAGAAGTATGATCAGGAAACCTACCTATGGGGGCCAAGAGTCTTAAATTGGGTGAAGATTTTGCCAGGTGAAGGAGCGAGGTCATTTCAGAAGCAAAGGCCTGAAGGTGTGAGATCTGGGTCAGACAGGATGTGGAAGCTGTCAGGTGAGGCCCAGGCAGCCAGGAAGGTGGAGGATGGAGCTGAGGGAGAGGTGTGTACAGAGAGGCACTCTCACAGAGGGAGCACAGGCAGCAGTGGGACTCCAGCCTCACTCCCCCATTTTAAGCCATAGCTGCTTAGTTTTGATCTCTATCACGTATTTCGGCTTGGACATAAAATTTCTCCTGGATAAAGGAATCTGTGTCTTATAAAGCTTTAGGGAAACCTTTGCTGTGGTGCTAGGGATTCAAGAAAGGAGCTTGAGCCGGGGCGATGGTCAGCGGGTAGGTGTAGAGACCTCTGAGAATCTCTGCAGAGGAAACCGTATATGCAAAGGCACCGGGGCAGGGAAGAGTGAGGTGTAAGCAGGGAATTTGAAATGCTGGGGTAGACGGAGTACAAGCGAGGGTGGGGACTGACCTGGAGAGGCCAGGGTGCCATGCTCTGGAGGGCCTTGGGACTGGGAGGAGTGGAGCGGCAGCTCTGGGAAAGACTAGAGGCAGGGAGGCCAGGGTGAGGCTCGAGGGGCAGATGAGGTCAGAGCTGGGACCATGCAAATGGAGAGAGTCGGGGAGCAGGAGAGCAGGGCTGGGGAGTGACGGGCCGTGGGAGGGAGAGGAAGGAAAGGAGAAGGATGATGGTGGGGCGTGGTGTCTGGCCCAGGGACCGATGGGGGCCAATCCTGAGCTGACAGCCTTGGAAGGGGGAAGCTGTGGGGGAGCCACTGAGTTCCCACCCAACGCTAGGGATGCCGTGTGTCTGAGGGGTCTGCAGCGGGAGGTCCAAAATGGATGATGAGGGTCCTTGTGAGAAGCATTCTTCTGGTCCAGGGGATTCCAGAAGCTCGCGGAAAAGATTTTCAACCCTAAGGCCACTTCCCAATGAGTGGCAGAATTCAGGTCTGTAAGTGTGTCATAGATGAGGGTTATGTACCCCCATTTCACAGATGAGGAAACTGAGGCTGGGAGAGGACAGGTGACTGGGTCAAGTTCACTCACTAAGAAAGGGCTGGGGATTGTATGATCAGCTGGCTGTGTAGGAGCAAAGCGGAGGGGGGCTGCCGGGGCCTGGTGGGAGGAGAGTCTTCCAGGTATGAGAACCCAGAAGGGGAACCTATTTATCTCGAGAGGGAGAAACTGCAGAACCCAGGGGACCCGGAGAAATGAATGCTGGAGGTTTCCTCAGACAGAGCTAGAAACTGCCCGGTGGCCACGCTCAGTCTAAGATGTCGCGAGGCTTCTCTATGTCACACAGCGCTTGGAACTCAACTATTCCAGTCTCTGGAGTTTGGAGGAAATGGGGGCACAAGGGTGAGGGAGGAGAGAAGAACCCTGAAACAGTACAGCCCAGGATGGCTGGAGGGGCTCGGGAGGCCAGGAGAGACTCGCCTGGCAGAGTGCAAGATAGCGAGGGTTGGGATCATGTAAGCAGCTCGCTGCCTGCCCTCTCTGAGCCTCCGCTTTCTCCTCTGAGAAATGGAGCTGTGGGGGTATCACCGAGGCCCTTGAGGACAGGGTTAGATGGACGGGATTCAGTTCGCTTCTGGCTGCGTAATAATAATGGTCTCATTACTTTCCCTCTCAGCCTCAGTCTCCCCATCTGGAAAGTGGGGGACTATAAAAAGTGTCTGAGTCATGCCTGGGAACATGGGAGTCAGGCTTCCAAAGTGCTGAGAGCTCTGACCTAAGCACCCCCAGGAGGAGTCAGAGGCCCCTCCTCTGGGCCCCCAAGTCCCTCACGACACAGCCTCGGACTCGGGGACTCAGCTGTATCTGTATCCAAGCCCGCTCACCTCTGCTCTCCCATCCTCCCCCAAACAGAACAGAAACCCCTGGAGGGAAAGCACCCCCACGAGAAGGGCTTCTGAGGGGGGGTGTCTGTGAGGAAAGCAGGGACAACAGCCTTCCTGTTTCCCTGGCAACGACGGCGCACCAAGCCCCTGCTCTCCTCCGGTCCTACATTTGACACACAGGGAACCTGAGGCCCCGAGAGGGACAGGACCCCGAAAGCATCTCAACAGGTGGCTCAGCACCGCCTGGGTCCTCGAATCCCCTCGCAGGAGGGACCTGCACCCCAGGGCGGCGGCGCCAGCCACAGCCCGGCGGTTCAGAGGCTCCGGAGGCCTGGGCCTCCTCTGCAGAGGCCCCTGGCGCTTCCCCGCAGGCCACCTTCTCCAGGGGGCTCCCTGTGTGCTGCCCGCGGGTCTGTGCCTCACCTGATCGCCAAGAGGTTTTTCTCATAGGAGTCCCATTTGGCCTGGTTCCTGGGCTCAGCAGGCTCACCCATGGCAGGCGGGCGAGGCTGGGGAGAGGAGGACGCGCTGGGAGCAGACGGCTCGGGGACCAGGTGTGTGCAGCGGTGGCGTCTGCCACCCGGGGAACCGCCAGGTGCCTACCTCCACGCCCAAGGGGAGGGGCCGCATCCAGCCGGTTCTCCCAGCTGCTACCCACGCCTCCAACAGCGGGGAGAGGCCAGGAGGGAGCCACCCTTCTCTGAGGGTGGAGAGGAGGGGTGACGGGCACCTCCTGGGCACCGCGCCAGTGGCTGGGGGCAGAGTCCAGGGGGTCACAGACAATGCCACACCGGAACCCTCTGTGCTGGTGGCTCGGGGCACGCCTGTGACCCTACGGAACCTCAGTCTGCTCATCTGATCAAGGAGCTAGCCCCATCTCAGAGAGTTCATTCATTCCTTCATGCCTTTATTCATTCCAGAAATATTTATTGAGCGCCTCCTGTCTGCCAGGCGCTGTTGGAAAAGGGTTGGGATGCCGCTGGGAACCAGACAGACAGAAACTGCCCTCGCGGGCTGACATTTGTAAGGGGCACGCATAGAAACAGGCTGAGAGAGACCAGGGCCAAAGGGAGAGAGAGAGAGGCCACCGAGACAGGGTCAGAGGCAAGAAGAGACACGGAGAGACCGAGGGAGAAAGGCAGAGACAGGGAGAAGCCGAGGGGGAGCGAGAAACACGGAGGCTCAGAGATGGTGGGAGATGCAAAGAGATACAGAGATGCAACAGATGGCGGCCGGAGCTGGCTGGTGGGGGAGCTGAAGCTCAGAGCTCCTGGCCTGACTCTCAGCTCCAACACCTCCCAGCTGTAAGGCCTGAAACCGGTCTCATCAGCCCCCTGGGCGTCAGTCCTCTGCGCGCCCCCACCCGCTGCCGCCCTATAAGTGATATCCACATCATCAGGCTGTTGTGAGGACCGCATGAGACATTTCTCAAATGCTTCTTTAAGCGTCTGACACACAGGAGGCTCCGCAAAGCCCACGTCCTCCTTCCGCTCTCTCCCTCCCAAATCCAGCTCCTCCCCACCCACTGGTCTCCTGACCCCTCAGAGACTTGGCGTCTGGCTGAGACGCCCAATCTCCTCACCAGAAATGACTTCTTTTTACAGAAGTACCTTTTTAAAGAAAAAAAAAAAAATCATCTGAGAAACTAAGTCCAGAAAGAAAATAGGGATTCTTGGGACCCTCCTTCAACCTGCAGAGACAAACACCATGAACATTTTTGCAGTATCGTTCTAGAAATTTCTTCTCATCTGTCTAGTATGTGCCAGAGAAATTTTGGTTGGATGAGTAAATACAAAAATACCATCATTTAAAACTCGACTGGGAATTCCCTGGCCTTCCAGTGGTTACGACTTCCCCTTTCAATGCACGGGGTGCAGTTTCCAGCTCTGGTCAGGGAACTAAGATCCCACATGCCTCCTGACCAAAAAAATCAAGACATAAAACAGAAGTGACTTGGTAACAAATTCAATGAAGACTTGAAAACTGGGTGGTGGCGGGGCGGGGTGGAGGAAGCCCTCTCTTTACTGACCAATTACAGTCTCCCATCTTTTGCATGTGGGACAAATAATAGATGCAGCAGGGAGCTCAGAGAGGTGGAGTGACTTGCCCAGGGTCACACAGCATTGCACACCCTCACTCTGAAAACAGGCAGAAGACACATGTCCTGGGGCGTCACGCCCTCTCAGTTTATCTGCCCAAAGGCTCATCTCTAGGATGCTGTGAAATGGGGAGCCACCTCAACTGAGTTCAAATTCTGCCTTGGCCACTTTTTCTGGGGGTGGGGTGGGCATGCCATGCGGCTTGTGGGATTTTAGTTCCTAACCAGGGACTGAACCCGTGCCCTCGGCAGTGAAAACACAGAGTCTTAACCACTGGTCGGCCAGGGAATTCCCACACCTCATCCACTTTCACTATCAACCTTGATGTTCCCATCTGTGAAAAGGGCTCCCTCAAAGGGAGGAGGGAAATCGAGAGGGCCTTCTCTCTTCTGGTCTGGGGCTGAGTGGATTTCTCACACCACGATGGTAGGGGGTTGAGCAGCGAGACATCCTGCTTGGCCCTCAGGCCTGGACTGCCTGGCCTTTGTTCTGCCTTCAATGACCCTTTGTTCTTAGCTCTGAAGAGGTGACAACCTTGCCTTGCCCTTCCCACGGGAACCTCTGCTGAACCGTGTCCCCAGGGCCCCCACAGAACCAGAGGGGGAGGGCACGCATGCCAGCCAGAAGCCTCAAGTTCCGGAAGAGAGGGAGAGTCTAGGGGAAATGCGACGCCCCATCCTTGAAGGCCACTGCGGGTGGGGAAACCCACAGCCCTGGGGGACCAGGAAACCCAGGAAGACCCCGTGAAAGTTTCAAGGAAGGTGTTTAAGGGAGAAAGCAGGCCTGGAGGCTGTGGCTGAGTGGGCAAGGGACCAGCTGCACAAGGGGTCCCAGGACGCAGGAAACACTCCCAACCCAGGGCCTTTGCACTTGCGCTTCCCCTGTCTGACATGCTGTTCCTCAGACACCTGCAAGCTTCAACGCCTCCCTTTATACCAGTCTGCCCAGTCTCACCTCCTCAGAGTCTGCCCCCAACCTCTCCACCTCCCCCCAACCTCTCCACCTCCCCCTGCCCCCACCCTTCCTGTTTCGCTTTTTTCCGAGTAGCGCTCAGCACCACCTGACAGCCTCAGTGTTCTGCTCTTTGGCCTGTTGACTGTCTCCTCCTCTGGCTGTCAACCCCCTGAAGACAGGGCTGGTTATCTGTCTGTCCCCCGTTGTAGCCCAAGAGAGGTGCCTGGCGGAGCTCCTAGAATGTGGTAGGATGTTTGATAAATGCTGCAGATGGATTGTGTGAAATGTCACAGTTGACAGGGAATGGGTGACAGGTCGCTGTACTACACGGAGGAGTTGGTTGAGTCCCTTCAGAACATGGGGATGGGGAGGTGGAAGGCCTGATGGTAGAGGGTGAGGGGCCCAGAGTCCTACGGAGGTGGCAAGAGAGACCAGAAGACACCAGAATAGCATCTTACCCGGAGACAGGAGGGGAGGGGCAGGAATGGACATCACTGGTCAAACAGAAATGGAGTTGGGGGCACTTCGGCATCTGGGAACAGGGAAGAGACTTGGAAAGAGTTGGGAAGGAGAGAGTGGGAAACCCAGTGCCAGCTTCTGGGGGATGGGTGGGCACTGGGAGGAATAGGATTATACAAGCATCCCTCTGATTGTCCATCCATCCATCCATCCATCCATCCATCTGTCCATCCACCCATCCAGCCAGCCAGCCATTCATCTGTCCATCCATCCGTTTGTTCATCCATCCATCCATCTGTCCATCCATCCATCTGTTCATCCATCCATCCATCTGTTCATCCATCCATCCATCCACCTGTTCGTCTATCCATACATCCATCCAACCATCCACCCTCCATCCATTCATCTATCTATCCATTCATCCAGCTTCCATCCCTCCCTCTCTCCAGTCAGCATCCACTTCTCTATCCATCCTCCAAACATCCATCCATCTCTTCCTCTGACTAAGACCAGGGGAGGCCTCCTCTGACTCAGGACCGGGCACTGGGTCCACAAATGGGACAGGTAAGTAGATACACCTTACAGCTGTGCTGTCCAACACAGGAGCCACTGGCCGCGCGTAGCTATCCAGCACTAGAAATGTGATGCCTGTGACCGAGGAAAAGAACATTTCCAATTTCACTTCATTTTGATCAACTTAAATTTAACTTGAAAAACAGAGGCAAAAGATAAATAAATAAAAAGAAACAACATCAGTCCTCCTAGATGCAGCATTAACACTTTGGGAAGACTGTATTTCACTTAACCCTTGGAGGCGGAGCATCAAAATTGAGATAAAGCACGTAAACTATCTCATGGGTAATTTCTGTATTGATGATATGGTGAAATGATGATGTTTTGGATATATGAGATTAAACAAAACATATTTCTAAAATTAGTTTCATTCCTTTCTCTTTCCTAAAAGAACGTGGCTGCCAGAAAGTATAAAATGCCACGCAGAGCTAGCATACTCGTTGAATTGACTCTGCTGGCCTTGGGGGACTTTCAGTCCACTTCGAATCCTGCCTGTAGATTCAAGTCTCTTGAAGAGGAAGGGGGTGGTTTCCCAGGGGCAAGGATGGCCCAATAGGGGAAACACACCCGGTGAGCGACCTGAGAGGACAAAGCAACCAGAGAGCGGGTCTGGCAAAGGCACAGAGGCTGGGGAGACAGCTGGGAGATATTTCTTCCTGTCCTAAGAGGGGACTTCCAGGGATAGCACACGTTCCTGGGTCCTGGGGTGGAAACCCACACCCAGCCCTGGGGGCTTAAAGGCAGCAGGGAGCAATGCCAGGTAGGGCTGGGCTGGTCAGGACATGCCCTCTGCCCTGTGAGCCCCTGAGAAGATGAATACATCACCTGCCTGCGTCACTGGACCCGGAGGGGACCTCCTTCCACCTGACCTCAGGGACTGAATGTGAAAGGGTAGCAAAAAGTGGTCTTCCCGCCTGGAGCTGAGGGCAGAGATGGGAGCTCTCAAGCGTGCCACCCCCGCCCCCACAATCCTCCCGCCCCCGCAATTCTCTGGGTTCTCTCCAGACTCAGGAAGCCCCCAGGAAGTCTCAGGATGTACCATTTTGCTCCTGGAGCTCAGACATGGGCAAAGGGAGGTCACTGGGTCATGAGGTCACGTTTCCACAGAATCCGGGCCACTGTCACCTCCAGAGCCTGACCTTTCCATTAAAAGTTAGTAATTGCTGGGAATTCTGGGAAAGCCGAAGACAGGCCAGCTCCGGCTGGGTTCCCCAGAGGGCAGAGGCTGGGGGCAGGGTTCCCAAATCCTCGTGTGGGGGACAAAGACTTTGAATGGGATGAGGAAGTGGGCCACTAGAAGGGCAGGGGTGTGGAATCCTGGCCCTTGGGGGAGGAAGGGATGGGGGCTGGGGTTCCTGTGACCCAGACAGAAATGAAACTGGGACATCCGGACCTCGGGAAGGAGTGGGTCATGGGAGGCAGGGGGATGTCCTTGTCCCCAGGGTGACCAAGGGCTCCTCGGCGGAGGAACGGAAGAATCAGGCTGGGAGGGGTGGGAAGAAGGTAGGCAGCTGACACCTCAAAGCCGGCACAGCTCCCTGCCCCCAGCCCTCTAATCAGTGGGTCCATCTCGGGGTGTGCAGCGTTGCAGAAACCTCCGTCTCTACTCCCCGCCCCGATTACTCCATCCCCGTGGAGGAGCCTGCCCCAGGGCCGATACCGTAGACCCGGCTCCACCCCACACGCTCACGCAGGCGCCCCTCCCGGAGCAGGGCGGGGGCTGGGCGAGGGTGGGGCCACACCTGGCCTCTGGAAGAGTGGACGGCTGGGGGGACCCTGGCTCTGGGATGCTGGAGTTGGACAGACCCCTGGGGAACGGATGCTCCGGGCGAGGAGGGAAGGCTGAGAACCTGGATCCTTACCAGCTGTCTGGTCTTAAAAGAAGAAACAGGGCAAGAAGGGACCCACGTGTACAGAAAGCTGGGGATCCTGAGAGATCAAGCCTGGTGGTGAAACCGGACTCCTGGGTCTGAGAGAGGAGGAGGTGAGGGATGGAGAGGTTAGGCTTCTGATCCCTGAGGCGCCCAGTGAGCCTTCTGGGATGAGGGTGTTGGGTATGAGAATCTGGGGTCCACAGGCGTGGGCCCAAGAACAAAGGCGCTGTCCCTCCCCCGCGATTTCCGGTGGGCCCTCCCAGCAGCATCCTCACTCCTCCTTAGGGCTCTCCTCGGCCAAGAGGCCAGAACCAGACAAACCAGCTGTGCTAGCTGGGCATTCCCATGACCCCCTCCCCCTAAGGTGCTCGAGGGCGATGACAGTAAGTAGGTGGGTGAGCACGTGGGTGAGCGCCGGCTTAAGTCCTGGAGAGCAGGACTCCACTGGTGATCCGTTTTTCTGCCTCCTGCCTGCCCCGCTGGTCCAGCTGATCCCTGATCCTTCGATCATCCCGCCCTGGGCAACTGGGGTTGGCACTTCCTCCTTGGCCTCAGTCTCTCCCCAAACCTGCTCCACCGAACATCCGAACATCCGTCCTGCCGGTCCTGCTCCTTTTGTTCCATTCATTCAGTAACTCCTACAGAGCCCCGGTTCTGTGCCAGACGCTGTTCCAGGCACTGGGGATACAGTAGGGTGCGAAAAATGAATAGTGACCCTACCTCCTAACCTCAGAACGAACACGGATCGGGAATTCCCTGGTGGTCCCAAGCTTAGGACTCACTGCTTTCACTGCCAAGGGCCTGGGTTCAGTCCCTGATTGGAGAACGAAGATCACATAAGCCTTCAGGCTAAATAAATAAATAAATAAATAAGTGACCTCAGACTAGCAAAAGGGACTTTGCACATATGTGATCAAGTTAAGGAGTTGATATTAAAACATGTAACTTGTATGCAAAATCACCAGTCTTACTCATTTGGTAGTTTGTAGCTTGCATATGCATATGTATCTTCTTATCAGAATGAAAAGCTGGGCAAAACTTAAAAAAAAAAAGAAAGAAAGATAATACCCCATCTCCAGGTCTTCGTGGGGAGGCAGGAGCTAAACTCTGATAAACAATAATTAGCAAACCCAGATGGTCTCATCAGATTTACCAGTGTCCTCCAGTGCTTTTCCATTAATTCACCCCAATGCTTAAGAACTCTGCCTCTCTTGTTTTAGCAGAATTGAATTCAATCTCTCCCTGGTTGCAATAAACACCATTACAATAGTCTTGAATAAAATCTTCCTTGCCAGTTAAAAAAAAAAAAAGTTAAGGATTTGAGGCGGGGAGGTGACCCTAGGTGATTTGGGTGGGCCCAGTGTAATTTACTGAGCGTCGAAGAATTGATGCTTTTGAACTGTAGTGTTGGAGAAGATTCTTGAGTCTTTTGGACAACAAGGAGATCCAACCAGTCCATCTAAAGGAAATCAGTCCTGAATTTTCATTGGAAGGACTGATGCTGAAGCTGCAACTCCAATACTTTGGCCACGTGATGTGAGAACTGACTCATTGGAAAAGACCTTGATGCTGGGAAAGATTGAGGGCAGGAGGAGAAGGGGACAACAGAGGATGAGATGGTTGGATGGCATCACCGACTCAATGGACATGAGTTTGAGTAAGCTCCGGAAGTTGGTGATGGACAGGGAAGCCTGCAGTCCGTGGGGTCACAGAGTCAGACAAGACTTAGACTGAATAACAACAGCAAATGTAATTTATAAATGACAGAGGGAGGCAGGAAGGTCGGGGGTAGAGAAAGACTGATGGTGCCACTCTGCTGGCTTTGCAGATGGAGGAAGGAGCCACAGGCCAAGCAATGCAGGCAGCCTGTAAAATGTGGAAAAGGCAAAGAAAGAGATTCTCTTCTGGAAGCCCCAGAAGAAACAGCCCTGCCGACACCTTGATTTTAGCCTAGTAAAATCCATTTTAGGCTTTCCTGGTAGCTCAGCCGGTAAAGAATGCAGGAGACCCTGGTTCGATTCTTGGGTGGCGAAGATGCCCTGGAGAAGTGATGGGCTACCCACTCCAGTATTCTTGGGCTTCCCTGGTGGCTCAGACGGTAAAAGAAACTGCCTGCAATGCAGGAGACCTGGGTTCGATCCCTGAGTTGGGAAGATCCCCTGGAGAAGAGAATGGCTACCCACTCTAATATTCTGGCCTGGAGAATTCCATGGACAGAGAAGCCTGACAGGATACAGGCCATGGAGTCGCAAAGAGCCAGACACGACTGAGCACAAAATCCATTTTGGGCTTCTGCTTTCCAGAACTGTTAGAGAATAAAATTGTGTTCTATTTATTTATTTGGTTGCACTGGGTTTTAGTTGAAGCACATAGGATCTTTAGTTGTGACATGCAAACTCCTAGTTGTGGCATGTAGGATATAGCTAGCTCCCTGACCAGGGATTGAACCCAGGCCCTCTGCATTGGGAGCATGGAGTCTTAGCCAATGCACCACTGGGAAGTCCTGATTTGGGTTGTTCTAAACCACTAAATCTGTGGCAATTTGTTACAGCTGCAACAGGGAACTAATATGGTGGTCAAGGAGAAAGATAACCAACAGCTAAAAATTAAATAGTTTCTTGATGAGGGTGAAAGAGGAGAGTGAAAAAGCTCACTTAAAACTCAGCACTCTAAAAACTAAGATCATGGCATCAGGTCCCATAAGTTCATGGCAAATAGAGGGTATTAAAGGAGAAACAGTGACAGATGTTATTTTCTTGGGCTCCCAAATCACTGTGGATGGTGGCTGCAGCCAGGAAATTAAAAGTGGCTTGCTCCTTGGAAGAAAAGCTATGACAAATGTAGACAACATATTGAAAAGCAGAGACATCACTTTGCCACAAAGGTCTGTATAGTCTATGATTTTTCCAGTAGTCATGTATGGGTATGAGATTTGGTCCATAAAGAAGGCTGAGCACCAAAGAATTGATGCTTTTGAATTAGACGAATAGGATAAAGAAGACAGCACGGGCACAGCTTCAGAGGTGGGACTGTGCCCCTCAACAGGCAGAATGGAGAGATGGAGGGAGCTGGGTCCCCTGTGATGTGGCAGGTTCTCTCCTGGCTCAGGGAAACTGACACGCCTTGCCAAGGCACAGGGACACGCTTGCCATACCAAGATACACAGTCATAGTTTTGTTGTATCTGTCAAACCCTTACGTAGCCCTTAGTCAGTGCCTGACGAAGTGCCAAGAGACCTACCCAGCTCCACATTTAATCCCCGTGATGACCTTATACAGCTGGCACTATTATTAAGTCCATGTTACAGATGAGGAAACTGAGACACAGAGGGCAAACACCACTTGTCTAGCTTGGATTTGAACCTGGCAACCAGTGCTGCTACTATAAAGGCATAAACAGGGCTGGAGGGAAAAACTTCTTGCACATTTCCTGGCCCACCATCAACGCTTAATCAACAGTAGCTCAGGGTTACCAGTTCTCATCCTGGCTGCCCATCAGAATCCCTTTTAAAAGCCATTCCCCAGGCTGAGATAAGTCAGAAGCTCCAAGGTCCTCGTGTAACTATCAGTCTCTCCTGGTGGTTGGTTGGTGGTCTCTGGAAGGGGGATTATGTCTGCCCTCCTCAACACCAGGGACCCAAGGCTCTTGGAACAAACTGGGAAGAATTCAAAACACAAATGTTGAGCCTGATGGTTGCTCGACCTGGGACAGTTTTGTCCCTTCCAAAGGACATTTGGACATATCTGGATATATCTTTTGGTTGTCAATTCAAAACACAAATGTTGAGCCTGATGGTTGCTCGACCTGGGACAGTTTTGTCCCTTCCTAAGGACATTTGGACATATCTGGATATATCTTTTGGTTGTCGTAGCTGGGGAAGGAAATGCTACTGGGATTAACAAGTCAAAGCCAAAGGAGGCCACTCAACGTCTGACAGCACAAGGATGGCCCCACAAGGATGACTCCTCCAGCTTCAAGTGTCAGCAGGGCCAAGGTGAGAAGCCCTGCTCCAGGCACATCTTCTAGTGTTGGGGAAACACCAGGTGGCAGGGAGTGGGGTGGGGTGGGGTGGGGAGGGCAGGGGGAAGGCACAAGCTAAAAAAATTTACAAGGAAAGAAATGAGTCAGGGAGGTGGGACATTCCATATGGGATATACCAGGCTCTTCGGCACCTAGAACAGCAAAAGGACATCGTCACACAAATTAGCTCTTTCTTGAAACAGAAGTTAAGATCTGTGCATTTCACATTCTGTAAATTTCACCCTGTTCCAAAAAATACAACTGTGAACATGGAACCCTAGTTAAAACGTTCATTGAAGGGTTAGAGTGTGCTCGTTTCTGCAACTCACTTTGAAATGCATTAAAATATTGTCATATATCGTGTTAATGTGATTCATAATAAGAAATATATATTTTGTTCCACAGAGTTCCTAAAGCCCTTGGAATTTCCTAAGTGATAAGAATGATAAAGTTGTCTGTTGTTGGTCAGTCGCCCAGTTGTGTCCAACTCCTTGTGACCCCATGGATGGCAGCAGGCCAGGCCTCCCTGTTCCTCACCATCTCCCGGAGTTTGCCCAAGTTCATGTCCATTGCATCGGTGATGCCATCTAGCCATCTCTTCCTCTGATGCCCTTTTCTCCTTCTGCCCTCAATTTTTCCCAGCATCAGGGACTTTTCTAGTGAGTCGGCTCTTTGCATCCGGTGACCAAAATACCAGCTTCAGCTTCAGCATCAGTCCTTCCACTGAGTATTCAGGGTTGATTTCCCATAAGATTGACTGGCTTGATCTCCTTGCAGTCCAAGGGACTCTCAGGAGTCTTCTCCAGCATCACAGTTCGAATGCATCAATTCTTTGGCGCTCTGCCTTCTTTACAGACCAGCTCTCACAACCATATGTGACGACTGGGAGTTGTCTTGACACTCAGCACTTCCATATTTTAACATACATTCCATGAAGAAGCAAGTGACTCAGATATGCCCAAGATCACCCTACTCATTTATTCCATATTTATTTCATATTTATTCTATAAATATCTCAAGCCCTTCACTTTCAGGGCGGTAGATCTGAGACATGTTCTCCTGTCTTTTCTCTTGACGTGTTCTCCTGTCTTCCCTCTTGGCTGCCTAATGAATAAACCTTTTCTCTGTTGGAAATCTCAACATCTTAGCATTTTTGTCTTGCTCTGCTTCAGGCAAACAACCTGGTTCAGTAACAAAACCTTATATATCTTCTCCACAAATACCCATCTTATGATTACTTTAAAATAGAAGCTATGAAGTCTCTGCATCTGTCTGTATGTTCATGCATGTCTATATATATATATATATATATATGCCTTGTAGATGTGTGGCTTTTTCTACCTCTAGTTGGCATTGTCTTGAGTAAGGAAGCTCACTTCCTGGCAGGGGCAGTAACCCCAGGATATTCTGGGGATCCCAAAAGAGAGGAATTAGCCCAAATCTCTAAGTGTGGCAGGCAAAATCTGATGGTAAGTTCTTGGCTTGACTTCCTCACCTTAAGAGGTTTTTTTAAGAAGTAATATGAGATTTCTGATAAAAAGTTCAAGCAAAGCAGATTAAAAGATTCTACGTTGTCCACCACTATTCTTGCTCAGGTCAGTTCAGTCACTTAGTTGTGTCTGACTCTTTGCCGCCCCATGGACTGCAGCACGCCAGGACTCCCATCCATCACCAACTCCTGGAGTTTACTCAAACTCATGTTCATTGAGTCACTGATGCCACCCAACCATCTCATCCTCTGTCATCCCCTTCTCCTCCTGCCTTCAATCTTTCCCAGCATCAAGGTCTTTTCCAGTGAGTCACTTCTTCACATCCGGTGGCCAAAGTATTGGAGTTTCAGCTTAAACATCAGTCCTTCCAATGAATATTCAGGACTGAGTTCCTCTAGATGGACTGGTTGGATCTCTTTGCAGTCCAAGGGACTCTCAAGAGTCTTCTCCAACACCACAGTCCAAAACATCAATTCTTTGACACTCAGCTTTCTTTATAGCCCAGCTCTCACATCCATACATGACTATTGGAAAAACCATAGCCTTGATTAGACAGACCTTGGTTGGCAAAGTAATGTCTTTGCTTTTGAACGTGCTGCCTAGATTGGTCATGGCTTTTCTTCCAAGGAGTGTCTTTTAATTTCATGGTTGCAATATCCATCTGCAGTGATTTTGGAGCCCCCCCGAAAAAAGTCTGCCACTGTTTCCACTGATTCCCTATTTATTTGCCATGAAGTGATGGGACTGGATGCCATGATCTTCATTTTCTGAATGTTAAGTTTTAAGCCAACTTTTTCACTCTCCTCTTTCACTTTCATCAAGAGGCTCTTTAGTTCTTCACTTTCTGCCATAAGGGTGGTGTCATCTGCATATCTGAAGTTATTGATATTTCTCCTGGCAATCTTGATTCCAGCTTATGCTTCATTCAACCCAGCGTTTCGCATGATGTACTCTGCATAGAAGTTAAATAAGCAGAGTGACAACATGCAGCCTTGACGTACTCCTTTTCCTATCTGGAACCGGTCTGTTGTTCCATGTCCACTATTCTCGCTGCACATAATGTAAATAATCAAGCCAAGTTTTTTTGAAACCAGACTTAATTGGCAAACAAATTTATCTTCCTGTGGTTATCTCTGATGGAAATTGGGGTGACTGTAGAGAGTAAAAGCTATATTTCAGTAGACACTATAATACACACACGTGTTGGGACTTCTCTGCTGCTCCAGTGTTTGAGAATCCTCTTTACTATGCAGGGGACATGGGTTCGATCCCCGGTCGGGAAACTAAAATCCCGTGTGCCAATGAGAACTGAGTCCTTGGTGCCGCAACCCCAGAGCCCATGTGCTCTGGAGACTGTGCTAAAACTAGAGAGAAGTCCGTGAACTGCAGTGAAGTAAGTGTCTAGACCCTGCAACAAAAGATCCCTCAGGCTGCAGTGAGGATCCTGCCTGACACAACTAAGACCTGATGATGCCAAAAATAATTTTTTTTTTTAAGAAAACAGTATTTGTTAAAAAAAAATACAGAAAGTATAAAAGTCATTTTTAAAAAATACATACCTATGGATATTAGATTCTAGTTCTGTTTATTGTCTTTGAGATTTTGTTTTCTCCCTGTACATTGAACTAGATCCTGAACTCATCTAGTTTCCTCCAGTATTTGACTATTGTCCATACTAACATTTCCAATTTTTTCCCTACCCTTCTGACTTGGAATCACGGAAGACTAACATTGCCCTGTTCCCAAAGCCTTGCAAACTAAAGCCGGACAGATGGATAGCAAAATCACAAACAGTGCGTACATGGACGGTCTTCAGGTCCATTGTTGCTATGTGAACACACAGAAGGATCACCAGGGGGACTTTCCTGGCGGTCCAGGGGCTGGGACTCTGCAGTCTCCGTGCGGGGGCACCCAGGTTCCATCCCTGATCGGGGAAATAGGTCCTGCCTGCCGCAAGTAAGAGTTCACAGGCCACAACTAAAGATCCTGCAGGCCATGACTAAGACCCAACACAGCCAAATAGATAAATATTACAAAGAAGAGAAAGAAGAAGAAAGATCACCAGAGACATACGGACGGACGAGGAAAACCTGTCATGCTGCCATTGCTTGCCCCCACTCCATCTGAAGACGTTCTGAGCCCAACATGTAGAAATGTTCTCAACTGGCTGCCTTCAGAACTCAGAAACGGATTCTAATCTTCTCTAATCGTTAACCATTGTTTTTCTTTTGTTTCCATAGAAATGCCTTATTAAACACCTCATTGCTCATGCAATATAGGCCTCACTTTGGGAACCCAGCTGTACTACCACCTCCTAAAAATGAGACACAACTGTTTCACTGAACTGACCTATTTTCCAGACTAAGAGACTAATTCAACGAAATAATGGAATGATCTACCAGTTCAGCTTTTCCTGTGTGGAGTTTCCAAAGAAGTTTCAGAGGAGGGGACTGATGGGGTTTAGGACAGGCTACCCTAACACCTGCCACTTTGGTATATAGATTATTTTAAGCTGAAGACAATCAAGGCCCGACAGACCCAAGAAGTGCTTTTTACCTTTCCCTTAGCTGCCTAAAAGAATTCAGATAGGGAGCCTAGTCCAGGAAGAGAACTATCCCCAGAGATAACTATTTAATACAAAGAGGATGGGAAGGTACGCTAAACTGGAAGGGATGGGGTGGGGCTGGCCAGGTCCCCATTTGTTCAAATTCCTCTGGGTCCCATTGTCTTTCCATAGCATGGCAAATATCTGTTAACCAAACATTTCCCATCTTCCCGTGAACTGGTTTCCTTCCCTTTGAAGCCCCGGACCCCCTCCCGCTTTTTCTTAGCTCAGGCTGTCATTTAAGCCTCAACTGCTTGACAGCCCTTGAGCCTCTCGAGTCTGTGCAAGTCTCCTGCACGCAAAGTTAACTTTGTTTTTCTCTTGTTGATTTGTTTTAATTCAATTTAATCGTTGGACCAGCCAAAAGAACCTAGAAGGGTAGAAGAAAAAATGTTAAATACTTATTTCTTTGGCTGCGCCAGGTCTTAGGCGCAGCACTCGGGATCTTTGATCTCCCTCGTGGCAGGTGGGATCCATAATTGCTGTGCACAGACTTTGCTGCAGCACGTGGGATCCAGTTCTGCGACCAGGGCTCAAACCCCGGGCTTGCATGGAAGTGCAGAGTCTTGGCCACTGCACCACCAGGGAAGTCTCAACAGAGGAGATTTTTTTCCTCCCGATTGTTATTAATTTAAGTTTATAGGCGTCCCTGGTGGCTCAGTGGTAAGGAATCCACTTGCCAATGCAGGAGACATGGGTTTGTTCCCCGATTTGGGAAGAACTCCACATGCCGTGGAACAACTCAGCTTGTGTGCCACGTCTACTGAGCCTGTGCTCGAGAGCCCGGGAGCTGCCACGACTGAAGCCCGTGTGCCCTAGAGCCTGTGCTCTGAAGCAAGAAAAATCACCGCAATGAGTAACCGAGCCCCCGCTCTCTGCAATTACGAAAAGCCTTCGCAGCAATGAAGACCCAGAACAGCCACAGATAAATAAATTTACGTTTATCATATGACCCAACAATTATTTTCCTGAGTCTTTACCCAAGAGAAACAAAAGCACATATCCATGGGAAAACCCATGAATGGTCACAGCAGCATTATTTATTATAAGCAGCTAGGAGAACTGAAGTGAATGAAGTGAAAGTCACTCAGTTGTGTCCAACTCTGCAACCCCATGGACTCTACAGTGCGTGGAATTCTCCAGGCCAGAATGCTGGAGTGGGTAGCTGTTCCCTTCTCCAGAGGATCTTCCCAATCCAGGGATCGAACCCAGGTATCCCACATTGCAGGCAGATTCTTTACCAGCTGAGCTACAAGAGCAGCCCCAAAAGCAACTAGGACAGGCACCCCAAATGTTCATCAACAGGCAACTGAATCAACAAAGTCTGGCACCACCGGACCACGGAATACTGCTCGACAATAAAAAGGAATGAACTTCTGAAGCACTCAAAAATGTGGACAAACCTCAAAATAATTCTGCTGAGCGAGAAAAAGCTAGACCAAAAAATAAATAAATAAATAGAACATTCTGTATGATTCCATTTATATAGAAGTCTAGAAAAAGTGCAGACTAATCTGCAGTGACAGAAAGCAGGTCAATGGGTGCCTGGGGATGAGGGTGGGGTGGGGTAGGAAGGCAGATTTACAAAGGGACACAGGAAACTTTTGGGGTGATGATGTGGTCACCATCTTGCTTGTGGTGATGGCTTCACAGGGGTACACGTATCAAAGCTTAGCAAATTGGGCAGTTTTGAATATGTACCGTTTCCTGTATGTTAATTACACATCAATAGAGCTGTGAGTAAGTAAATGGAAACAAATTCATTGAACCATATGCTTTAAAAGTTGAGTGAGTGAAGTCTCTCAGTCGGGTCCGACTCTTTGCGACCCCATGGACCCTATAAGGCTCCTCTGTCCATGGAATTTTCCGGGCAAGAGTACTGGAGTGGGTTGCCATTTCCTTCTCTAGGGGATCTTCCCGACCCAGAGATCGAACCCGGGTCTCCTGCACTGCAGGCTGTACTTTAAAAGGATGTGTTTTATTGTATGGAATTGGATGATTATTATATAAATTAGAGCTGAGTAAATCTGACTTGAAACAAAAATAAAATTGCAGCCAGTAGATAAATAAGTCCTGGAGATCCAATGTACAGCGTAGTGAATGCAGACAACAATCCTGGATTACAAACTTCAAAGTTGCTAAGAGACTGGATTTTATTTATTGTTTATTCCTTTACTTTTTGGCTACGCCTCGAGGCTTGCAGGATCTCAGGTCCCCAGGTGGGGATTAAACCTGGGTCACAGCAGTGTAAGCCTGGAATCCTAAGCGCTAGCTCACCAGGGAACTCCCAAGAGTGGATTTTAATTGTTCCCACCACAAAAACAGAAATGATCATCAAGAGATATGATAAAGGTGTTAGCTAAAGCTCCAATAGTAATCACACTGCAACAGATCAACGTATCAGGTCATCATATTGTACACCTTATCTTACCCAATGTTGTATACCAGTTACATCTCAGTGTAAAAAGTGGATGGGAAGATAAGCCGTAAAAAAAACTGAATGAAAATTCTACGACGACTCTGAAGGATGGGTATGCAATATTCATCGTACAATACTTTTGATTTTTCTGTGTGCTTGAAATAGTTTATCAGTATATTCATGTGAGTAAAAAGGGAGCAAAGGAAAACTGTCTCCACTCACACTTGTGGCACCAATATGTATGGTTTCTCCCCCTCAATGCCCCGCACACACACCCATCAACTCTCCAGACACCAGCTGGGTGTTCAACTACTCACTTCACTAACTACCCAGAGTCAGCACAGACTCCACAGGTTGAGGGCTTGGTCCCACAAGACTGGCCCATGTTCAAATGTCCATCTCAAGTCCCAGATTGTTTGTTTTTAGTTGTGGGGTTTTTGTTTTATTTTTGTTTGTTTTTATATTGGAGTATAGTTAATTTACAATATTGCATTAATTCCAGGTGTGCAGCAAAGTGATTTAGTTATACATATATCTTGGAGAAGGAAATGGCAACCCACCTGAGTATTCTTGCCCTGAGAATTCCATGGACGAGAGGAGCCTGGAGGGCTACAGTCCATGGAGTTGCAAAGAGTCGGAGACGACTGAGTGACTAACGCACATACATATATCTATTCTTTTTCAGGTTCATTTCCCATTTAAGTTATTACAGACTATTGAGCAGAGTTCCCTGTGCCATACAGTAGGTCCTTTTTGGTTATCTATTTTATGTTATTTATTGATTTGGGGCACACTGAGTGGCATGTGGGGTTTTAGCTCCTAGACCAGGGGTCAAACCCGTGCACACCCCCTGCAGTGGAAGTGTGGAGTCTTAACCACTGGACCACCAGGGAAACCTCCGGTTATCAGTTTTAAATATGGCAGTGTGTACATGTCAATCCCAATGCATCCCTCCTCCCCACCTTTCCCCTTTGGTAACCATAAGTTTTCTAAGTCTGTCTGTTTCTGTTTTGCAAGTAAGCTCGTTAGTATCATTTTTAAAGACTCCACACATAAGTGATATCATATGATATTTATCTTTCTCTGTCTGACTTGCTTCACTTAGTACTTGATAATCTCTAGATCTATTCATGTTGCTGTGAATGGTTCGGTTCAGTTCAGTCGCTCAGTCGTGTCTGACTCTTTGCGACCCCATGGACTGCGGCACGCCAGGCCTCCCTGTCCATCACCAACTCCCACAGTTTACTCAAACTCATGTCCATTGAGTCGTTGATGCCATCCAACCATCTCATCCAGGGATTGAACCCCGGGTCTCCCACACTGCAGGAAGATTCTTTACTGAGCCACCAGGGAAGCCCAGAAAATGGCGTGCAAATTTGCATTCTTCCAAATCACACTGTATGTTTATTTTCATGAAATCACAGGCTCAAAATGGAAAACCTGATGATTACAAAAAAGGAAGAAGAGGAGAGGGTCACTGGCAGGGCTCCTGAGCCTTTTAATGCGTGTCCTCTTCATCCTACCATTTCACTGCTTGGAATCTCCCCTAGAAAAGGACTTCAACCTGCAGCAGGACGTTTCAAGATGTTCACAGCGCTATTGTTTATCACAGCAAAGGCACTGGGAACCACCTGGGCACCGCCAATAAAAGTAATCAAATAAACTGAGACTCACCCTTCTATGAAATGTGACGCAGCAGATTAAAATTGCAAAACAGGGCTGGTGACAGATTAAGTTCTCTGAGGCCTATTAAGTGAGAAAAGCAAGTTGCTGGACAGTTCATCAGGGACATTACACAATATTTAGGTGAAAAAACCCTACAAAAGTGTATATTTATGAAGATTTAAATATGTGGGAGAGCATAGGGGGAGAAACACTGTGAGGAAACACATCCGACAAAAAGAATGAGTCCCCTAGGACCTACATCCAGTGACCAAGGGGCTTTCTCTATGAACTTGAACTTCGTCTCATCCAACAGCTGTGTGCAAGTAATCCAAAGATTTCGAATTCTGAAAGTCACTCAGTCGTGTCCGACTCTTTGCCATCCCATGGCTTATACAGTCCATGGAATTCTCCAGGCCAAAATACTGGAGTGGGTAGCCTTTCCCTTCTCCAGGGAGTCTTCCCAATCCAGGGATCGAACCAAGGTCTCCCACATTGTGGGTGGATTCTTTACCAGCTGAGCCACAAGGGAAGCTCATAAAGTTGAATGGGCAAGATTAACCCCCAGGGGGTCCACCACCAAGAAATAACCAGGAATAGTGTTCTGACATATTTTTTTTCATTCCTGCATAGTTTACCTTTAATTGGCAGAAATGTTTTATAAATTGATATATTTATTTTTAAGGGTTTTATCTTTGTAAAATTAGGTGGTTTAGCATCCTGGTTTTTGTCTCTTAATGTCATATATATATACATTTTTTATAAATACACAATTTGTAAGATAAATCTACAAAATATTAATATGTGTTTATATGATATTATATTTAATATATTTATAAGTTAAACATATACACATTTATATTTACTCATCCCACTGTTTTCTGTGGGGATATAAAACCCCCTCTGGAGAAGGAAATGGCAACCCACTCCAATATTCTTGCCTGGAGGATCCCATGGACAGAGGTTCCCTGGCGGGCTATAGCCCATGGGGTTGCAAGAGTCGGACATGACTTAGTGACTAAGCAACCATATACATATATAATCCTCTCTATGAATGTATATGTGTACATGTGTATATATACACATAAATGACTACACAAATATGCAGAGGAGATGATATTATATATGTTGCTTTTTTCTTTTTCTTTTTTGCATGTTTCCTTTTATATTTTGCTGTTTTACACACGACTCTCCATGTAAACATTTGCCATGGTACTTCAGGCTGTTTATAAACATAACTTCTAATGCCTGCCTAGGTTTCTATGGGTGGAGTAGGGTTTACTTCCTCAGTTGCCTCTGGCTGGACATTTGGTTCCTTGCCAACTGTTTTCTGGGATAATTATGTTTGCACCCAGCGCCATCTCTGCATTTTGGATTTGTTTCACCATCTCCAGAACTGAATCCTTGACTGGTCAGCGGGAGTAAACACTTGGTTCTGAAAATGATTTTCTTGCTTTGTGATTACCAAAAAGAAAAAGAAAAAAATCCATGATTGTGAAGCGAGTTTGGGAACTACAGATAAGCAAAAGATGGAAAATCAAAACCTCTGGTGATTCTGTCTCCATTATTGGCTCTGGAGCTTTCCATTAATTCCAAGTTAAATAATTTTCTTCCATTTCATGTTGAGAATGCATTACACAGCACTTCCACATTCTGCTTATTTTGAGTTAGTGCATCATAAAAACATGTTCCCCTTTCGCTTAAAATGATTGCATAACATTCCATAACGTTGCTATCCCATACTTTACAGAACCTTTCCTCTAAAGCCTATTATTACTATAAATATTTCAACTTATGATTACAAATATCTTTTGCATCTATTTTTTTTTACTGATACAAATAATGCAACAGAGAAAATCTTTCTGCATCAGCTTTCCTGCAGATCTTAACGTTATGTCCTTCCCATGAAAGAAAAATGAAAGTCGCACAGTCATGTCCGACTCTTTGTGACCCCATGGACTGCAGCCCACCAGGCTCTTCTGTCCATGGGATTCTCCTGGCAAGAATACTGGAGTGGGTATCTATTCCCTTCTCCAGGGGTTCTTTCCAAACCAGGGATTGAACTTGCATCTCTTGCATTGCAGTCTGAGCCACAAGGGTCCTTCCCATAGACTCCCAGAAACAGAATTACTGGGTAAGAGTCCCAGGTCAGTTTCTGGAGAGGTAAACAACTTCCACTTGTTTACAAAACGGATGATAGGGTAGAGTTTGTGTTACACACCGTCCCTATTGAATGTTACTTTATTAAAGTTTTCCTATTGGTCATGAAAAACTGAGTCTCACTTTCATTTCTGTATTCATTCACTGAGTCACTAAACACTTATTGACCAGCTGATTCACGGCTGGCATGGTTCTGGACGCTGGAGATGCAGCAATGAACAAAATGGGCTTATTCTAGGGGAGGAGAGGAGGGGAGAGAGAGTAAACAAGTCAATACATAAAGGGATAGATCATTTCAGAAAGCAAAACGTACTCTTAAAAGAGTTAAGAAGGAGGGTAAAGGGATTTCCCTGGTGGTCCAGTGTCTAAGACTCCTCTCTCCCAATGCAGAGGGCCTGGGTTCGATTCCTGGTCAGGGAACTAGATCCCACATGCCTCGACTAAAGATCCCTTGTGCCACAAGTAAGACCCAGCGAAGCCAAATAAATAATTTTTTTTTTTTAAAGGAAGGAGGGTAAAAGCTTTCCCACAGGTTGGTAATCTGTGGTAGTTCTGCCTTGTGACTTATCCATTTATTGGCATGGCATTTTCCATATCTTTATCCATTTATCACAACTATGACAAAAACTATGGGCTTCCCTGGTGGCTCAGATGGTAAAGTATCCGTCTACTTGCCATTCGGGAGACCTGGGTTTGATCCCTGGGTTGGGAAGATCCCCTGGAGGAGGGCACGGCAACCCATTCCAGTGTTAGGACCACGGAGAATCCCCACGGACAGAGGAGCCTGGCAGGCTACAGCCCACGAGGTCGCAAAAAGCCGGACAGGACTGAGTGACTAAGCACAGCATGTGACGAACACAGCAGTGATATGTCCTCAACATCTTCTCTGTGGCAGTGATTCAGGTTTGCTCTGGTTATCTCAGGCAACGGTGCTTGATAAGCATTACCTTCATTTTACAAATGCACAAACTAAGGGTCAGAGAGGTTAAGTAGCTTGCCCAGAGCCACACAGCCTTGGTGGCACAGCAAGACACTAAAGACCCTCAACTGGAAAAGCTTGAGACACTAAGGAGTTATTGGATAATTTGCCTCCTTGACAATCAAATTTTTTTAAAGTTTATACTGGACTATCAATATAAACATGTCCAATTCCATGGACCTGAGTTTGAGCAAACGCTGGGAAATAGTAGAGGACAGAGGAGCCTGGCATGCTGTAAGTCCACGGGGTCGAAAAGAGTCAAGACACGACTTGGCAACTAACAACAGCATCAACCAAGTGCATATATATAAGAGAACATATTTCAGAAGTGAACGGCTTCGTGAATTAATTCTACGTACATACACCAATTATCCAGCACCAGATTTAAACAAAACAAAAACTGGGCCCTTGTGCCCTGCGGCCCCAATCTGCAATGTAATCATGCTCATGGTGAATTCTCCTCTCTGCTAATCTCGTTTTAACCGCCAGCTCTGAATTCCTGAAAGGCATCCTTGATGAGATGCCTTCCTCAAACCAATGGAGCGTTGTAGGCATGCACTCTTGTCCCTATATGCTAAAACCCACAACTTTTCATTCTCTGCCTTCAGAAGGTTGACTCTGTCTCATTTAAATTAATAGCAGATGTGCAGACACACAAGCCCAAAGCCAGAAGGTGACATGGGGACAACCAGATGGATGCAGAAAGGTCATCAAGGTCACGGGGAACAGAGCAGGTCCCCTGGGGGGTGGTCAGGAATGTCATGGGCCGGTGAGGAACATTTCAACCATAGCTTTGAAAGCTAGGTTGAGTGTCACAAACGGGGCTGGATAACAGTCAGCTATTTGCACCCCACGTGGTACTGGTCCCAGATCGCAGCAGGCAGCCCCCAAGATAGCCCCTAAGAATCCCCATCCTTGGCGTTTCCTACACAACTACATTACATTTAAATATGTAAGTGATGGGAAGCAGCCATAGTGCGGCTTTAGGCATTAAGAGCCCACCTAAGTATCCTCTGACACTCTAGGGATGGGGAGGCAAATGTTTTGTCTATAAAGGCCAGAAAAAATATTTTAGACTTTGCCATCATATGGGCTGTATCAGCACCACTTGACTCTGATCTTGAAGGGAAAGAAGACCCAGGCGGCAGGGGAAGGGAGATAAATCAGGAGTTTGAGATTAGCATATACACACTACAGTACATAAACTGGATAAACAACGAAGACCTGGTGTACAGCACAGGGAACCCTATGCAATATCTGTAAGCTATAATGGAAAAGAATCTGAGAAAGAATACAGATATATGTATGTATATATGTTTACAAAACATTGTAAATTCACTATACTTCAATTAAAAAAAGAGAAGAGCCATAAACAATATATAAAAGAATGTGTTTCAATAAAACTTTACTTATAAAAACAGAATAGTGGGCTGGTTATGGCCAGAAGCCTGCTATTTGTCAACCCCTATTCCACAAGAGGGCTTTCCAGGTGGCGCTAGTGGTAAAGAGTCTGCCTGCCAATGCAGATGTAGGAGACATGGGTTCAATCCCTGGGTCGGGAAGATCCCCTGGAGAAGGAAATGGCAATCCACTCCAGTACTCTTGCCTGGAGAATCCCCAGGGACCGAGGAGCTTGGTGGGCTATGGTCCATAGGGTCACAAAGAGTCGGACTGAAGCAACTAAGCATGCATGCATTCCAGGGGAACGTATCTTTGACTTACTTTTATTTTTGAGTGTATTATTGATGTGTTTTGGTTTTGGTTTTCTAGCCACACCGTTTTAGCCTGTGGGATCTTAGTTCTCCAACCAGGGATCAAATCCGTGCCCCCTGCCTTGGGAGTATGGAGTCTTAACCACTGAACCACCAGGGAAGTCCCTTGATGGATTTTATTATATAACTATTTCTGTAATTCTTAAGATTTAAAATGCTTATAAAATTACATTTTGCTTATTTATATTATTTTTAGCCTTCTAATTTTATTTTTTAATTGAAGTATAGTTGATTTACAAAGTTGTATTAGTTTCAGATATACAGGAAAGCAATTCAGCTAAATATATGTATATTCTTTTTCACATTCTTTTCCATTATATGTTATTGCTGTTGCTGCTGCTGCTAAGTTGCTTCAGTCATGTCCGACTCTGTGCCACCCCATAGACGGCAGCCCACCAGGCTACCCCGTCCCTGGGGTTCTCCAGGCAAGAACACTGGAGTGGGTTGCCATTTCCTTTTCCAATGCATGAAAGTGAAAAGTGAAAGTGAAGTCGCTCAGTGGTGTCCGACTCCTAGCGACCCCATGGACTGCAGCCTACCAGGCTCCTCTATCCATGGGATTTTCCAGGCAAGAGTACTGGAGTGGGGTGCCATTGCCTTATCCGATTATATGTTATTACAAAGTATTAAGTATAGTTCCCTGTGCTATTCAGTAGGTCATCACTGTTTATTTTATATATGGTGATGTGTATTTGTTAATCCCTTGACTTACTGTTTATTACTGATTGAGAGTGTCGTACCAGTTAAGTTAGATGTTAACTAGTCTGAAATCAATTTGGTATGAAATGATGGTTTTTCAAGTAGAAAGACAATCCCCAAAGTTATTGTCCTTTAGGTCATGAACTATTTTTGGAGTTATGTCTCTAATTTCCCATCGCTTACGTATATAAATGTAATGTAGTTGTGTGGGAACGCCAAGAATGGGGATGTTTAGCAGCCATCTTGGGGGCTTCCTGCTGCAATATGGGACCAATATCAAGTCTCTAACGCCATTATCTCATTCTGGAATTTTCTCTTTTTAAATTTTCCCCTCACCACTTTGATTGTGGGATCTTAGTTCCCTGCCCAGGGATCGAACCCAAATCCCCTGAATTGGAAGCTCAGAGTCTTAAACCACTGGACCTCCAGGGAAGTCCTTTGCTTCTTTATTAACGTATTAAGTGACAAGAACTAGTAGGTTTTATAATTCCAAAGTGGAATTGAAACAATATTTCAAATATCTGCAACAGCTCTGGTATGGTTTGGAAATAGCTGTGATTTCTATCAGTAGGATAAGAGATTCCAGAATAAACAAATTTACAGGTATTGCCAATATGACAAAGGTATTGCTAATGTGGGTTGTCACCTACATTCGTAACTATATGAGTTATCTACTGATAGGGAGTAAACCTCTGCAAAACTTAGTGGCTTAAAACAATAGCAATCATTTACTTTGCTCTTGAATCTGCATTTGGGGTGGGGCTCAGTGGAAACAGCTCATCTTGGATCCATGAGGCAACAAGCGAGACAGCTCCTCTGGAAGTCGGGGAACCCGTTATCAAGATGGCTCACTCACCTGGTTGGCAAGTTGGAACTGGCTGTTGGGCAGCAGCTCAGCTGGGACGGGGTGGGGGGACCTCAAGCCCTTCCCATGCAGCCTTTTCCATGTACTCGTGGGCTTCCTCACAGCATGGACGCTGAGTTCTAAGAGTTTGTCCAGAGAGAACAAGTCAGAAGTAAGTACATGGCAGTTTTATAACCTAGCCCCAGAGCTCCCATAGCATCACTTTCATTGAACCCTACTGGGCAAAGTGGTCAAACAGGCTCAAGGGGGAAAGACACAGACTTCATCTTTAATGGGGAAGTGGTAAGATCTTGAAGATCTTACTTTTTAAGTTAAGCCCCCAGGCAGGAAAGATCGTGAACACTGAACTCAGTTCCTTGGCCTGTATCCAATGACAGAGGCCCGTCTTTGTACAAAATTGGAAGGCCTGTCTACAGAGGCCTGTCTCTGTATTTTCTGCAAAAAATACAACCCGCCACAAAAACAGAATGAAATGTTGGATTTTAGTTGGAGGTTACTGAAAAGAAAGATGCAGTTTCTTTTTCTTTTTTAAAATAATTTTATTTTGCTATTGCTTTTTGGTTATGCTGAGTCTTCTATCCCCCAGGGGCTTTACTCTAGTTGCAGCGAGTGAGGCCTACTCTGTTGGAGCTTTCCTTGTAGCTCAGTCAGTAAAGAATCTGCCTGCAGTGCAGGAGACCTGGGCTCGATCCCTGGGTCGGGAAGATTCCCTGGAGAAGGAAATGGCAACCTACTCCAGTATCCTCGCCTGGAAAACCTCATGGATAGAGGACCCTGGTGGGCTGCAGTCCATGGGGTCACAAAGAGTCGGGCGTACCTGAGTGACTAACACTTACTTACTTACTTTAGGCCTACTCTGTAGAGGTGTATGGGCTTCTCATTGCAGTGGCTTCTCTTGTTGTGGAGCACAGGCTCTAGGGGCCCAGGCTTCAGTAGTTGGGGCTCCCAGGTTCTAGATCACAGTCTCAATAGTTGTGGCCGACAGGCTTAGTTGCTCCGAGGAATGTGGGATCTTCCCGGATCAGGGATCAAATCTGTGTCTCCTGCACAGGCAGGCAGATTCTTTACCACTGAGCCACCAGGGAGGCAGGCGATTTCTTTTCCTTATCCAAGTTCACGGACTCCATAAATTCTATCTGCACACCTTTTGAGGGTCCCTGGGCCCCAGGCAAGTCTAAAAAGTGCCTGCTGGGAGGGGTCCACATGACCTGTGTGTGCATGCGTGCTAAGTTGCTTCAGTCATGTCCGACTCTTTGTGACCGCCTGGATGGTAGCCCACCAGGCTCCTCTGTCCATGAGATTCCCCTGGCAAGAATACTGGAGTCAGTTGCCGTGCCCTCCTCCAAGGGATCTTTCCCACCCAGGGATCAAAACTGCGTCTCCTGTGGCTCTTGCATTGCAGGCAGATTCTTTACTGCTGAGCCACCAGGGAAGCCCCCTTACATAGCCTACCTTGCCTCAAAGTCTCCCATGGCTCTCTTCTGCCCAGAGTACAGAGGCCAAGGAACTGAGCCCAATGTTCAGGATCTTTCCTGACGGGGCTTAACTTAAAATGCAGAGATTTATTGTTCAACATCAATTCTCTCCTTCCTGTCGTACGTACAACTCCAGTTTTGTCTGAGACAGAAATGCACTCACCTAAAATGCATCATGACCCAACAACCTCCCTCGCAACTGGTGGTCAATGAGATTGTTTATTTTTATTATTATTATTATTGGCACATGTGGGTCTTAGTTCCCCAACTCAGGGATCAAACCACGTCCCCTGCAGTCTTAATCACTACACCACCAGGCAAGTCCCCTCTCAGTGTACTTATTATTCGGCAACTTGCTTTTTTCAGTCAACGATACATCTTAGAAGTTTTCCTCTGTCAGTCCATGGCTCTTTCTCAATTTTTTAAACAGGTGTATAATATTTCATGGGATAGATGCACCCCTATTTATTAACCTACTGGTGAACAATAAGGTAGCTTCCAATTTTTGTAGCGTTTACATAAATGATGATCAAAGACAAATAAATAAATGATAGGCAAACAGTATCTCCAAGGTGGAGCTGATGCTTCAGATTCTGTAGGCAGACCTAGCTCAGTGGTATAAAGAATCTGCCTGCCAAAGCAGGAGACTAGGATTCAACCCCTGATCTGGGAAGATCCCACATGCTGCAGAAAAACGAAACCCGTGGGCCACAACTATTAAGCCTGTGCTCTAGAGCCCGGGAGCCACAACTACCGAAGCCCGGCTGTCCTAAAGCCTACGCTCCGCAGCAAGGGGAAGCCAGCAGGATGAGAAGCCTGTGCACCGCAGCTACAATTTAGCCCCTACTCTCCTAGAGAAAACTGAAAAGCCCACACAGCCATGAAGACCAGTGCAACCAAAAATGAAAATTAATAAATAAATATTTTTTTAAAGCAATGATTGGGACTTGCCTGGTAGTCCAATGGTTAAGACTCCGAGCTGCCACTGCCCGGAGCCTGGGTTGGATCACTGGCCACGGAACTAAGATCCCACATCCTGCAAGGTGCAGCCAAAAAAAAAAAAAAAGAAAGAAATCAATGAACTATTGATACATTCAATAGGATGATTGCACCTCAAAATCATTGCTCTGTGCAAATGAAAAATTCTATAAAGATACAAACTGTACGATTCCATTCAGTGCTCTAGAACAGGCTAAATTAATAAACAGTGAAAGAAAACAGACTAATGGTTTCCTGAGGATGGTGGATTGAATGGGAAGGGGTGCAAGGGAATTTCCTGGGGTAAGCAAATAGTCTATATCTTAACTGGGATATTGAGCTTGCACAAGTGTATTCATTTGTCAAAGCCCATCAGACTGTACTCAGAAGATCTGTGTATGTGACTGTAGGTAAATTACAATACACCATAAAGGTGAAGTGCAGGTGGACAGTGAGAGGAAAGTTCCAAAGGAGGGGACATATGATACCTGTGGCTGATTCATTTTGATATATGGCAGAAACCAACACAATATTGCGAAGCAATTATCCTTCAATTAAAAACAAAAAAAATTTAAAAAGCAAAGTGCGTGCCAAGTTGCTTCAAAGTTGGGTCCAATTTTCTGCAATCCTATTGACCATAGCCCACCAGGCTCCTCTGCTCATGGGAATCTCCAAGGGAGAATACTGGAGTGGGCTGCCTTGACCTTCTCCAGGGGATCTTCCCAATCCAGGGATCGAACTCATATTTCTTAATGTCCCCTGAATTGACAGGTAGGTTCTTTACCACGAGCACCATCTGGGAAGGCCAAAAGTAAAATAAAATGTTGTTATTAACATCGCTATCCCTGGGGACTTCCCTGGCAGTCCAGTGGTTGGAACTCCATGCTTCCACTGCAGGGAGCACAGGTTCGATCCCCGGTGGGGAACTAAGATCCCACACACCGCATGGTGCAGCCAAGGACTGAAAAAAGAAAACATTGCTATCCTTGCTGCCTCCTTCTTTATGCCCATGCCAACTTGTTGGCTGGCGTGGAGACCTATTTGTTTGCCAAATGAATGAATGAGTGAGTGAGTGAGTGAGTGGCTGAGGTCTGAGGCAGCACCCTGGGTGCATGGAATATTCCTCCTCAAGCCCTTCAGTTTTCTAGAGGAGGAGGCTGGGTGGCCTCCCACCCTGATATCCCTATCCAAGGCCCCTCCCCTCCCTCAGTAGACCACTCAGCTGCTTGGCTCAACAGCCGGAGACTTTCGACAGCCTCACCCCCGCACGCTGCTCCCCTGCCACTCCAGTCTAACTCCTCTAGTCACTAGACTCACAATGCTCCAGCGCCTTCTGTGTGCAGGTGCTGCAGAGAGAGCTGGCAACAAGACAGGCAAAGGTTCTGCCCTCGGGAGCTCCGTAAGCAAACCTGTAGCTTGATGCCAGGCGGAACTAACCCCACTGAGGGAAAACGAATTGGACTAAGGGCCTGGGGAAGGCAATAATTGGGGCTGCAGCTCTGGTGGCTGGGGAGGCTGCTCTGGGATGTCCACACAGGGGCAGAGGCTGGACTGAAACAAGGGCATCAACGAGGGCATTCCCTAGAGAAAAAAATAGCCAGCGCAAAGGCCCTGGGGCAGGTTCCTACTTGCATAGTGTGTTCAGGGAACAGGAATGAGGCCACTGTGGCTGGAGGGGGAGGGAAAGAGGGTCGAAGGAGAGAACTGAGAAATATTGAGGGGCAGACCATTTAGGGCCTTGTGGGCCAAGGAAAGGAATCTGGCTTTTACTCCAAGTGAGATGGGAGCCAAGGAGAAGGGATGTGAGCTGACTTAGGTGTTAACAGGCTTCCTGGGCAAGAAGAACCTGTAGAGGAGGTGGGGAGGGCCAAAGTAGAAAGCCTGTTGAGCTGGCTACTGCAATAGTCCAAGCAAATCATAATGGTATTTGCAGAGGTGACGAGAGTTGATCAGGCTCTGGGAATATTTTGAAAGCAGAGCCAGCTGACAGATCAGATGTGGGGGTGTGAGAGAAAGACAGGAGTCAGTGACGACTGGGAGGTTTTCGGCCTGAGCCACTGAGCTGGGGAGGCAGGTGGAAGTTTCCTGAATGTCCCAAGCTGTTTCACACCTCCAGGCTTTTGTGCACTCCATGCCCCTGAGCCTGCAATGCCCTCCTTTCTCCACTTCCCACCCCAGCCTCAGCCTCACCCCCGCTCTCATCACAGCTGAGCCCAAATGTCACCCTCTCTGGAAGCTTCTTTTGAAATGTTCTAGGCTTCACACGGTGTGCCCTCCTGCGTCCCCACAGTACCTTGCACTTCTTTCCCCAAATGGATGATCAGGGTTTATTTGCCAGCATCTCTCGTGCCAAGCAGGCGACACTGGAGGGACTGAGGAGGGGCCATGGCTTTAACCCTGCAGCAAGTGCATCGAAAGTAAATGAACTTGAATTCTTTCTTTCATTCAGTAAATATGTCACATGCCAGGGACTCCAGGAGGCGCTGAGAAGTGAGAAGGGAACAGGAGAGGCAGGTCTCTGCCCTCATGAGTCTCTAGGGAGAGAGGTGACAATAACCCAAGCAAAGAAGTGAAAGATTTAGGGACTTTCCTGATGATCCAGTGCTTGCGAATCTGCCCTGCAATGCAGGAAACGTGGGTTCAATCCCTGATCAGGAAACTAAGATTCCACATGCCATGGAGCAATTATGCCTACATCCGACAACTGGAGAGTCTGTGCGTCACAACAAAAGATCTTGGGTGACACAATGAAGATGCCACGTGCCATGATTAAGACCTGAGGCAGCCAAATAAATAAATAATAACTTTTTTTCTTTAAAATGAAAGATCTGGTGTGCCATAATGGTGATGCGATGGAGAAAAAAGCAGGATTCCATGTGTGAGATGGGGGAGGTGCAGTCATTCATAAGGTGATAGGGAGGCTTCACAGACTCACCGAGGAGGTGACATTTGAATATGGATTTAAAGGAGGTAAGGGAGGAGCCATGTGGCCACTGGGGAAGAGCAAACAAGCAAGTGCAAAGGCCCTGAGGTAGGATTGTGCTCAGAATATGGGAGGAACTTGAAGGAGGCCAGCGTGGCCAGAGCCGCTGAATAGGGGGTAGAGATCCAGAGAATGGAAGGGGAGGGACCGTTCCAGCAGGACCTTAGGGACCACAGTGAGGACTTCACTTTTACTGCCAGTGAGATGGGAGCCACAGAAAGTCTCCAAGGAGGAGTGAATGGATCTGATTCAACTTTCAACAGGATTCCCATAAAAATAATAATGGACATTTACTGAGCACTTCCTACTAACCAGGAAGTGTGAGAAGTTTCTGCAAGTGGTGTTGACAGAAGGCCCGTTGTCTAGATGGCTAAGCCACCTTGTGGGCCTTCTAGATCCTTCCCTTCCTCTCAGCCCACACCGTCCCCCCAGGACTGATACAGTCTCCCACCAAAACATAGCCTGAAGCTTCCCCCCCCACCCGAAGCAATTTTTCAACAACTTTATGGAGACAGAATTCATATACCGTGCAGTTCAGCCATTTAAACTGTATAGTTCAGGCAATTCCCTGGCAGTCCAGTGATTAGAACTCCATGCTCTCATACTGCCAAGGCCCCAGGTTCAATCCCTGGTGGGGAAAGTAAGATCCCACAAGTCATGCAGTGTGGCCAAAAAAATTTAGAATTAAAAAAATAAATAAATGGTACAACTCAGTGGATTTTAGTATGTTAATCACATTGTGCAACTGTCACCACATTCAGATTTAGAATATTTTATCACTCAAAGAAACTCCTTAGGCACACCCCCATCCCAGCCCCACGCAACCACTAATCTACGTTGTCTGATTTGTCTATCCTGGATAATTCCTGTAAATGGAATTCTACAGTCTGTGGCTATTTGTGTTACCTGACTTCTTTCACTCAGCATAATATTTTCAGGGTTCATCCATGTTGTAGCATCTGTCACTAATTCAATCCTTTTGGTGGCTGAATAATATTCCACTGTATGAAGGTAGCCTGTTTTGTGTAGCCATTCATCAACTGATGGACATTTGGGTTGTTCCCACATTTTGGTTGTTCTGAACAAGGCTGCTATGAACATTCTCATGCAAACGTCTGTGGGGACATGTGTTTCCATTTCTCTGGGGAGATACCTAAGAGTGGAATTCCTGAGCCATATGGTAATTCTGTGTTTAACTGTTTGAGGAAATGCCAGACTGTTTATAAGTGCCTGCAATCTTCCCACCAGCAGTGTATGATGGTTTTGATTTCTCCACATCCTTGTTTGTTGCCGTTGTTTGTTTTTTTTTTTAATTTATTTATTTGGCTGCATTGGGTCTTAGTCATGGCATGTGGGATCTAGTTCCCTGAAAAGGAGGGATCGAACCCAGGGCCCCTGCATGGCAAGTGCGGAGTCTCAGCCACTGGACCACCAGGGAAGACCCTCTCCACAGCTTTGTCGACACTTGTTATTGTCTTGAAGTGAGTTGCTCCTCTCTGCCTCCACTGCCAGTAGCCATCTCTCACCTGGACTTTGAAGTCACGTCCTCCCCGTGTTCCAGGTTCCGCGTTCCGCCGTCAGTCTCTCCCCACCCTACAGCCAGAGAAAGCCTGTCAGCACCAGGCTCAGAGCCTGTCCCTCCCCAGGTAAGAGCTCTTGCACTGCTGTTTATTGACAGATAAATCCAAATTGCTCGCCAGGCTTGGCCCCTGTAGCCAGCCCCTGCTCACCTGTCTCTCTCTTTCCAGTTTACTCATTGCTCACCCCCCCATTTCCTGCTCATTCAGATCTAGCCACAGCAGCCTCCTAGTCACTTCTTGATGCCCCAAGTGCTGCCCAGCCTCAGCCACCCCCAGCGCTCTTCTCTCTGTCCTGGTACTCTTTGCACTGCTCTCCTCCAACCTCTTTCCTTCCCCTCGCAGATCTGAGCTTTACTGCGACCTTTCCAAAAAATCCTCCTTGGACTCCTCCGCCAACCTAACAACTCCTCTCTCCCAGGCTCTTCCTTATTGCACTGTTACAAGTTGCGTGACTGTTTGTGAGACAGTTTGCCCAATGGCCGCCTCCACCTTAGGAAGAGTCCCACGAGGGTGGCTGAGCATCAGTGCCTGGCCTGCTATGTTGTTATCGTTTAGTTGCTAAGTTATGTCTGACCCTTTGTGACCCCACGGACTGTAGCCCGCCAGGCTCCTCTCTCCATGGGATTTTCCAGGCGAGAATACTGGAGTGGGTTGCCGTTTCCTTCTCCAGTCCCTCCCCAACCCAGGGACTGAACTCACATCTCCTGCATTGGCAGGCAGCTTCTTTACCCACTGGGCCATCTGGGAATCCCCCTTGTTTCTTTTACTGTGACCCATAATGGTGGTGGTGGGGAATATGTATCTATATCTATAGCCTCCTGTCAGAAAATAAAAGTTTCATACATGGGTATTTCCCCTGCATGTTTTAGATTATTCTATTTAATTTTTCAAAAAACTGGCCTCAGCCAGAAAGCTTGATGTCAGCCCTTGGTAACGGCTCACTGTTCATAGTTTGAAAAACTCTAGCAGACCTTCTATAAGCCCCTCTGACACACATCCACCCCCGCACCCCCCCCAATCAAAGGCAGGAAATGGGTTTGACTGGTTACATGCTGTATCCGCAAATTCTGGCATAGGTCCTGGATGAGCACAGTGGGTTTAATGAACGTTGAGTGAATAAATGAACTAAGAGCAAGCCAGGGCCAGAGTTAGGGCTGCAGTCCTGCCTGTACCGCTCCCTAGGACTCAGGAATTCTGACCACCTCGTTTGCAAAGATCCAGGCAGCGTAGCCCCAGCTCCAACTACTTCACCCACCCTCTGCTTCTTCTGGGGTTGGAGGTTGCGTGTGGGGAGACGACATTAACCTGAGCCTCCCTTCTGGAGGAACCAGAACTCCCTTTCCCATAAGCCTCAGGGGTGGGACTACATTTCCCATAAGCCTCTTCTCCCGCCAGAGTCTGTGCCCTTCAGCCACAGGGGCAGATAATTGCATCTTTCCTCATCCCCCAGCCCCCAATTCCGTACTCTCTACCTGCATATGGTCAGTCCACCCTGCAGTGCTGGTCCCGGCACCCCCTCCTTCCCACCCCTCCTGGTGTGATGAACCTGCCTCAGTTTCTCCAATGAGCGCCCCCCTCCAAGAGGGCTCATTGAACCCCTCTCCCTCCCCTTCCCCTGGGGTTGCCAGTCCCAATTGCGCTGGCTGCGTTTGGGACCTGCGGGTCCTGGACACCTGCTGGGGAACGGGGGCAGGGGCGGGCCGTGCTGGGGATGGGGTGTCTGGGCCGCCTCCGCGGTGTGCAGTGAGGCTGCGCCTGCGATGCGCAGCTCCGGCCCAGCCTCAGCGGAGAGGGACGCAACGCAGGGGCTCAGGGACCACAGAGAAGTCCGCGCGCAGGGTGGGCGCCCGTGCTTCCGGTGTGTCTGCAGCTCGGGGTGCTGTGCGGGGGTGGGGGTGGGGGAGTGTGACCCCGAGACGGCGGCGGCCTGGCACGTGATGTGTGCGTCCTTGTCTGTTTTGTCTGTGTCCCTAAGGGACCAAGTTCCAGTCCCCACTCAGCCACTTCCCAGCTGTGTGCCTTGGGGCAGATGTCTGCACCTCGCTGTGCCTGTTTCCTCATCTGTACGATGGGAATGACAATTTAAAAGTAATATGTGTAAAGCGCTGAGAACAATGCCTGGCGCAGTTAATGCTCCTAAGAATAAATAAATTAAATAAACTATGATCATGTATCTTCTGTATGAGGCAAGCACCTCTGGTTGTGTAAAGGTTGCGCAAACTCATAGGAAATGTGGGTATTTGTGATGCGTGTGTCTGTGTGTGTCTTTGTATGTGTTCTGTATGCGTGTGGGTATTTGTGTATGTAATGTGTGACTACACTGGGGTAATGTGTTTTTGTAAACTTGTGTGAAATTTGTATGCATTTGTGATGTGTGTGTCCATGTGTGTTAAGGTATGTGATGTATCTTTGTGTATCTCTGTGTTCAGTGTATATGCCTGTGTTGTCTATGTGTGTTTCTGTCCGTATAATGTGCGTGGCTGTGTATATGTGTATGTGATATGCGTGTATCAGTGTAATGTATTTGTGTGTATTTTTGTACATGATTTGTGTAGCTTTGTATATTCTTTGTAGTGTACATCTATACCCATGGGTGAGTTGTGCTTGTATATGTGTATCTGTGTGTGTGACTTGTGTCTCTGTATTCATGTGAATGAAATGTGTCTGTGTGAGAGATGTGTGTATCTCTGAGTCTGTGTTGTGTATTTGTGTGTATTCGCATATGTGATATGCATGTCTCTCCTTGTATCTGCTGTGTATCTGTGTATATTTGTGCATGGGATACTTGTGTCTATGTTAGTGTGTATCTTGTGTGTGTCTCCATGCAAGTGATGTCTGTGTGTGTGTGTGTGTGTGTGATGTGTGTGTCTGTGGGTCTTCTTTGTTGCCCATTTGTTTGTGGAATGTCTGTGTTCGTGACTTTGTGCCTTGGTGTGTCACCATGGTGTCTGCGTGGATCTTTGTGGTGTGCGTGTCTATGGAGTTGGGGCTTTACTTTGTCTGTGGCATGTGTGGGTCTTTGTGATGCACTGACGTTCCTGCGTGGCCGGGTGCATCTGTGCCGGGGGCCGGCCTGCCTGTGCGTGCTTAGTGCAGCCCATCATCCCTGCGTCTTTGTGTGTGACGTGTACGTGTCCCCGTCTGCCGAGCGCTGTCCACCTTTGTATGTGCTGTGCTTGTCTGTGAGGGTCTCTGCGACATGGGTCAGCCATGTGTGGGCTGCGTGTGCCTGTCTGACATCTGCATCTTGGCGCGGAGCACACGTGTCCGTGCTGGTGGCATGTCACAGCAGCGTCCGGGCCAGGCACGGTGGGCCATGGGTCCCCCCTACACGAGGGTCTGCTGGTCCCTGTCTGTCCCTCCCCCTCCCCTCCCTCCTGGCAGCCAATGCTACTGGGGAGCCAGTTGCTATGACGACGCTCCATCCTCCCTCCCTCCTCCTTCCTCCCACCCTTCCTCTGACAGGCTCTCTGTTCCCCCAATCCCGGCTGCCCTCGGGGGCGGGGCCCTCATTCTCCCCCCCCTTCTACCCTCTCCCCCCCCCCCACCCCAGCAACCCCGGCTCCCCGGCTCCTCTCCTCTGTCTGTCTCTCCATCCCTTCATCTGTCTGTCCCTTCAGAGAGGGGGAGGGGGGTCCCTGAGCCTGTAAGCAGCCCCTCCCTCCCCCTGTCCTGAGCCTCCTGCCCCTCTCCTGGGCCGGGGGGAGGCCAGGGTCGCGCGGGTCCCCATGGCTGGGGGCTGAGGGCCCGCCCCCCCCCTCCTCCCCAGCCGCCACCACCTCCACCTCCCTGCCATCCTCGACAAGATGCCTGCCCCCGGCGCCCTCATCCTCCTCGCGGCCGTCTCCGCCTCCGGCTGCCTGGCGTCCCCGGCCCACCCCGGTGAGTCTGTCGGGCCATCCTGCTGTCCAGTGTCCCCCCACCCCCACCCTGGCCTGCCCCGGGGTCTGTCTGCGGGGCTCCGGCTCCGTCACCTGTGTGGCGTCTTCCCGCAGCGAGCCAGGGCCTGGGGAGGCGCAGGAATGGTGCCTCTGTCAGCAGGGCCTGTGGGAGGAAGGCTGGGGGCTGGGTGGGGAGGGGGTCCGTTCGGGCAACATGTGTGTGTGCAGATGCGCTCGGGTGTGTGTGTGCAGGTGTGTGCAGGAAGCCGGGGAAGGTCAGGGCCTCTGGGAGAATTGGGGACAGAGAGGAGGAATACTATTTCTAAAGGGGACACAGCCTTGGAGGCTGTCTCCGGCTTTGGTGGAGTCCCAAGGCTTGCGGAGCTCCTGACTCGGGACCTGGGGCTGGGGACCGAGGACATGTGTGTGCTCCAAGCGTCCCTCAAAGTGACAGGCCTCAACCCCCGTAACTAGGTTCCAGCATGGGGCGAGCACCTTCTCCCAGCCTGCAGCTGGGGGCTCATCCTCTTCTTCAAATAGGGGGTAAGAAGGCTGTCGTGGGAGCGTATTTTAAATTCTGAGCGCTCCAGGCTCCACTGTTACTCCTCCTTCCCTCAGTCCTCACTGAAATTCATCCAAGCCTGAGGGTGAGGTGATGGGGTGGGGGTGGGGGGGTCCCAGCTTGGGGCGAGAGGAGGGACCCCACCCCCAACCCAACCACTTGAGAAGGCCCCAAACTACAACTCCCACAATGCCCCGAGCCATCCGGCTCCTCTGCCAAGGGGCCCCTGGGTGCAGAGCATCATGGGAGCTGTAGTCAAGACTAACTGGACGGGGAGGGGCAAGGAATCTGGGAGCCAGGGGCGTGAAGACGGGAGCCCAGCCCAGCCCTGTCCCCACAGATGGATTCGCCTTGGGCAGGGCGCCTCTGGCTCCTCCCTATGCCGTGGTCCTCATCTCCTGCTCTGGCCTGCTGGCCTTCATCTTCCTCCTCCTCACCTGTCTGTGCTGCAAACGGGGCGATGTCGGCTTCAAGGTGAGGTGCACGAAGGAATTTAAGGTGGGGAGGAACACTCTAGCAAGGCCTTTCCTTCGCTACCCCCCACCCCAGCCCCACAACCAGGGGAGCCGGGCAGTGAGTCTGAGAGCCCTTTAGGCCTGAAGTTACAGCAAAATCCAACTCCAGATGGGAATTGGACTGGGATTGGAGGACAGTTGGCAGAAAGGTGGGGATAATACTGATTAGAAGGACCATGGTGTGTCTCACCGCTGTGTTCTCCCACCCTTCACCCCTCCTGGCCCCAGGAGTTTGAGAACCCTGAAGGGGAGGATTGCTCCGGGGAGTACACACCCCCCGCCGAGGAGACTTCCTCCTCACAGTCACTGCCTGATGTCTACATTCTCCCCCTGGCTGAGGTCTCGCTGCCAATGCCTGCCCCGCAGCCATCACACTCAGGTATGTCCCTGCACCTTGACTGGGATCCCGTGGCCCCCCAATTCAGGGTGGGAGGAGCTGACAGCCCTCTCTCAGGGAATCAAAGGGAAAGGCAGAGGTGGGAGCCTTGGAATCTTGGAAGCAGCGTGAAACAACTCCAAGATCATCTTGGTAGAAGCTGTTGCTTAACCCCAAACCAGATTTGGAGATTCTTGCAGAGCAATCCATGATGAGGTCAGCCTAGATCTTAATGCCAGAGGCAAAGCCAATGGCAGGCTGAAGTTAAGTCATAGGATCTTGGGACACCAAAGGGAAGAATGGATTGGACACTAGAAACTTGTGGGCAGCCAATGAGGAGACTGAGATCTCTTCATGGAATTTTGGGGCAGCCAATGAAAAGAGATTTGTTGTGTCTGCTTTGACCCCGGTCCCCACTGAAGTAGGGGATGTTGGTGGCACTTGGGAGGGGAGAGAGGCTCAGGTGCCTCCTCTTTTACTGTCCCCCACGCCAGACATGACCACCCCCCTGGGCCTTAGCCGCCAGCACCTCAGCTACCTACAGGAGATTGGGAGTGGCTGGTTTGGGAAGGTAAGTAAGTGGGGCTGGGGGTGGGAGGTGGGGGCTCCCACAATCCAGGGCGACACTCCTGTTCTGTGTCCATTGCCCCTGCTCCCACCACTTCTCATCTGCCCCCTGCCTCCTCTCCCTGCCCCCTCTGCCCACCCATTGCCCTCCCCTCTGTTCACCTCTCACCGGCTCCCACCCACCCCATCCCCCCATCTGTCGGTCAGCGCCTCCCTCCTCACTCCATTGACCACTCCGCCTCGCCATCCGGCTCTCCACGCGTCCGTCTGTCCATCCTTCCACCCGTCCCTGCGTCCATCGGACTCTGGGCCTGTGAGTCTCCCACCCGGCGTCTGGTGGGGATAGGAGGGTGGTGGGAGTTGAAAGAAGAGGCTGGAAAGGAGAGGGAAGTTGGGAGCCATACGGTGGGGTGGAGGGCACTCCCTGGGATGGGGATGGGGAATCCGCAGGCACTGATTCCTGGGTCCTCCTCGAGCAGGTGATCCTGGGAGAGATTTTCTCCGACTACACCCCGGCCCAGGTGGTGGTGAAGGAACTCCGAGCCAGCGCAGGGCCGCTGGAGCAGCGCAAGTTCATCTCCGAGGCACAGCCGTACAGGTATGGGGACCTCTGGGTAGACATGGAGCCCTGAAGGCCTGAATATCTGAGTCTGTGCTTCATGGGGTAATGTTTGGGAGCAGGAGGAGTACAGTGTGGGGTCAACTCTGGGTTCCAATCCTAGATGTACCTTTTCCTGGCTGTGCCGGTCAATCTAGATCATTTCCCTCCCTCAGCCTCGGGGGGGTCTTCCTCGGGCCAGAGGCAGGGACATGAAGGCAGTGTGATGCAGGAGAGGGAAACAGTGCAAAAGCTGAGCCGGAAATCTAGAAATCAGAGTGGAGAAGGCTCCACTCGGAACCTTCATCTAGAAAGTGAGTCCAGGAAGTCTGAGCAGCCTCATGCAGAGGGCAGCTGAGAGGATACAAAATGGGCCTTTGCCTGGCACAGGGTCCATGATGGTGGTCCCTTCTTTGGGCCCCTGCCTGTGGGTTAAGAAGGGCAGAATCAGAATCACAGACCAGGGTCCTGAGCGGCTGCACCAAATGGCCACTGTCCGCCCACGCCTGTCCCCACTGGATTGGGAGGTCTAGGAAGACAGGACGCTATCCCTCTCCGGCCTGGTCTCCACTCTAAGAGCTTCTAGATCGGGGTTAATTAAACCTCTTCTCATATATGCCCTGTGGGGTATTGTGTGCCCGGGCATGGAGAAGGTGTGTATATGGGCACCTTTTAACAGAGGGCTGTAAAAGTGAGCTTTGCCCTGAGATTTTATGAACCTTTTCCTCTGAAAACTCCTGTGGTTTCCTGTGACTCCCAGGACAAAGTCCCAACTGTCCCTACAGCCCACAAGCCCTGTTCCCTGACCCTCCCACAGACCAGCCTCAGTGCCGCTGTCCTTGCTTTTCCCTCTGTCTGGAATATTGCTCCTGGCTCACCCACCCCCAGTTTCTGATGGTGGGATCCCTCTCCTCCCTGGGTCTCAGATCAGAAAGGCCTTCTTTTATACACACAAACACACACACTGCCACCTAAGGAGGGCCCTGGGATGCTCCATCATATCAACTTGTGTATTTTCTTCATCACACGTATCTTAGTGTATCATTATTTCATCCAAGTATCCGTTGACTTGCCTCTATCTCTCTCAACCCATGCTGGCAAGCATCAGCCACATATTGGTACTTAAATTCATCTTAAATAAAATGCAGTCAAATTCAAGATGTCTTCCTCAGCTACCCTTGCCACATTTCAAGAGCTCAGGAGCCATATATGGCCAGTGGTTCCCATGTTAGGCATCTCAGATGGAGAACATTCCCACCTTCTCAGAAAGTTCAGGTGGAGAATGTAGGACTATACTGGCAGCTCGGGGTCCATCTTGTCACCCAGCTACAAGCTGGCCCTCAGTAGACATTTGCCGGATGAGCCACAGACCTGAGAACAAATCCCAGCTCTGGCACTGTTACCAGCTGTGTGACCCTGGGCAAGTTACTTTACCTCTCTGAGCCTCCCTTTTCCCCTGGATCCAATGGGAAACATCCTCCTGCCTAGCAAAGGTGTTAGGAGGATTTGATAACAGAAGGGGCCAGCCTTGGCTCAGATTAATAGGTGTGCAATGGATCCAAGCTTCTTTCTACATCTGCCATCCTAAGTTTCCCCATGATAGGAGCTCCAGTCATTTTTTTTTTTCAAGCCCCAGCATATGCTGGTGCTTTAGGAAAGCTTTATCTCATTAGTCGTCTCCCAAGCAGGAGCAGAAGCCACTATCCACACCCGCCCCCCAACCCCTCTCCTGCCAGGCCCCAGTGAAACAAAAACTGTTCTACCCTCCTCGAGCCAGGTTGCAAGCTGCAACCTGGGCTGCAAGCCCTGGATGTGTTAATCTTTCCAGAGACCCTAGGGTCATGTATCAGGGTTAAATCCTTCATTCCACACGATTTTATTGAGCACCTACTAGTCTAGGCACCGGGAACATGGCCACACACACAAAAAGCCCCAAATCCTTGTCTTGTAAAGCTTGCCACCTAGTGGAGGGGACACACAATAAATGAGCCAGTGAAGAAATAAATTTTAACAGGAAGATATCACAGGCTGGCAAGTGCCTTGAGGAAATAAGGCAGGATGTGATGGAGACGGAGGAGCTCTGGGATGGGAACTGTGGGAAAGGCAGGCTTGACTAGGATGAATCAGTTTCACAAAGCACTGTGGGAAGTGTGTTCCAGGCAGAGGGAACATCAGGAACAAAGGCAGTGAGGCAGGAGAAATGCCAGCTCCTCTCTGATCCTATTAGATCTCTTGCCACAACTTTATGAAGGGATTACTATGCCCATCCCCATTTTACATTTGAAGGAGAGGTCAAGAGACTTCTGTGAGGTTACACGCCTGGGAAAGGTGGAGGCAAGATTCAGAAACCTGCTCCCGCAACCTGACTCTTAGCCACAGTGAGAGGATAAAGGAGGGGCATCCCCCAGTGTTGAGGGAAGGGCAGTGATATCTCTTGAGGAAAGGATGTTGACATTAAGGGACAAGGAGGACTTTGAGAGTGAAGTGTTCTCCACAGAGAGAGGTATATAAGGCTTGAAGCCTAGGCAGGCAACTGTGAGTCTAGGGAGATGTACATGGGGTGAAGAGTGATGCTGGGAAAGGCAGGGGGGCAGGAAAGACTGGAGTGAGCCAGGCTCTGTCCCAGGGCAACCAGGGAGCCATGGAGGGTTGTGAATAGGTGGACATCAGGTCGGGGCAGACTGAAAGGGAGAGATTGGAGGTAGGGAGGCTGGGAGGAGGCTTGAGCTGGGGCTGTGGGAGGGGAGGGGAAAGAATCAGGGGGCAGGAAGAAAGGCTGAGGGGGTGGTGAGCCAGAAGGAGGGGCAAGGAGGTGCCTGAGGGTCTGGCTTGGAGACTGGGAGACAGTGGGATGGACCTGAGATGGAGATATGGGAAAGGAGTGTGTGTTTAGGGGGAGAGGGGTTAACTCTCAAGTAAGGAAACAGACCCAAGAGGTTGAGGCAACAGTTTGGTTTTGCTGGGAGGTTGGGGTGGGACACAGGGCTGGGGTCGGATGGAAGGGGCTGTTTCCTGACCCAGGCGACCCCCAACCCCATGCAGGAGCCTGCAACACCCCAACGTCCTCCAGTGCCTGGGCGTCTGCGTGGAGACATTGCCCTTTCTGCTGATTATGGAGTTCTGTCAACTGGTGAGGGTCTGGGGGGGTCGCGGGGCTGGGGGAGGGGGAGGGGCAGAGTGAGGAGCTGGACCCGGTGGGGGCTCAGGGCCATTCCCAATGACATCGTCATAGCGACACCTGTGACAAGATAGCATTTCTTAGATGAGCCCTCAGTCCCCAGGTGGATGGGCTCCCCTTGTAGCTCAGTCGGTAAAGAATCTGACTGCAATGCAGGAAACCCGGATTCCTTTCCTGGGTTGGGAAGATCCCCTGGAGAAGGAAGTGGCAACCCACTCCAGTATTCTTGCCTGGAGAACCCCATGGTCAGAGGAGCCTGGCAGGCTACTGTCCATGGGGTCGCGAGAGTCAGCACGACTTAATGACTAAACAGGAAAACGGGGACCCTGACTAGCACGCGAGGAGGTGGCACACCCTGACTAGCACGTGAGGAGGGTGCGTTGTGTTAACTAAAGTGTTTCTCAGCAGCAGGGGAAACTGAAGCCCAAATGAGTGCAGCGGCCGCCCCATCCTTGCCTCGGGTTGGCTGGATATGTCGCTGCCTGGGAGGGGGCCGTGGACTGACCCCTCCCTGCCCTCTCTCCCAGGGGGACCTGAAGCGTTACCTCCGGGCCCAGCGGCCCCCCGAGGGTCTGTCCCCTGAGCTGCCCCCTCGAGATCTGCGGACACTGCAGAGGATGGGCCTGGAGATCGCCCGCGGGCTCGCACATCTCCACTCTCACAACTACGTGCACAGGTGGCAGCCCGGAAGCCACCGGGCAGAATTGGGGCAAGGAAGGAGGGCGAGGGGCTTAAGGACAGAAGGACGCTTGAGTTGGGGGCGGGGCACAAAACGGGGGAAGACTCGGGATGGGGGGGAAGAGGCGGGGTCAGGGGCGGTGGGGGCGGGGTCAGGGGCGGAGCGGGTCACTGAAGAGTGGGCGGTGTCTGGAAGGGGGAGGAGTCAAAGCAGGAGAGGAGTGAGAAAATGAAGACGGAGCAGTGTGGGGAAAACTGGGCGCACTCTTTAAGTAGCGGGGCGGGCTTCCCCAAAGCTGCCCGCTTCTTACCTCGCCCCCTCGCCTGCCCCCAGCGACCTGGCCCTGCGCAATTGCCTGCTGACCTCCGACCTCACCGTGCGCATCGGAGACTACGGGCTGGCCCACAGCAACTACAAGGTGGGGGCTGCCCTCCATCAGGGCGGGGAAGGGGGCAAGTTGGGGTGGAGGGTGCCCCGGCCCGCCTGACCGCGCCCCGGCCTGCGCACACCCCCCCCCCCGCCCCAGGAGGACTATTACCTGACCCCCGAGCGCCTTTGGATCCCGTTGCGTTGGGCAGCGCCCGAGCTCCTTGGCGAGCTGCACGGGACCTTCATGGTGGTGGACCAGAGCCGCGAGAGCAACATCTGGTGAGGCGGGCGGGGGGCACAGAGGGCAAGGAAGGCGGAAGGGTCACAGGTTCTACAGATGGGGAAACAGGCGCGGGGAGGGGGGCGGCTCCCTGGAGGGTCAGGGCGGGGTTCTGACCTCTCTCTTCTCCCTGCAGGTCCCTAGGGGTGACTCTATGGGAGCTGTTTGAGTTTGGGGCTCAACCCTACCGCCACCTGTCAGACGAGGAGGTCCTGGCCTTCGTCGTCCGACAGCAGCACGTCAAGCTGGCCCGGCCGAGGCTCAAGCTGCCCTATGCGGACTACTGGTGAGGGCGGGGCCTGACCCCCGACCCCTGACCTTCCACCTCCCAGCCCAGGATAATCCCAGAATCCTCCACTTCATTTCACACTCTCCCCTGCACACTTGCACCACGTGCTGCCAGCCCTAAACTGGAGTGGGGACGTCCCAACCCCTTCAGCCAACATCTGCTTGCTACGTGGAGGAAGGGAAACTGCTGGTCTCCAAATCTAGTTTCTCTGACCCTAGAAGACCTCTGCTGCTTGCCTGTCTGATTCCAAAACTTGTAACCCAACCAGAAGGCCGCCTTAACTGTCACTTAACTATCATTTCCCTACTTGCCTTGCTGTCCTCTCTTCTAGGTCTCTGTCCCTCTCTCTCTGGTTTCTGTCTTCCACCTTGGTCTTTTTTTTTTTTTCCCCTCTCTTTTGGCTGCGGGGCAGGGCATGTGGGATCTTGGTTCTCTGACCAGGGATCGAACCTGTGCCCTCTGTAGTGGAAGCACAGAATCTTAACCATTGTACCACCAGGGAATTCCCCTCTCTTGGTCTTGACTCACGTCTCCCTTGGGTGTCTGCCCACCCGGTCTCTGCCTCCCCTGGGGATCCACCCCCCACCCAGCTGGGACTCTGCCTTGCTCACTCTTGCCTCATCCCTCTCCCCCAGGTACGACATCCTGCAGTCCTGCTGGCGGCCCCCTGCCCAACGCCCCTCAGCCTCTGATCTCCAGCTGCAGCTCACCTATCTGCTCTCTGAGCGGCCCCCGAGGCCACCACCACCACCACCCCCACCTCGAGATGGTCCCTTCCCCTGGCCCTGGCCCCCTCAGCACAGCGTCCCCCGCCCGGGGACCCTCTCCTCTCCGTTCCCCCTTTTAGATGGCTTCCCTGGGGCTGACCCCGATGACGTGCTCACGGTCACCGAGAGTAGTGGTGGCCTCAACCTTGAGTGCCTGTGGGAGAAGGCACGGCGGGGGGCCGGTCGGGGCGGGGGGGCACCCACCTGGCAGCCGGCATCTGCGCCCCCGGCCCCCCACGCCAACCCCTCCAACCCTTTCTACGAGGCGCTGTCCACGCCCAGTGTGCTGCCGGTCATCAGTGCCCGCAGCCCCTCCGTGAGCAGCGAATACTACATCCGTCTCGAGGAGCACGGCTCCCCGCCAGAGCCCCTCTTCCCCAATGACTGGGACCCCCTAGACCCAGGAGTGCCTCCCCCCCAGGCCCCCCAGGCTCCCTCTGAGGTCCCTCAGCTGGTGTCCGAGACCTGGGCCTCCCCTCTCTTCCCGGCAGCCCGGCCCTTCCCGGCCCAGTCCTCTGCATCCGGCAGTTTCCTCCTGAGTGGCTGGGACCCCGAGGGCCGGGGCGCCGGGGAGACCCTGGCAGGAGACCCTGCCGAGGTGCTGGGGGAGCGGGGGGCCGCCCCGTGGGCCGAAGAGGAAGAGGAGGAGGAGGAGGGCAGCTCCCCGGGGGAAGACAGCAGCAGCCTTGGCGGGGGCCCCAGTCGCCGGGGTCCCCTACCTTGCCCCCTGTGCAGCCGCGAGGGGGCCTGCTCCTGCCTACCCCTGGAGCGGGGGGATGCTGTTGCGGGCTGGGGGGGCCACCCTGCTCTTGGCTGCCCCCACCCCCCAGAGGACGACTCGTCCTTGCGGGCCGAGCGGGGATCCCTGGCCGACTTGCCCCTGAACCCCCCCGCCTCGGCCCCCCCCGAGTTTCTGGACCCCCTCATGGGGGCGGCGGCGCCCCAGTACCCCGGGCGGGGGCCACCTCCCGCTCCCCCCCCCCCGCCGCCACCTCCCCGGGCCCCCGCAGACCCAGCCGTGTCCCCCGACCCCTCCTCGGCCGTGGCCAGTCCCGGCTCAGGCCTGTCGTCTCCGGGCCCCAAGCCGGGGGACAGCGGCTACGAGACCGAGACCCCTTTTTCCCCCGAGGGAGCCTTCCCCGGCGGGGGGGCAGCAGAGGAGGAAGGGGTCCCTCGGCCACGGGCTCCCCCCGAGCCCCCCGACCCGGGAGCGCCCCGGCCGCCCCCAGACCCGGGTCCCCTCCCGCTCCTGGGGGCCCGGGAGAAGCCGACCTTCGTAGTTCAAGTGAGCACCGAGCAGCTGCTGATGTCCCTGAGGGAGGACGTGACAAGGAACCTCCTGGGAGAGAAGGGGCCCCGGAAGACGGGGAGAGGCCCCGGGAATCGAGAGAGAGCCCCGGGCCCGAGCCGAGACCCCCCAGTCCCGGAAAGCGGGAAGCAAGCCCCAAGCCCGAACGAGGGCCTGAGCCTCCCGGTAAACGGGGTGACAGTGCTGGAGAACGGGGTACTGAGAGCCCTGGGCGCCGACGAGAAGGTGGCAGAGAATGGGGACCCCGGGTCCCCAGAGAGAGAAGAGCAAGTGCTGGCGAATGGGGAGCTGCCACCCCCAAGGAGAGAGGAGACAGTGCTGGAGAATGGGGGCCCAGGGCCCCCAGAGAGAGAAGAGCGAGTGCTGGCGAATGGGGAGCTGCCACCCCCAAAGATCGAGGAGGGATCAGAGAATGGGGGCCTGAGACTCCCCAGGAACCCGGAGAGGCTGCCAGAGACTGGGCCTTGGAGAGCCCCAGGGCCGTGGGAGAAGATGCCCGAGAGTGGGGCTCCAGCCCCCACGAACGGGGAGCCAGCCCCAGAGACCTCACTGGAGAGAGCCCCGGCGCCCGGCGCAGTGGCCTTGGCCCTGAACGGCGGGGAGACAGCCCCTGGCCCCGCTGGCCCAGCCCCCAGGAGCGGGGCGCCGGAACCCGGGACCGAGAGGAGAGCCCCCGAGACTGGGGGGGCACCGAGAGCCCCCGGGGCTGGGAGGCTGGACCTCGGGAGTGGGGGCCAAGCCCCAGTGGGCACGGGGATGGCCCCCGGCGGCGGCCCCGGAAGCGGCGCGGACGCAAAGGCCGGATGGGCCGACAGCACGAGGCCACAGCTGCCCCTGCCACCGCTGGAAGCGCAGCCGAGGAGACCGGAGCCAGCGCCCCCGAGAGTCAGGCCGGAGGTGGCCTCCGAGGGAGAGCCCGGGGCCCCAGACAGCAGGGCCGGCGGAGACACGGCACCCAGCGGAGACGGGGACCCCCCCCAAGCCCGAGAGGAAGGGCCCCGAGATGCCACGACTGTTCTTGGACTTGGGACCCCCTCAGGGGAACAGCGAGCAGATCAAAGGTGAGCAGGCTGCCGGGAGCATGGAAGCGCGGTTGGGGGCCGAGGGCCCAGCTCTTTCCAAGAGGTAGGGTGTGGTTGAGAAGCTCAGCCTCCCGGGTACCAGGCAGGTCAGCCTGCTAAGCAGTGCAGATCCTGGAGTCATACTGCCTGGTCTCAAACCCTGGTTCCGCCCCTCTCTAGCTTTGTGACCTTGGACAAACTCCACACCTCAGTTTCCCCATCTGCCAAAAGCAGAAGACAAGGATAGGACCTACCTAAGAGGATGGCGAGAGCTGCCTGAGTTAGGATTCCCAAAGCCTTTGACCCAATGCCTGGCACTTCTAAGCACCAGCCATTACATCACAATTCACGTCAACAAGGGATTGCAAACCCAGATGCTGAGCGGGGGAAGGGCAACAGACAATATAAGGGAGTGAATGAATGAATAAACAAGAGCTGGGAGACGTGGGGTGGGAGCTGGGGAGGAAACGCAGCCATTTCTAAGCTTCATTTGGGAATGCCCACCGGTATTGCCAAATCTGCTGCTTTTCCCCTTTAAGCCAGAGTTCTGGGTGTTTTAACGGTAGAAACTAGTTCAAACGAGGCCTCTCTGTGGGCTGGGCTGCCAGTGCATGATCTCTGGCTTAAACTTTCCACCAAGCTGAAGTGTCATCAGTGTGCCAGGCCTTCCTGGTGCCGGGCTCTGAGCTGCCCAGGGCTGGGACCCAGGGAGCCTCAGACCCTGCCCTGCCCACCGAGGTACTGGTGGCCTGAGAGCCTAGGAGGGTATGACCCGGCCAGTTTCATATTGTCAATCTCATAGCATACTTGAGGGAAGGGTTATCATCTTGGTTTGCCAGAAGAGCCTGAGATTCAAGAGGGAAAGGTCACAAAGGGGACTGGGCCCAGAACCTTCCTTCCTCAAACCCATGGTATTAGAATACTACCCTTTCCTCAAGGTTGTTGTGGAGAGTTTGCAAACCAGCTATGTCAGAAAAGACCCTGGGCCACATGAAAATGACAGAGGATGAGCAACTAAGATGCCTCAGAGGGTCTGGGGTGGGGGTGGGGGATTGGTGTTGGGTGAGAAGAGACTGGGGATAGCTTTTAAAAAAACAACAACAGTGAACTTCTACTCATCCTTCATGAGCCCACTCAAATTTCCCCTTCCCGAGGAAGCCTTCCTGATTTCTAAAGACTTACCCTGTACTTTCTGTGGGTATCCAAGCCCCTGATAGCTCTCTCCATAAAGCCCCACCCCACCCCATCACCTTGAGATGGGTGGTCAGGGAAGGCTTCAATGAAGAGGCAACTTATAAGCAGACACGAAGGAGTGAACCCAGTGGACATCTGGGAGAAGGATGTTTCAGGTAGAAGACACTGAGATGGGAACTAAGTTGGCATGTTCAGGGAAAAACAAAAGGCTGGTGAAGCTGGAGTAGAGTGAATGAGGGGTGCAGAGAGACTCAGTCCACATCCACCTTTCTCCTTGCCCTGCCCTGATCCTCTTATTCCCACCATCGCTCTGCACAGGGCCTGGCACACAGTTCACTTATGCAGTAATGGAGGAATGGGTGGCCCCTGTCCATTTACCAGTGAGGAAACAGAGGCTCAGAGAAGTGGATCTGCTTGCCTAGTGACACATAGCAAGAGAGCAGGGTAGGCTTGGCATTTAAAGTGAGGTTTCCTCCTCCAGGGTCCTGAAGTCCTCTTCTTCTTAGACTTCCTAAGATTAAGGAGTCACAGGGCAGGGAAAGGACCTGGAGATGGTTAGACACCCCAATTTTCTGGCCATGCAGGGCCAAAAAGGGAAAGAGTACCTTGGTCAAGATTGTATAGCAGGGAACATTCATTCATTAATCCCACAAATATTGACTGAGTACTTCTGTGTACTTGGGGCTTGGGAATGCAGCCAGAGTGAGCATGACTCCGTCTCTGTTCTGTGGCAAGGCAAACGTTCATCACAGTGCCACAGAAGTAGAGTTCTATACTGAGATCAACTGCTCGGAAGGAGAGGTGCTTGGTACTACAGGGGGCAGAGCAGGTAGCCTGGCCTGACCTCCTGGGAGATCCCCGAAGGCTTTAAAAGTCCAGACAAGAACAAGGAATTTCCAGGCAGAGGGAACAGCCGATGCACAGGCTCAGAGGTGGGAGGAATGGGAGGGGGGGGTGGCCCATGTGGCTGGATGGAGGTCAAGCCAGAAGGAGGGGGCAACAGAGCCAGGAGAGGTCAGCAGAGCCTGGGCACTGGGGTCTGATGGTCCTGGGGAGAAGCTGGGGCTTTGTGCTGTGGGCACTGGGGAGCCGTGGGGAAGGTTAAGCACTGGATTAGGGGGAGATCGCTCCCCTTCTGCTGGGAGAACCCCAGTGCAACCTTTTGGTTCACAAGGGTGGAAACAGACTGTGCCTGAGATTACCTGAGGACACACAGCTAGGTGGGAGGGCACGCCTCAGTTTCCCCGAGAACTGGAGCTCACCGAGTCTCTCCCCTCGCAGCCAAGCTCTCGCGGCTCTCGCTGGCGCTGCCGCCGCTCACGCTCACGCCATTCCCGGGGCCGGGCCCGCGGCGGCCCCCGTGGGAGGGCGCGGACGCCGGGGCGGCTGGCGGGGAGGCCGGCGGGGCGGGGGCGCCGGGGCCGTCGGAGGAGGACGGGGAGGACGAGGACGAGGAGGAGGACGAGGAGGCGGCGGCAGCGGGCGCGGCGGCGGGGCCGCGGGGCCCCGGGAGAGCACGGGCAGCCCCGGTGCCCGTCGTGGTGAGCAGCGCCGACGCGGACGCGGCCCGCCCGTTGCGGGGACTGCTCAAGTCTCCACGCGGGGCCGACGAACCCGAGGACAGCGAGCTGGAGAGGAAACGCAAGATGGTCTCCTTCCACGGGGACGTGACCGTCTACCTCTTCGACCAGGTGCGCTGCTGCTGCGGGCCCGGGACCCCCGGGGGTGGTGTCTGCGGAGGGGCGGGGCCTGGATGAAGACTGCGTCTAGGCTGGGGCGGGGCCTGCAGGGTGAGGGCGGGGCGTGGGAGAAACTGGCCAGGGAATGGGGCGGGACTTGGAGGACCCGATGAGGCCTCGAGTGTGAGGGCGGGGCCTGAAGGAAGGCCACGCCTCTTGATGGGCGGGGCTTGCAGGCTGAGGGTGGAGGCTGGCTAGGGGTAAAGGGCCCAGTCCAGAGCAGAGGCGGGGCCTGGGGTAGGTGTGGGTGCTGGAGGGCTAGAGAGAGGCCTGGAGAAGAGAAGGGACCCGGAAGAAAAGCGTGATACCTGCTAGCCAGAGGCCAAGGAGGAAAGTGGCTTCCCTGGTGGCTCAGTGGTAAAGAATCCGCCTGCCAATGCAGGAGACTCGGATTGAATCTCTGGGCCGGAAAGATCCCTTGGAGAAGGAAATGGCACCCCACTCCAGTATTCTTGCCTGAGAAATCCCATGACAGAGGAGCCGGGCGGCCTACAGTCCTTGGGGTCGCGAAAGCGTCGGACCTGACTTAGCGACTAAACAACAACAAAGGAGAAAGTCAGGATTAGGGCATAGTCTGCAAGTGGAGGTGGTACCTAGTGAAGTTCGGGGTGGGGTTTGTTCACCAGCGCTCTAAGGATGTGGAGGCTGAGGGGCGGGCTGAGAATGGAAGGGATCTTATCCACTAGTTGCGAGTGTCGGAGAAGCTGCAGGTAGGGCTTAAGAGATGCTGCTTGTAGTGTTAAGATGCTAAGTTCAGTAAGTGGGTTCAGGGATGGGACAGAACGAATGAAACGGGGATTGAGGGTTGTGTTAAAAGTAACTAGCCTGAGAGATTACTGTTGAAGAGAAAATGGTGCTTGTGAACTGGGGCGGGGCATACTAAGGTCCTGAGATGAGTGAGAACAGGGTCAAGAGCTGAGGCCTAGGGCACTAAAACAAAGGGGCGAGGCTTGGAGAGCTGGAGCGGGGCCACTTCAGAGGGCGCGAGGAGTTCACAGGAGGGTCCGGAGGTGCTCACGATGGGCTAGGGGTTTGGAAGATCATAGGGGCAGGTAGTTCTGCGGTCAGCCTGCAGCCGAGATCTAGGACATGGGTAAGGGTCTTGGATCGGGGCAGGACTTACGGAGATAGTCTTGCGTTAGGGGCTTCCGTGGAGGCAGCGCGTTAAGGAGCCCAGAGGCAGTTCCTGCGGTGGACTGTGTAGCTGTGGTCGAGGGAAGAGCCTCAGGCTGGGGTGAGGTTAAAGCTAGCCTGCGGCTTCGAAGGGAGAGTAGGGGATTTTCAAAGAGACGGAATGTGAACTGAGATGCGTGAAGCCCCAGAAATGTCAGCGGGGTTTGGTGCTTGTTGGGATGCAGTGAGTGACAAGTTCATCCCCCTCCTTGTCTCTCCTAATCTACCCTCATAGGAGACGCCAACCAACGAGCTGAGTGTCCAGGGCCCCCCCGAGGGGGACACGGACTCGTCCACGCCCCCAGCGCCCCCGACGCCTCCCCACCCCGCCACCCCCGGAGATGGGTTTCCCAGCAACGACAGCGGCTTTGGTGAGGGGCGGGACGGGGCAGGGTTGGGGGCGGGGTCTATGGCTCCGGCAGTGATGGGCGGGGCCTGCCGAGGGGCGGGGTCGGAAGGCAGAAGCTGATATTGCAGGACTGAAGGAGTGACTGAGGGGCTGACCGCCTCCTCTCCTCTCCTTACCCACGCTAGGAGGCAGTTTCGAGTGGGCGGAGGATTTCCCCCTCCTCCCCCCGCCAGGCCCCCCCCTGTGCTTCTCCCGCTTCTCCGTCTCGCCTGCGCTGGAGACCCCGGGGCCCCCCGCCCGGGCCCCCGACGCCCGGCCCGCAGGTACGGTGCTTCAGATTCTCGGCCCTGCCTCACCTCCGCCAATTTGTCTCTGTCCCCATCTCTCTGCATTTGCCTGCCTCCCTCCAAGTCTCTTCCTTTCCTCTCTCTCTGACTGTTCACCAGTGAAACCCACCCACCCAACTCTGGAATCGGCTCAGACCAAGAGATGTCTATCAGATGGGCTTGGGGAGTCATGCCCTTGTCTGATTCTGTTTCCCTTCTGTAAGGATCTCCTCTTAGTCTTGTCCATGGTATTTTTTTTTTTTTTAATGCGCTGCAAGTGGGATCTTAACTCCTCAACCAGGGATGGAACCCGCGCCTCCTGCAGTGGAAGCGCAGAGCCTTAACCACTGGATCACCAGGGAAGTCCCAGATTATTTCTTTGTTGTTCTTTTTTCTTTTCTTTCTTGCCCATCTTTGGGCTCAGATTCCTGCCTGGTACTTGCGTGATTCTGTTCCCCTCTCTGTTTGAAGGTACAGGTTGTCAGAGGCAGACAAGGAGACAGAGGAAACTAGGAGGCTCAAAGCTAGTTAGCAGGAACAAGAGCAGAGAGACCATGGCCAGGGATTCCCATAGCGATGACAGCAAGCACTCACATAGACCCTAGAGTTTGCTTGCAACATCTTAACCTATTTAATCCTCCATATGATCCCTGGAGAAGGAAATGGCAACCCACTCCAGTATTCTTGCCTGGAGAATCCCATGGACGGAGGAGCTTGGTGGGCTACAGTCCATGGGATCGCAAAGAGTTGGACACGACTGAGCGACTTCACTTTCACTTTCACTATGATCCCATAGGATGGATTCTAGTCTCATCCCCATTTTACAGAAGAGACAACTGAGGCTTAAGTAGGGAGACATGAGGAGCCAGGGTACAAACCTAGCTCTGAGTCTGTGCCTTCTCCAGCAGTCAGCGTTTGTCCAGTTCCTTTCTTGAGTATTACTTATGCCATATTGTTAATCTTCACTCACCTTGGGGGAACGTCCTTGGATGCAGGGCTTGCCCTGGGCCAGGCAGGTGGAGGTGTTCCCAGAGGACAGAGCTAAATAGGTGGAAGGGGCAACTGGCTCTTGTCAGGGAGGGCTCCATGCCTGGCTTCCCTACACTGTCCCTGAGTTCAAGTGTTGGCCCTGCCACTTCCTGGCTGGGTGACCTAGGGTGAGTCGCTTTCTCTCTCTGTACCCCAGTTTCTGCAGAATGAGGAGGATAACAGGATCTAACTCATAAGATTGTTAAAGGGATTAAATGGCTTAATCCTCCCCTTGCACGCAGCAGTGGTCTTTAACTGGTAGCAGCTACTCCATTTAATTAAGTAGATGCTTACTGAGCATCAACTGTGCAGGCAGTGGGTGAAGGGGATGTTCTATGCTGGGCAAGATCAGTGAGCCCCCCTCCATCCCACCCACAGCACTGACCCCAGTCCCACGGTGAATGAATAAGTGCAAAACTCAGGGTCGCTGAGAAAGGAGAGGCTGAAAGGAAAGGGCTTTCTGTCCTTGGTAATGGAAGGTCCCTTTAACCAGGGACTTGAGGGGTTGGTTGTTGTTAACTAGGTGAAGGGGAAGGGGACAGTGTTCTAGCTGATGGAACAGCTTGCCGAGGGCCTGAGGCAGGAGAGAGCTTGGCTGGTTCATGGAACAGAAGGGAAGCGGGTGTCTGGGGGTTACTTGGAGAGTGGGGCAGATGGAAGTGGGTGGGGGGAGGTGAGAGAGAGCAAGGCGGACCTTGTGGGCTTGAGGGTGGGTTGAGGGGCAGGGACTTTGTCCTGGGGGCCCTAGGAAGCCATGGGAGGACTGTGAGCATGGGAGGAGCAGCTTCAGTCCCAGAGGTAGGAAGACTTCTCCCGGGCCTTGTGGAGGCGAACGGAGGCTGGGGAGGAGGCCAGGGCGAGTGTCCAGGAGGGAGAGAGGGCATTCAGAGAGTCAAGGGCAGGAGGAACGGGCTGCGGGCTGACTCTTCACTTGGCAGCATCCTCAGATTTCACCCCTGAATGTCACTTCCTCCCAGAGGTCCTCTCGGAGGCCCCCACGAGAACAGGGTAAGACGGGTTCCAGTGCATGGGGACACCGGCCAAGTGGTGAGTCAGGGCTGAGGCTGGCAGGGCCAGCAGTCTGGGATGACTTCACCTTTATTCACCGGGAGACAAGAGGGAGGGCCGGCCAGGTCACGCAAAACCCCAAATCCCTTTACTCAGTCCTTAGACATTCCCACTGCAGCTGGGCTGCTGAGCTGGTTTCTAGAGACCATGGGTGGGATGGGGGGCTAGGCAGAGCCCCCTTCTGCCTCAGACCCCTGTGCTCGGCCTGGCTCTGCCCACGTCACACATGTTCCCTGGGTGCTAAGTGATGCTACGAATGCCAGAGTTTTCCTACTCCTTTGAAAAAAAATATAAGTGTCATGATCCTCATTTAAAGATAGGGAAACCACAATTTCCCTGGCGGTCCAGTGGTTAGGACTCCACGCTTCCACTACAGGGGGACCTGGGTTTGATCCCTGGTCAGGGAACTAAGCTCCCATGAACTAGGCAATGCGGCCTAAAAGTAAGTAGAATAAAAAAGAGGGGGGAAACTGAGGCTTAGGGACTGGGAGTGAGGGCTATGACTCAGGTGGGAAGTATGAGGTGTAGTGGGAGGGTGTCTGGCATGTATCCCTCGTCAACAGTCTTCACCCTATGGGCCTCGATTTTCCGGATCTGTCGAATGGGTGAGGGGCTCTCCTTTCATGAGAGAGGAGTCGTGGTGGGAAACTTTGGTGAGAGGGCACTTTGTGCAGGGCCTCTACTGGACGCTGGGAATGCAGCAGTGACCAAAGGCAGTCCCATCCTCTCAGGTCTTCTGTTCTGCAGGGGCAAGCTAGCTCTTTGACAATGACTGAGATTATACCAGAGGAGAGACATGAAGAACATTTATGTTATGTTATGAAGACATAACTATAGTTCAGAGACTTCCATGCTGGTTAGGACTCAGCACTTTTTCTGCTGAGGGTCTGGGTTTGATCGTTGGTCGGGGAACTAAGATCCTGGAAGTCATGCCACATGACAGAAAAAAACAAAAACAGAATAAAAATCAGGGGTGAGGAATGACTGTTTGACTGAGAATGGCCAGAGAAGGCCCCTGAAGAGGGGGCACGTGGGTGGAGGCCTGAGTTCTGTGGGAAGGGCTTAGGGTGTGCCAGGTAGTGGGAGCAGCCAGTGTAAAGGCCCTGGAGTAGGACTGTGCTTGGAGTTACAGCAAGGAAGGAGACCAGTGTCGCTGGAGCAGATTGAGGTGGGGGAGGGAGTAAATAAAGACAGATAAGGGACAGAGCAGACAGACCATGGGAGTTTGTGGGCCACAATGAGAACTTGGTTTTTGACTCTGATGAGCCAGAAGCCATGAGCCCTTCTGCCCAGTAATCCCGTTTCTCCCTCTTCTTCCTCCATCTTCAGGCCCCGTGGAGAACTGACTCCCCAAAGACCCGACCCCCCTGCACCCCCAGAAGAGGGGCTGAGAGTAGAATCCTCTGTGGACGACGGAGCCACTGCCACCACCACAGACACCGCCTCCGGGGAGGCCCCGGAGACTGGGCCCTCCCCCTCCCCCACCATGTGCCAAACGGGAGGCCCTGGCCCCCCGCCCCCTAGCCCCCCGGACGGCTCCCCTGAGCCCCCTGACCCCCTCGGTGCCAAATGAGGCAGGAAACCCCTTGCCCCTCCCTGGAGAGCCGCCTTTCTTGGAACTGAACTGAACTCTTTTGGGCCTGGAGCCCCTCTGCACAGCGGAGGCCCCTCCTTACCCTCTCCCAGCCCCAGACAGGGGCCGCAGGCTTTGGGGACCTGGACCCCTCCCATCTCGTGTCTCCCCTTCTCCACTCCGGCCTGGACCCTGGAGGGGTCTCTGGTTCAAACCTTCGCGTGGCATTTTCACATTATTTAAAAAAGACAAAAACAACTTTTTGGAGGAACGTGGGGCATGTGTGTGTTTCAGGAGGCAAAGAGGGGAGGCTGTCTAGGAGATGAGTCCATTCTCACAGCCCCATTCGACAGATGGGAACACTGAGGTCAGGAAGGCAGAAATCCCTGTGTGGCAGTGAGACCCTGGGCTTCCCACTTCTCTGGATCTCAGCTCTGTGTCTGGTGTGGGCATCACTGACTTCTAGCACCGTCTCAACTTACAGTTCAAGAGGTGATGAGGAGTCGATGAAGGTTCGGGAATGGGGCACAGCCAGGTTTCTGCAAGGTGGCCTGTGATGGTGGCCATATGTCCCGGGGCCAATGCCGCTGAGGGAGGTGCTCAGAAATGACCTGCCAGCACCCATACACCGCAGAACAGCACTGCCTGTCCCATCTATCTCCCTGGCCACGGTGACTGTGCCTCAGTTTACCTCTCTCCATGTGACCACCTCCCTCCCTGACATTCTCTTGCCTTCACCTTAATCAAAATTCTTCACTGAAATTTTGTTTTGTTCCTTTCCCTTCAGCTCCCCATTCCACCTGGCCCTAGTTTGGTCTTCATTTTCCCATCTCTCCATCTGTGTTTTTTCTGTCTGTCTTCCCATCTGATTCTATTTCTGTCTGAGTGTCTCCCCATCTCTACCTTTTTTCTCCTTGTGTCTCCTTGTCACCTTCTTGTCTCTGTGATGTCTTTCTGCCATGGCTTTTTGTCTTGATTTCTTTTTCTCAACTTGTTTTTGACTGATTCCATCTCCATCTCTCTCTTTTCTTTCCTCTGACTGGGTCTGTCTTCTTTCTGTCTTTGCGTCTAGGATCTCCTGGCTTCCGCTTGTCTGCGCCCTCGCCCCCCTGCCCCGCACCTTGGTACCCGATTCATTTGTCTTTGAGGGATGTAGTTTGGAGGAGGGAGGAGGTGGTGGGGGGGGGTGTCAGGAGACTCAGCTGGGATGCTGTGTGGACTCCTGGCTTAAGAATTAAGGTGATGAGAGCATTAGGGTCACATGTACGTCGTGGGAGATGGAGAAAAGGTGGGTGAGAGGGTTAGGTTTTGCCTCTTTCCCCTGCTGCCACATTTGGCGTTTCCTGAACTGATATGCAGCGCATCTGCCCAGGGTGGGTGCTGCATGGAGCCCAGCTAGGTTAGGCGCAGTGACAGCCCAGGCTCCTGGGTCTGAGGAAGGAGGAGGCTGGGGTCCTGGACTCTGAGGTCTGAGGGTGAAGGGGTAGTATTAGCTCACTAGGGCTGCTGTAACCAAGTCCCGCTAATTGGGCGGCTTCAACCACAGACATTTATTATCTCCCGGTTCTGGAGACTAGACGTCCAAGGTCAAGGTGTCAGCAGGGCTGGTTCCTTCTGAGGATGGTGAGGGAGAATCTGTTCCAGACCTGTTTCTCACCTTCTGGTGGTTGTCTGGCAGTCGCTGGTGTTCCTCGACTTGCAGAAGCAGCATCCCCACCTCTGCCTTCGTCACCTAGCGTCCCCTCCTTGCGTTCCCTCCTGTGGGTCTGAAATGTCCCTTTGTGTAAGGACACCAGTCAAATTGGATTAGGGCCCACATGAATGACCTCATCTTAACGAATTATATCTGCAATGATCCTATTTTGAAATAAGATCACATTCTGAGGTACTGGGTGTTGGGACTTCAGTATCTGGATTTGTGGGGGACATGGTTCAACTTGTAATGAGGGGATTGGGAGTATGGGTTCCTGGGAGAAGAGGAAGCTGGAAGCCAGAATTTCTCAGTGGTTGGGGAGAAGACTGATTAGTGGACAACTGGAGGGCAATTTGGAGGTGATCTGAACGTTCCACGGGCATCTCCAGCTTAATTTAGCCAAACCACCATTGATTTCTCCCCCGTAAAGCCCCTCTTTGGCCATCTCAGTAAATGACTTGGCTGCTCACCAGTTGCTCAAGCAAGAACCCCAGAGTTGACCCAGCCCTCTCCAAGTCCCACAGGCTCCTCTTCCAAAATGACTCTTATGGGTCCAGGTCTCTCCAGCTCTAGTCACACCCTTTTATACTTGGATGACCACACAGCCTCCTAACTTACCCCCCTGCTACCGGCCCTGTTCACCTCCAAATTATTCTCCTGCAGCAGCCAGAGACGACTCCTGCAACATCATTCCAAATACATCACTCTCCTGCATCAATACCCTTGGAGGGCTTCCCATTTTAGCTAAAGATACATTCAAAGTCCTAACACAGCTGTCCAGGCCCCAAATGATTGGGCCCAGGCACTCCCTTCATTTCCCATCACCCCATCCCCACTGCACCACTACTGTACAGGCACACTGAGCTGCTGTCACTTACCCCAACATAATATACTTTCCTGTCTCAGCACAAGCCATTTGCTATGCCTGGAAAGCTCTTCTGGGGCATCTCCACTGAGCCAGGTACTTCCGCACAGTAGGCACTCAGTACCTATGGGATCATCCCATGTGTTCTGTGTGGAGTTATGTTCGACTCTTCATGACCCAATGGACTATAGCCTGCCAGGCTCCTCTGTTCCATGGAATTTTCCAGGGAAGGATACTGGAGTCGCTCAGTTGTGTCTGACTCTTTGAGCCCCTCTGGAGCGTAGCTCACCAGGCTCCTCTCTCCATGGAGTTTTTCCAGGAAAAAATACTGCAATGGGTTGCTATTTCCTTCTCCAGGGGCTCTTCCAGACTCCGGGATAGAACCTGCATCTCCTGCACTGCAGGCAGATTCTTTACCCACTGAGCCATCAGGGAAGTCTGTGCAGTAGAGCAAAATAAGGGGAAGATTGTGGTGGGACTCTCTATTAATCCAGGGACCTCATTTCCCATGACTTTCTTGGATCAATGGCTCCATTTCTATGGAACCTTTCAGAGGAGTTGGGAATTCTATTTCATTTGGGAACTCCATTTCCCATCAGCCCCTGGGGTTGAAATGAGCAGGCCGGGTTTCCTTTCCCAGCATGCCTAAGTGCCTATGTAGTGGAGGAGGGGATGGGGGATCAGCCTACGGGAAACCCGACAGCCAAGTCTTAAGAAACTGCATTTCCCAGACCTCTGGAATGGTTCTCCCAACAGTAGGGTGGCCAGCACTGCACCGCCTGCTGGGAAGTGCAGTCCAGCAGCCTCACCTCATAGAGTACACTACCTCGGCGCTGTTAACAGCAGCATTTAGTAACTTTCTTGCCTGTGGAAGCCTTTGGCCAAGGGTGGGGCCAAATCTTCCTCACTTCACTGGCAGCACTCGACAATTAGGGATTCAGTCCCTCGGGGACACAGAGGACACAACAGGTGGGAATAACTGCAACTCTGGCACATCCGCAGGCAACAGATTTCCCTTCCAGCCTGGGCTTGGTCCTGGGCCTGAGGTTGTGGTTTCTTGTACTAAATCCCCCTCAGCTCCAGGTCTGGACATAGGAGAGACACATGGGCCTGTAGACACCCCTCTTGGGATCCGTGCACTTTTGTTCTCTGGGGACACCCCAAGCTGGAAGGCATACTCCAAGCAGGAAGGGAACAGGGGATAGACCTGGACCTGAGGCTCAGGGGTTTCCCACCCTCCAAGGTTTCACCCTCAGAGGAAGTGGTCCTTACACTCCAGGAGGTTGTCAGATTCCTGGGAAAGATGTTATAAAACTGCAGGTTCTCAGCGCTCTCTCTGCCTAGTGTTAAAATGACCTCCAAAGGATGATCGTTGCGTGGCTGAGAAACCTAGTTCAAATTGCCCAGATCCCTGCCCCCAGCCCCAAAGCCCCACTCCACCTACACTGGGCAGACCCAGCCCATTTCCGACAGCACTGACCTCTGGCCCAGCACCCTGAGCATGGCCTTTCCACTCACTGTACCCAACACTCCAACCTTCATCCTTCCTTTTTCCAGATTTGTCCTTCCACGCCCTCCCAGAGCAATCCCCCTTCAAAGCTCTTCTGGCTCCTAGCTTTGGCCTCAAAGCATTAGCCCAGCCCATCAGATCTGTGTTGCTCCTCCAAGACCACAAGCCCATGGGAGCAAAGGTGGAACAAGTGTGTGTCTGGATGTCAAGTAACGTCTAGAATGAATCGACAAGGTGCACCTTGTCCAGGAAGCTTTGTATACCTGCACTCTCAGTGCCCTGCAGCTCTAACTGAAAGCTAATTCCAGTCAAGCCAAGCTTCACCCTTTACTCCACCCTCGCAGCCTACAGGTGAGACCAGAATTGAGCCATCCTGGAGACGCACCCATGGGGCTACATGGTCAGCACCGTTTTCACATGTCATGAAAGCTACCAACAGATCAGCACTCCGGGCCCTGGTCACAGATGGGGGTGCTGGGCCAGCTCTGCCAAGCACCTTAGCTCCGTGAACCCCAAGAAATGAGGTGGGTCTGCAGGCTGCAAGTGGTTAAATAATTAATAAGATTACCAACAGGGTTGCTAATTACAAATAACGAGAGAGGAGCTAGAGGTGATGAATTTTCCAAATGAGGAACCAGGATCCGAAGCCCCGAGGCCCAGGGGTCCGGCCACCCGGGCAGGGCAGCTCCGAAATAAATAATGGAGTCGGGGGCAAAGGGTCAGGGCTGCTCCTGCTTCTTCTTGACTGAAATTCGCTTCTTCCTTGCTGCCAGCATCTCATAAAATGGGTCCACGCTCACAGCAGCCCTGCGGAAGGGGTGGGATCCCAGGGTGAGGGCTGAGGAGCCTGGGCCCTCGGCCACCCTCCGCTCCCCTAGGACTTCGGGAGCCCCTGCTCACTGGATGGACTTGATCCACTCGTCCTTCTCCTCCTGCGTGGGGGCCGAGATTCGGTACACCATGTGGTTCCCCTCGACCACCCGGCCGTCGGCCTCAGTTTTGCAGGCTTTGATGAGCTGCCCCTTGTTGTTGGGGATGTACAGCTCGAAGCAGTTCTGGGGAGACAAGGGAGAGGCAGGACCGCTAGGAAGTGCCAGCCCTGGGGTCAGAGGGGCCCTCCATCACCACCAGGACAGGGCACAGGGAGGGTCTTACGGGTTTCCGGGGGTCGTCCACCTCGCGGATGCTCAGATTCTCCAGCGGGATGATTCCTCGGGGCTCCTTGTCCTGAGAGAACGAGTTTGACGGGATTCAGATTCCGAGTCTCCCCCGCGCCCCACCCTCGGTCTTGGGAGTCCGGGCCCCGGCCCCGCCCCCGGCCTCGCCCTCACCGTAGTGTATTCAAAATAGTAGAGGCAGTTGTCTGTGAGGATGAACCAGCGCCGCTTCCACGTCTTCACCCGGCCCCCTGGAAGGGAAGTGGGGGAGGGGGCCTGGGCTCAACAGGGGGGCGGGGGGCCTCTGAGAGGGCGGGGAAAGGGGCGAGAGACAGAGCGAGCGAAGGGAAGGTGGGGCTGTCAGGGCCTAGGCCAAAGCGATGCGTGGGAAGACAGACAAGCAGGGACAGGCGAGGAGTCTGGGCCCGGTGAACCGGTCCACCCGCCAGCGTGGGGCTCTGCGCTCTCTAAGCCTGTCTGTGGACCCGAGTCCGGGCCCCCAGTCCCTCTCCTGTGGGCCCTGAGGCCAGGGCAGTCCCCTCCCTTTGTGTCATGTTGGGCAGCAAGGATGGGGCCGGCTGTGTACCTACCTCCTGGGGCAGACAGCGAGAAAGCAGGCAGGACCAGGCGAGGAGGAGGGAGGGCAGAAGAGTGGAGTGCCCCCAAGAGCCGTGGGTGGGGGCAGGGAGGGATGCGTAGCGGGTGGGACAGAGAGAGCCGGAAACAGCAGAGAGAAACACGCAGAGAGGGAGGGAGGGAGAGAGAGGGAAGAAAACCAGTTACATCCACACGAGGGGGTAATGGCCAGACCCTGTCCCTCCGGGGAGGCCCAGGATGTGGGGCTAGCCACCAGCACCTCCCAGCATCAGTGCCTGACTCCAGCCCCACTCCCAGGACGTATCCCAGCCAAGCAGGCCCTCTGTTGCCACGGTGACAATGGGGAAGTCATCCCCAAGTGGCAGAAGAGGAAACCCCCAGTCCTTGGGTCAAGGTGGGCGTGGGGACCCCCATTAGCACCAGTAGGACCTGTCTGTGTGACCTCAGGACAACCAATTGCCCTCTCTGGACCCCCGTCTGGAGATCCACACCCTCCTGCTGCGAAGTGACCTGCTTCTGGGCTCCTTGTGGTCCCGGAAGAAGTAAACAGCGGCAATAAAGACTTTTATTAACCATCTTTTTCACTATAACCGCTACCACTACCACTGATCCCCTTTCCTGTATTTCACTGTTTAAGAGGTACCTTTTACTAGTAACCTTGTGCTATGCTCTGGTCAAATCTGGGTCCAACACCACTTCTGCCCTGTGGCTGCTGGACAGTGACCGAGCCTCAGTTTCCTCATCCAAGAAATGGGAGGGAGTCCTGCGGCTGGGGCGGGGGGCAGGGGGGTGCAGTTTGGAAGAGAACTAGTCTTTCAGGAAGCTGCCCTTCCAGTTTTTCTTTCCCCGCCCACTCACTGCCAGGGGCATCATTTGACCTTCCATGAAGCATCTAAATTCCTCTGGGATCCCCCAGGCCTGTCTGCCTCCCTTGGAGCTGCTGCAGGAATCCATCTGCCCCAGCAAGTTGGCTGAAAGGAGTGATCCACATTTTGTGTGCATCAGGGACCTGCCTCTGTGGCCTGAGAAGAGAGTCCCTCTTCTAAGAGCACAATTCCATGTGCACCCCCTGCCACCCCACCAGAGGGTAGACACTGAGACCTGAAGGGAGGAAAGGTCTGCCTTGAGCCTGCACCCGGGCTGGAAGCTTCCTCTGGACCCCTCCCCTGTCTGGGCTGCTTCCACTGTAATTCCTCGCCAGATTCTCTGTCTCCCTGGGGCAGCCACTCAACACGTTTCCATTAAAAAGCCACTGCCAACCTTTTCTCGGCACCTACTATTTACCAGGTCTGGCTCTGAGCCAGCAGTTCTCAACCTGGGCCACACATTGGGAACCGCCTGGAGAGCTTTCAACATGACCGATGGCCTATCCTGCCTACAGAGACCCTGATTTCACGAGCCTGTGGCCTGGCCCCTGTGGTTTCCAGGTGAATCTCCCAGGCAGCTGGGGTGGAGAACGGCTCCAACCTCAGCCAGCTACCCTTGCCAGACCTCTGCTAACTGAACCAGAGTCCGCTGGTGCCACATGTTCCAAGGGGGACTAGCCTCTGTCCCACCCATCCCACCGTAGCCAGGGGCTCCCAATTCTAAGTCAGCCAGGGTGCGTCCCCTCTCCACGTGCGTGCTAAGTCACTTAAGTCGTGTCTGACTCTGTGACCCCATGGACTGTAGCCCGCCAGGCTCCTCTGTCCATGGGATTCTCCAGGCAAGAATACTGGAGTGGGTTGCCATGCCCTCTTCCAGGGAATCTTCCCAACTCAGGGATCAAACTCCCTGTCTCTAAAGTCTCCTGTGTTGGCAGGAGGGTTCTTTACCACTAGTGCCACCTGGGAAGCTCTTCCCCTCCCCACTAGGAACCAATCCGACCAGCCAAGAAGTGCATCGGGGCATTCCAGGACCGTTTCTGCAGGCTCTTTACTGCCTACAGGCGACATCTGGGGAGGGAGGACACTTCTAGAACAGCCACCATGCTACAGGGCTGAGGAGGAGGCCACAGGAGGTGGGGATAAAAATACAGGAGTCTCAGAGTGGGTCTGCCCTGGACTCCCTGAGAGTTCCTGCCAAGCAAGGTAAAAGGCCCAGTTGCTTGGGTTGTTCTGTTTGCTACAGCTGAGGGCAGCCTGAGTCATGAACACTCTCCCCGCAGACAGGGCCTCTGCTCTTTGGTTCTCGGCTGCGTCCTCAGTCCCTACACCAGGGCCCAGCACGGAGGAGGAGTTTCATAAACCCGTGTGGGTGAACAGAAGGGGTGAGGCAGCACCGATTCCAAGGCCAGCCCCAGGCTTGGGCCCAGCACAAGAGACCTGATCCTGTTCTCAACCCCACTTTTCAGATGTGGCTACTGAGGTTCAGAGAGGTCAAATCATTGTCCTAAGGTCACACAGTGGCTATGTGCGAAAACTGAGTCTAGAACCTGGGCCTGCTAACTTCCCCCACTTGCAGAGGCAGCCAGCAGTCAGGAAGGGACGTACCCAGCTTAAGGAGCCAGCCCTCTCGGTCCGGGTTGAAAAAGGTGTGGGTCAGATCATTGCCGTCATCCTCAGGGATCTTGAAGGGCTCGTTTCGGATGCTGTCATACAGATTCTGAGGGGTGAAGGCAGAGTCAGCACCTCAGGGCTCCTGGGATCCTCCCAGGGCTACTGCAGTGGGGATGGGGCTCACTGGGAGCCAGTGAGGCCTCGGGGTGGGATGGCCAAGGGAGGGAGGAGCCTGGGGAGGAAAGGGAAGTAGAAGGGGGAAGAGTGGAGGGAGCTCCGACGAGGAGGGAGGGAGAAACAAAAAAGATGCAGAGATGGAGACAGTGGAAGAGCTGCTAGGTTCTGAGACAGACAGACAGACAGACGAGGGGAAATGGGACAGACCAAGACCCTCAAAGAGTCAAAGGGCCAGGAACCTGGGTTCAATCCTTGGTTGGGAACTAAGATCCCATATACTGCCTGGTGCAACAGAAGAAAAAATAAAATGAAAAACACAGAGACAAAGACAGGCAGCCAGAGAGAAAGAGCTGAAGACTTGGACAGGCTGGTGTGACCATGCAGTCCATGGGTGGGCGAGGCAGTGAACCTGGGTGGAAGGGGGCTCAGGCACTGAGAAGAGAAAGGGGGATGGAGCTGAGGGGGCTGGGGAGGGGGCCTGACCCTGAGCAGCTCCTCAGGCAAGTCCCCGCCCTCGTTGATGCCCCGGTTCATGGCCACGAAGCGCTCCAGTCCCGGCTTGTCCCGGACGTTGGGGTTGTGGAGGCTGGTGTTCAGCATGATCACGGCGAAAGACAATACGTAGCACGTGTCTGCACCAGAGAGTCATGGGGTGACGACTGGGGCATGCGAGCCCCGGGATCCAGGAGTTCAAGTCCCCCCCATCCCCAGCTCCCTCCTTCCCCAGGACCCTAGGGTCTGGGCCCCTACCTGTGGACTGGAAAACCCCAGGGTTGCACAAGCAGTAGCGCTGGGCAAAGGCCTCCATCATGCGGTCGATCTTCTGGGCTTCTCCAGGGAGGCGGAAGCTCCAGAGGAACTGCCTGCGGCAGAGATGAGCCGAGGGTAGATGCCAGGACTGGTGGGGCCACCCCCCACCCGCTTTCAGTGCCCATGGGAGGAAGTGGCCAATGAGGGCGCCACACCTGTGGCCAACCTGACCACTGAGCGCCGGCCAGGAGCTCTGGATGATGTATATGGAAACGCCCTTTCTTTCTACCAAGGTTGCTGCATGGAACAGATGGTTGCTTGGGGCCTCTGCCGTCACGTGGGAGGAGGGTCTGCTGAGAGCAGCGCCCACCCCGTGGCGAGCACCATCAAAAGCTGTCCTTCCCATTCCATTCAAGTGCCTGGATACAGCTATGCCTAAAGGAGGCTCTACTGCGGACTTTGGCAACACTCACGTGCAATCCATCCCCTAAGTTTTCGTTTTGTTTTTGCCTTCAGGAGGGGGTGATCATCACTGGTAAAGAAAGCCCTGACAGGTCCCTTCCTGCCCTTTCAATCCCATCCTTCTCACCTGAGGGCCTGCACCAGGTTGAGGTCAGTGAACTCATGCAGATCCACGAAGGCATGAAGCACTGCCAGATTCAGCTCTTCCCTGGGAGGATAGGGACAAGGTCACGGGCAGGAAGGGGCTTGGGCAGGTGGGGGTAGAGAGGAGGCGAAGTACTGAGGAGGCTGTGGCCCCTCTTCTGCACAGTGGCTACCTCTGAAGCCAGTGAAAGTTTTGGCCAAGCCCCAATCACCGGCCTGGCATAGGGGTAGGGACACTTAGAACGCTCCTGGGAAGACCATCTGCCTTAAGATCTCTGGTGTGGCTGGAATTCTGTGCAGTTGGGAGAAACACAGCCAATGTGCTCTGCTGGTCATCTCTGATGAACCCCAGATTTCACAGATGCCCAGAGATGGCCTCCTATCCCCTAGAGACCCACAGAGAGTCCTGGGGCAACCCAGATGCCCACAAAACCAGCCCCACAATGTCAGACAACCAGACTGTCCCTATGCACTCCGAATGTCCACAGGCGATCCCCAGACAGCTAGAGATGACCCCCATGCTCCCAGACTCTCCAGTCCCCATGCCCTCCAGCTGCCCCACAGACAGTCTCTGCACCACAGATATCCAGAAAGTTCCACAGAACCCAGATGTCCACACAAACCCTGGGCATCTCACACAGTCCCGTGCACCTCAGACATTTCAGACGGCCTCCACACGTCCTGGATGTGCACCGATGGTCCCCAGGTTTCCCAGACTTCACAGAAGGTCCCCATGCACCCTGGGAGTCCAGATGGTCCCCCCACACACCCAACATCTAAAGGTCGTCTGCATGTGTCCCAGAAGTCCACAAACTCCCAGGCACCCTAGACATCCACTGCTGGTCCTCATACACTCCCGACGTCTCATGCACTCTATGCTTGTAGGTGGTCCACAGACCCCGGACATCCACAAATGGCCCCCATGTTTCCAGATGTCCATGGGCCCCTCATGCTCCCCAGATATCCACTGATGACGACCCCTCCCACTTCCTGAATCACTGCCCACGTAGCTCCCATGCACACCAGCTGTCTCCAATGGTTCTCACGCTCCCATACCACCCACAAATGTTCTCCACTGTCCTGACATAAATGGGTGGTGGTCCCCTCATTGCTCAGATGTCCGCAAAGGTCCCATACCCTCCACATGCTCACAGATGATCCCCGGGTTCCTCAAAAGGTCCCCCACCCCAATCTCTGTGTCAGTCCATTTTGTCACAGTCCAGTTGCAAGGCTGATCTATCAGGGCCTCTCCTCAGCAAAAGCTGGGTGCAAGGGGCAGAGAGGAGATGCCCAGCAGGTGCTGGGTGCAGGGACTATGGTTCTCACCTCTCCCCCAGGTAGTCCCCAATGGCCGTCTTGTTCAGGCCCTCGCCCTTGTACAGGAAGCGGGCGATCTCCTCAGGTGTGTTCTGCAAAAGTTCATTCTCCACCAGGAACTGGATCCCCTGGTGGGAAGGGCTGGGTCTCAGTGCTGGCATGCCCAGAAAGACACCCCCAGAAACCTTAGCCTCCAAACCCACCTCCATTCTCAACAGAGCAGGGCCTGAGTTTCATTTTCAGGCTCTTCCCAGGCCCCTAAACACCGCCTCTCCCGTAGCCTAGACTTTGCATCTACTACTCCCTCTGCCTTTGCCTGGTTAATTCCAGTCCTCCCAGAGCAGGACCTGGCAAGGAACAGGAGCTCCGTGAATGCTGCTGAATGACTTTACAAACTACCATTGCTTCTGGCAAGAAGAATCAAGTGGGAAAATGTTAGAAGACATCAGTTCACGAGAAGCTGTGAGGGCTCAGGCTGGAGGAGGTCTTTCTCAGGCTCTCCTGGTGTCCTGAGGACCATGAACCGAGGACCCCTCACTCTGGGTTTTAGTATCTGCATCTAGGGGCTCCCTGAGGGCAAGGCAGCATCAAACCCTACTGGGTCCTATGCATTACCTAGCAGAGCCGCGGCCCAGAGGGAAGCCTGAGGAAATGGTGTGAAATGAAAGAATGAACGAGCGAACATCTTTTCTCCACCGGGTGAACACTAAGTCATCCTTCACCTGACCCAAATGTCCTCCTGAGGGAAGCCCTCCTTGATGCCACCAGGCTCACTCCTCTGTGTCCACAATCCAGTACCTCTCTTTCTCTCTGTCATGGCACTTCTCTGTCCATATTCCCTACCAGACTCAATCAAGCTCCTCCTGGGGACTCAAGAGTGACAAGAGAAATGGGTCCTAAAATATGAGCAAAAAGGAGAGGAGGACCACTCAGGTAGAAGTTCCAGCATACACAAAGATCAGGAGGCTGAAGCACTTGGTTAGTGTTCAGGGAACAAATACTGCCAATATCTGGATCCAGTGATCAGGACCAATTCTGTCCACCTAAGGCAGACCTTTAACCACCACACTTCTGGAACCCGGAGATGCCAGAATCCTGTCTGGATGTCAGCTTGGCCGATCCCAGCCCTGTGGCCCCAAGCACCTTTTTGGGGTCCATATTGAACTTCTTCCTGCCCATTGCCATCTTCCGGTTCCGTTGCAAGGTTTTGCTGCAGGGGCAGAGAGCAGAGGGTGCAAGGTCAATGCCTGGGCATCCCTGGCCCCCGCCTGGCCCCATGACCCCCAGGCTCCCTGCCCTAGCCCTCACCTGCCCTCATTGGCCTCCAGACCCTCCACCTCGCTCATGGCTTCGCTGAGCTCCTCCCGCAGGCGCTGGATCTCCACCAGCAGCTCCTGCTTCCGCCGTCGAATGTTCTCCAGCTCCATCCGCTCCTCCGGAGTCAGGTCCGGGGGTTCTGGGGGAGGGGATCAAGAGCGGGAGATCAGTTCTGGGGACTGGGAGCCTGGACTTCTGAAATCTGGTGACGGACAGAGCTCCTAGGTTCATGGGGAGGATGAGGATAAGAGTCCCGCCTCCGGTCAGTGGAAGAAGGGGCTGGAGGGCCTAGATTCCTCAGTCCAGGGGAGGAAGGGCTGGGAATCTAGACTCTTAGTCCTTGGAAGAGAAGGGGGCTTGGAGCCTCTACTCTAAGGTTTACAGGGGAAAGGGGCTGGAAGCTTGACATTGCGGTTCATTACTTGCAAGGGGCCTGAGGCCTTGGTTTTCTGCCTCCATTCTTGGCGAGGTAGCTGGGGACCTGGGTGCCCGGACTCCTGGGTCCATGGAAAGTAACCATGGCAGGGGAAGCTAATGACAGCTTGCGAGAGTGAAGGAAGGGGCGGGGCATCGAAGGCCCCCGCCCTGGCCCTAGCGGAATCTCTGTGGCCCCCACGATTTCTCCCCACCCACCGTCCCCAGAAGCCCCCCTCCCCTCTCCCGGCAGGCATTGGGCTCGCCCGGCCCCTCCAGAGGGAATGGTTCCGCCTCAGCCTCGCCTGCGCCGCTCCATCCCACCCCCTCCCGCTGCCACCGGAAACAGGCTCGGCCCAAACAATGGCCTGGAACGCCCCGCTCTCCTGCCCTGCCGGAAGCCCGTCCCGCGCCCCACAAAAGCGAGGCGACGACAAGGCCGAACAAGCTTCTCAAGGCGCGCGTCGTGGGGGGAGGAGGTCGTTCGCGGCGGAACGTTCGGGCTGAAACGCTCCATCTGCTCCCAGCCGGCCCCGCCCCTCCCGGACTTACCATAGACACCGTCCTCCATGGCGGCTAGGAAGGCCCGCGGGGAGTCCGGGGCGGTCCCGCCGGTCGGGCCTGGATCCGCGTTGGCCCGCGGGCTCGGGTGAGCCCGCTCAAACGCCCCGGGAGCCACCGCCGCCTCCTCAGCGCCAGTCCTCAGCGCTGAAAAGACTCTCCCTTCGTCTCCCAACCGCCCCGCCAGTAGGGACCGCCCCTCGTTTTGACACCGCCCAATCCACGGCGTGCCCTCTCTTCTGTTCCGCCTCCGAAACCGAAGGATCGCCCTCCAGGGCCAATAGGCGCACTAGGAGCAGGCGTAGCAATGTTCAGCCCAAAGTAGACGGTCTGTGGGGCCAATTGGAGTGAGAGCAGGGGCCGGTCCCCGCCTCCGAAACCAAAGGGTTCTTGGCAGGCTTCCCCTCCAATGAGAAGCCTCGAAAAGGAGTTGCATGGAGGCGGGACTAAGCGGACGCAGAGGGAGGACTACGCCTGCGCAATAGGATACCAGGTCAATCCAGCCGGGCCTATAGCAATACGTTGCTAGGGGGCGGTACTTTGTTAGGCTTGTTGCTAGGGGCGGGGCCACAGCTCCCTGTTGTTTCCGTGAGCCACACCTCCTAGCTGGCCCGCCAGGCTTTTGACCGCAGTGGTTGCCAAGCAACCGGGAGCCGCTTTGGCTCACCTTCTTTTTTGCCCCCTTTCTCAAATGTACTGGCCTCTCCGATCTGCAGACCCTTTCCTTACCCCCCTCCTTTGACCTCTCCCATCCACCTCAGCCTCTTCAGTCAAGGAGTGGTGAAAAAAAAGACTTTCTCTTTCTTCCAAATGCTGCGCTTTTTGGTCTCTGTAGAGGAGAATGGGACTATAGAGGAAGGCCAAATCCAGTGAAAGGACAGGCTCTGCCTTCCTGCCTCTCGAAGCCTCTCAGTTTCCTCCCTCTCTCCCCCAAACTCCTTCCTTTGTGTTAGCATCCTCTCCCTGCCCAGGACAATTCCCCTTTCCTCAGCATCCTTCCACCTCTGACCCCTTCTCCCTTCTCCGAGTCCTTTCCCTCCTCTCTGTCTCATTTCGCGTCCCCCTCCTCTCATACTCTTGCTGTTCTTAAACTCCCTCTTCTCCGACTCCTCTGGCATCTGAGGCCATTTCCCCTCCCCCGCCTCTCATTTCCATTCCTTGAAGGCAAAAGAGGTGCAGGGGCCTGGCTCGGAGGGAGAAACTGGGCACCCCCATCACGGACAGGTCCCAAATTGGGTCTGAGGGTCGTGTCTGGGCCTGGGCCTCACTCATCGTCCCAGAGTTCGGCAGGCAGGGACAGATTCCAGGCCAGGACCTGGTTAAGCTGATAGATTAGACATGGAGCCTCCTAATCCCCTCAATGACCTTTATGAGTGGCTCAGGCTCTGCCCTCCCTACCAGAAACTCAGGTTGTGCCAGTCTTGACCCCACTGGCTCCCCTTCCAAACAGAACCCTTTTCCTGTCCCTTCACCTCCAATTTAACACCCTTCTTCATGATTGGGTTTCCACTGTCCCGCTGCCTACTCCAGCCACCCAGAGGTGGCTAATTAATCCCATCCGGTTATTATCTGGAGATTCTGCAGGATAAAGGGAGGTGGGGAAACAGGAAGGGGGGGAAGTGGGTTGACGCAGCACTGGGACAGGCTGATGGGCAATGACAGTGCCTGCCCTCAATCCTGGCACACAGGGGTGGGGACATGTCCTCCTTGGCACTCACTCCTTCTTCGACTGGCTTCCACCTGCTAGGCACTTAGGTAGATAGCAGCATGGGCAGAGGCCAGATTCAAGGACCCATATGTACCCCAGAAGCACACTCCCAGACACACCACTGGGGTTCCCAATAATTTGACCTGGGGGACAAGCCTCCCTAAACACATACATTCCCCTGACATTCAGAGGTAACTCCTCCTTCCCCTGCCCCTCCAAGCTGGGCCAGAAAGGAGGTGATTCTGGCCCTTAGCCACAACCCATATTCTCCCTTGCCTTCCCTGTCATGCAGGCATCCAAGTTCAGACCTAGCTTCTGAGAGCATCTCCCATCCCTGCTGCCCCCAGAAGGCCAGGCATTCCAGCACCTGGTGGGAGTGGTTGACTGGGGTATCTCTGAGACCCCCATTGTACCCTCAGTGAAGAATAATGCTAGTGGAAAGGCCCTTGGACAACTTCAAGTTCCAATGCCCTGTTTTTTATGGATGGGAAAACTGAGGTGAGGGCTTCCCTGTGGCGCTAGTGGTAAAGAACCCGCCTGCCCATGCAGGAGATGCGAGACACAGGGGGTTCAATCCCTGGGTCAGGAAGATCCCCTGGAGCAGGGCAGGCAACCTACTCCAGTATTCTTGGCTAGAGAATCCCATGGACAGAGGAGCATGGAGGGCTACAGTCCAGAGGGTCGCAAAGAGTCAGTCCTTGCAGACTGAAGTGACTTGCACAGCACAGCACAAACTGAGGTGAGGAGAGAGGGGGTGATTTGCTCAAAGCCACACACTCAGCTGAGGCAGAGTTGGGATTCAGAGCAGAACTTCCTGGATGCTTAGGAAGGACTCCATTCCACTTCCTCAAGCTCAGTTTCTAACCCTAGGGTAGGAACCACAGGAAAAAAAAAAATAGATAGATATCTTTATTCATATTATATATATATATATAATACATATATGTATAATATCTTTAAGAAATAGAGACACATCACTAGATGGAAGATTCCAGAGCACTGTAGACTCACCAGCCTTGGGCCTCTCCCTTCTCTTGCCCAATAACCAGCCCTGTTACCCACAGGATCTCATCCGGGCCCTCACCTTCTAGGTCAGCCCAGCAATGCTGCTGGTCAAGTCCCAAGTCCACCTCCTCGAACAGCCATGATCCAGGAGCTGATTAGAACTTCCAGATTGACAACAGACAACTCTGGGTCCCTGGAGCCTTGACTCCTTTTGGCATCACAGAAGCACAAAGAAGTCATCTATCCTCATCAATACTTTCCACTCCATCGGGAAAGCTGGAACCAGCAAATCTGACATCATCACTGCCAATCCTTCCCTGACTGTGATCAGTCTAGAGTCACAGAATCTTGATTCCTTTGGATATTCTAGAATGGCACTTAAAAAAAGACACAAAGCTTGTGGATCATGGAGAAGCCTTGCATCTCTCTTTGGTTCGATGTTCTACCACCAGTGGGTTTGGAGTTGTCACCTATCAAGAACTCCCAGTCTGTCAGTTTAGTCCTTGCAGACCCACAGACTCTCCACTGTTTTGTGCATTCTAGAGACATAACTCGTTAGTTTCTGGAATAGTCCAACTGTCAGGTCCAAGCTGCTCTAGAACCCCCAGTGCTGGCCTCTGTGGCCAATCTGGATTCACAGAATCTCAACTCTGGGGTTTTCTGGAACCACAAAGTCTTTCCTTGACTTAAAATCAACAGTCTTTGTCATTGATCAATCAGTATAGTCTTAAACTCTTGGGAGCATCCCATAACTTCCCCTCCTTAGGTCATCTAGAAAAAGTGATTTGCTATGGAGTCAACTGAGTCGAGAAGCAACAGTCCCTTGAATCTAAAGTCAGTTCAGGCCAATGAATTCTGGATCTCTGTTGCTACTTGAGAACAGCTGACTTCTTCCCCTGGAGGCAGTCTATACTTCATTTCATGATCCTGCTTAACAAACCAAACCAGCCATCTAGAGGAATCTAGAATCACCAGTCCTCGCCTCTTGAGGGGTCTAGAATTCTGGGTCCCTTACCTCTAGCGAGACTCAGGAATTGGAATGACAAGTGGGTCTCAGGAGGGAGCACAGAATTCAGAGGAATTAAGGTCCTTCCAGTATGTTCATGGTGGGTCCACTAGGCATGGCAGAACATCACCAGCTAATAATTTACTCAGCAGGCTTGTTGGTCTTAGGAAACACCTGCCTCCACCCCAGGAGAGGGCCCAAACTCTCCATCTTGCTACCTCTGGGAAAGGGGTGCAAATAATGGGATGCCAGCTTGCGTCACGGGGGCAAGGTCAGCGCCAGGGTTGGTGTGAGAACTTGGGGGCTGGCAGCCTTGTCCTCTGTCTCTGCCGCATCCCCCTCTGTGGCCTCCTCTTCCTCATCTTCTTCCTGGCAGCAGCTCAGAGCAAGTTCATTCTCATAGCAGAATGCTGCCAGAGAGCTAGGGAAGCCAGACTTGGGGCTCTGGGAGGCACGCTCTGCCCGTTCATCCAGCTCCTTGGCGCTACAGACAGGCGTCCCTGGGACCTCATAAGTGCGATGGAAGTGGCGATAGTCGACCTCGTACTGGGAGCCACGCTGGAAGAGGACCGGCTCGAAACGATGGCCCCAGAGCAGCTCACCAGGGAGGTAGGAAGAGCGACACTGTGTGGTCATAGCTGTGGCCTCGACCATGCCCTCAAGAATGACCACCAGCTCAAAGTCAGCCCGGGCCAGCTCAGCCCGTCCTAGTTCGTACAGAGGGCTGGCGGAGTCAATCTCATGCACGATGGTGATGGGAGACACAAGGAAGATGCGATCAGTGCCACCGTCAAAGCCCACGTCCACATCCTGGTGGTCCAGAGGTATGTACTCACCCTCCGGGGTCACTCGAGGCTGCAGCAAAAGGCAGGTGGCCAAAGACAGCAGGAAGCAGAGAGATGGATGGAGATAGAGATAGCAAGAGGAGGGGATAGAAGTGCAGAGGAAGAGGAGGGCAGAAACCAGTAGGGGTAGGGGTGCAGAGAGAACATGGACCCAGAGAGAGAGGGATGGTGATGCAGAAAAAGGAGGACACAGACCCAGAGAGAGGAAGATGGTGGTCCAGGAAGGTGAGGATGGAAACCCAGAGGACGGGGGAGAGGGTAGACAGAGACTCAGAGAGGGTTTGGGGAAGGAAATTCGAGAAAGACAAGGGAGAGAAAAAGATAGTGCCAGAGTGACATTGGCACAGAGCCACAGAAATCAGCAAGACAGAAACAGTTAAAGAGACAACAGACGATAAGAATCACATCCGAAAGCAATTGGAGAAGGAGGAGAGGGATAGAAAAACGGCTTTCATTATATGGCCAGAGAAAGATAAACCAGGATGACAATCTAAGTCCAACAGAAGCTATGCTTATGTTCTGCCTGTTCACCATTGCCTCAGTCTAGTCCCTGGGATATTCTCTTGCCCACCCCTCAACCCAACTACCTCCATCTCCTTGTGTGCCTGTATATTTCTGTGGGGTGGATGCCTAACCCCAAACCAGGTATTGGCAGTTTCACCGCACCTACCCATTGGTTCCATACCCACCTACCAAGTCCCGTCAATGCCCCACAGACTTCTGGGAGAGACAGTGTCCCTCCTGGTCATGAATCTCTGGATTTCATTCAAGCAGGAGAGAGAAGTGGAGAATGGGGCTCCACTCTCTTGCCAATGTCTACATGAATCCCTAGAGGCTGCTTGTTGTAGTTCCCACCACAACCCTGTCCTCTTCTCATCCAAGTCCAGCCCCAACCCTGCATTCAACTTAAGGGTCTTTACTGCGGCAGGAGCTGCTACTGCCCCAGAATCTGTTTGGACAGTTTGACCACAATTCTAGAAACACTAAGGCTCTTTCATCAGGGTGCCAGAGGGAGCCATTGCCTCAGGGGCCAATGGGAATTGTAGTTTTGTTTTTGTTTTTTTGCTGAGAGGCTAACATTAGAGTTTCCCAAGCCCCTGCCCTGCACTTCTCTGAGCAGGAAGCTGTGGGAAAGTCTGGGCCCCTGAGGTGGAAAATGAAGGCTCCCACAAATGCTGCAGGACCACACACCCAGAGGCCACGGAGAATTGTCTTCCCTGGCTCTGCAGGAGTGAGTAGCACCCCATCCTCAGGCCTGCATCTCCCACAAGCCCGTAGGAGCCTGACCTCCGTCACAGGCCTATCTCTGTACCACAACACTGGCTGGGGATCGTAAACCTGAGCCGTGGTTTACACCATCAGCAAAATTACAACGCCTCTTCAGACCAACCTGGGTGGGCGCTTTCCCTGCCCCCAGAGCCTTCTGGGAATTGTCGTTCAAGAGTCTTTACCGATCAGAAGTGGACCTCGCAGGCCTGCATTTCCCACCATTCCACGGGGGAAGCAAGTCCCAGAGGACTCTTTAAGTCTCAAAATCTGTCTCAAGTCTAGGCTTCCAGGAAGAAATGATCAAAGCCCTTTCTCTTGGGTTTACATTTCCCACAGAGCTTTGGGAACCATCCTCAGCCCTCAAGGTAAGGCAAGTGTCCTGCCCGAGAGACTGCTGGGAATTGTAGTCCAAGTCCCTTACAGGCTCCACGCACACTTGCTCGGTAGACCTACAACTCCCACCACCCCCCGCGGCTCCCACTCCCAGACCTCGCGGAGGGGCCCGCCCACCAGGGGGCGTGGCCTGCCACGGGGCCGACTCGCACCTGCAGCAGCTGGGCCCGCACGTGGGCCTCGACGAGATGACTGCGGCGCAGGTTGCCGACGCGCCACATGAGGCAGAGGCGGCGGTCGCGCAGCGCCACGACGGCGTTCTCGCTGAAGACCAGCGTCTCGTTGCGCTTCTTGGGCTTGGCCATCTTGGCCATGACGGCGCCCACGACGAAGGCGTCCAGCACGCAGCCGGCGATGCACTGGAGCACCACGGCGGCCACGGCGGCCGGGCACTCCTCGGTAACGCTGCGCACGCCGTAGCCGATGGACGTCTGCGTCTCCAGCGCGAAGAGGAAGGCGGCCAGGAAGCTGGCCACCTGTGAGAAGCAGGGTGCGGGCGGCGGCGGGGCAGTCAGGTCGCCGTGCAGGGAGGCGATGAGCCAGAAGGCCAGGCCGAAGAGCAGCCAGGAGGCGAGGAAGGAGCAGGAGAAGAGCAGGCACATCCAGCGCCAGCGCACGTCCACGCACGTGGTGAATAGGTCGCTCAGGTAGCGCGCGCCCTGGCCGCCCAGGTTCACGAAGCGCACGTTGCAGTGCCCGTCCTTCTTGACGAAGCGCCCACGGCGCCGCCCCACGGGCGACTGCGCTGGCGCCCACCCGTTGTGGCACAGCCCCGGCCCGGCTTCCTCCTCATCGCCCGCCCTGTCGTCTCCAGACTCCAGGGCGCCGCTGAGGCGGCGCAGCGCCCTGGCCAGGCCCATTGGGCGGGGACACCCCCTCCACTTGGCCTAGCAGGGGGCGGGCGCCCCGAACCTGCGGGGACAAGAAACCGGCAGCCACGTCAAGAGTGCCAGGAATGGGGGCGGGGTGGGGCTCACTGGCCAGGCATACTTACTGGGCCTTAGTGGCCTCATCTGACAAATGGGTGGAAAATCAGAACAGAATCGACAACACTGATGGTAATACTATAGGAGATATTTGTGTAGCAACAACAACACAACTATAGTGGTAGCAGCAGTACTGTGTTACAAGCACTACAGTTATTAGAGCCAGTGTTGTGAGCACGTCACATGAATTTAGATATTTGAACCTCAGCAGCATAAACATCATCACCGTTTTACAGATGAGGAAACAGGTACAGAACATTTAGCTTGCCCAAGGTCATGGCTGAATAAGCTGGGGTTTGAGTGCTAGCAGTCCAGATCCAGAGTCCAGACTCATAAAAGACTAAGCAGTCACAAAGAAAACAAACTTATGGTTACCAAAAGGGAAAGGAGTGGAGATGCGGTGAGGGTTGCAGAGTGGATAAAATTGGAGTTTGGGATTAACAGATACATACTACTATATATAAAAGAGATAAACAACAAGGACCTACTGTATAGCACAGGGAACTATATTCAATATCTTGTAATAACCTACAATGGAAAAGAATCAGAAAAAGTATACATATATAACTGAACTACTTTGCTGTATACCTGAAACTAACAATATTGTGAGTCAACTACAATGCAGTAAAAATTTAAATTAAAAAAAGACTGAATGGTAACTGCTGATCTGTATGGAGTCAGCTTGGAGAGATGATCCGGGGCTCTAAGGTCACCTATGGGTCAGGAGGCACAAACGACAAAAGGAAAAAAAGACAACAGACAACTTGAGCTTCATCAGAATTAAAAACTCTTGTGCTTCCAAGGACCCTAAGATGAAAGTGAAAAGACCATCTGCTAATGGGAAAAAAAAATTTGCAAATCATATCTCAAAAATTTGTATCCACAACATATAAAGAGGCCTTATTGCTCAATAAGAAAAAGACAACCCAATTTTAAAATGGGCAAAGGATCTGAGTAGACGTTTCTTCAAAAGATATAGTTGATCCTTGAACAATATGGGTTTGAACTGCATGGTTCCACTTACACGCAGATTTTTAAAAATAAATCCTAGAGTAGTACTACATGTTCCATGGTAGGTTGAATCCTTGGATTCAGAACCATGGATACAGAGGATCAACTCAGGGATTTTCCTGGTGGTCCAGTGGTTGAAAATCTGCATTGCAGTGCCGGTGACCCGGTTCCATCCCTGGTCAGGGAACTAAGATCTCCCATGATGCAGAGCAACTAAGCACAAGCACCACAACTAGAGAGGCCTTGCACCACGAGGAAAGATCTTGGATGACACAGCTGAGACCCGATGCAACAAATAAAATAAATTAATAATGTTATACTTGGAATTTTGACTGTGGAGAGAGTTGGCACCCCCAACCCCCATGTTGTTCAAGGGTCAACTGTACAAATAGTCAATAAACATAGGAAAAGATAATTGATATCATTATGTCATCAGGGAAATGCAAATCAAAACCAAAATGAGTTACCACTTCATACTCACTTAGGATGGCTATAAAAACAAGAAAAAACAAAACAGAAAAGTGTTAACATGGATGTGGAGAAACTGGCACCTTCCTATTATTACTGGTGGAATGTAAAATTGCACAGCTGGTGTGGAAAATGGTCTGGTAGTTCCTTAAATGGTGAAACGTAGAGTTACCAATTCCATACCCAAGTATCTACCCAAGGGCATTAAAAACAAGCATCCACACACTGTACACGGATATTCACAGCCACATTATTCACAACAGCCAAAAAATGGAAACAGCCCAAATATCCATCAACTGATGAATAAGTAAAACGTGGTCTGTCCACACAATTGACTACTACCCAGTAACTAAAAGAATAAAAAGTGATAGATGTTACAATGTGGATGAACCTTGAAAACACCATGTGAAGTGAAAGCCAATCACTAAAGACCATATATTGTATACTTCCATTTAAATGAAATATCCAGCATGGGCAAATCTGTTAAGCTGAGAAATTAGACTAGTGGTGGACGGGACTGGAGAGATGGGGCGATCGGGAAGCAGTAGCCAGAGGAATGGGATTTCTTATTGGAGTGATGACAATGTTCTAAAATGGATAGTGATGATGGGTACACACCACGAGGCATGCTGCAGTCCATGGGGTCTCAAAGAGTTGGACACAACTTGGTGACTGAATAACAACATGGTCGCACAACTCTGAATATACTAAAAACCACCGAATTGTACACTTTAATGTGTGAATTGTAGGGTAGGTGGATTACACTTCAATGAAACTGTTATGAAAAACAAGCAAAATAAAACCTAGGCTCAGCCCTGACTCTCAGATCATGGGGAAACCTTTCTAAACCTGTTTTCTCAGCTGTAAAATGAGGATGTTGGATTTTATCAAGGTCAGGATCAAGTTGTATAGACCCAGGGTCCTGTCCTGGCTCAGTTGCTGACCCAGTATGTGCCCTGGGACCACCTGCTTCAATTTTTGAAGCCTGAGGTTGCTCATCTGTGGAATGGGGATAAAAAAAAAAAAAAAAAATCCTTAAAAAGGAATCCAGAAGAACTTAGGCTTTTGAATCAGGCTCAGGCACTTAAAAGCTATATGAATGGTGGCAAGTCACATTTCTTCCTGAGCTTGTTCCCTTATCTGAGAAATGGAGGGAATCTTAGCTGAACCAGGGGGACGCAGAGGGAAGGGGCCAGCCTGGACCTGTAGACCACATTGCCCTCCAGCAGCTGTGCCGTTAACATTTGGCACTGTGGTGTTGGGACTTCAGGGACCTGTCTGGGCTAGGGGTTAAACGTTCTGCATCTCAGTTCCATCAACACCTACCAAGCGCCTGGGTACAATGAACTCCCTGTGCCAGGTTCTAGGGTGCTACGAGCCTATCGACAAGGAAGTCTGGGTGTCTTTGCCCGGTTGCTGGGGGCACTTTCTCCATGAGGAACGAGTTAGTTGCTGTCAAGTTCAACACTGGCATGTACCCACTCCCCTGCCCCGCTGCTCTGCACCTGCTGTCTGTGACCACCCAGTCTCCACCCCCAACATGGGCATTTCTTAGGCCCACTCTACACAAAGCTGAGGCTCCAGTCAGCGGACTTGGTTGTGTGCACAGCCCACAATGTGCCCCAACACTTTTTACACCCTCAACTTTCTGGGCATTAGAGACTGTTCTTCCAAGCAGCGGCAACTGAGGCTGTTGAAGGGGGCAGGTCTGAGGTTAGAATACAGGCAAATGTTACCATTTGCAGCCCTCTCTTGCTCAGAGTCCCCACTATCCACTAGTCCCCTTTCAGGGGCCACCTGATGACAGGATGCAGGAGGGGGGTGATGGGTGGTGGCCTCCTCACACCCACACCGATGGGGGTGGGGACTCTGCTTCTGACGCGAAAGGGAATGGAGGCGCTGAGGTTCAATCCCTTGTCTCAGGTCTCTCAGTCAAGGAAACAGCAGACCCTGGACTCCCATCCAGCCTTCCTGGTGTCCAAGCCCGAGTGCCAGACTGGACCACAGACCACCTCATCACTCGCCCTTGTTTCCTGAGCACCTCAGTCCCCAGCCTTGCCAAGCTCCCAGAAGTCTGCAGCCCACCCGCTGGGCTCACCTTGGCCGCTCAGGACGCTGGGAAGTCAAGATCATCGCCCCGCTTCACAGGTTGCGGAGCGGACTAGGAGATCTGGCCAGAGCCACGAAGTGCCAGGGGTGGGCTGCTGGTTTGAGTCCTGAGCCTTTGCAACCCAGGATCTCGTTTCCCTAAATCCTCCCGTTGTCACCCTCAGCACCAAGAGACAGACGTGATCTTGTCTATTTCACGAGGCAGGCTGGGGGTGGGGGGGTGGGGACGCCTTTCACCTCTGGGGGGTCCCGTCACAGTCCAGCATGGCCCTGAGAGCTGGGATGGGGCTCTGCCTTGGGGCCCATGTACCTCCCATCACCGACAGCAGGATCCGAGGGAAGCGTATCCAGAGCCTCAAGCCCTCCCCGCCGCCTCCCCCTGACCTGGGAGAGCAGCTTAATGTTTCCATATAAAGGCGACATGGGGCTTAAGGTGCGTCAACTTCGTTTCAAAGTCACTGTCTAATCTGGGGCCGAGAAGCCCCGCCCAGGTGCTGCCCCCCCGCCCCCCCCCGCCCACCATAGAAGCATTTTCACATGCTCCCTGAGACCCTGTCCCCCCACGACCCTCCCCCGACTCCCCAGTGGGGCCTGAGCAACAGCAGGTTGGAGGGCAGAAACTGCCAGGAGGGGGTGTAGCGTGGAGACTGCAGACAGACCAGGGTACAGAGGGTAAGAGATGGGCAGGGAGAGGATGTCCCGAAGAGGAAAGGACAGAGGACCTCCCCACGGCCACAGGCACCCAGAGAGGACAGAGTGGGAGACAGAAAAGAGGCAGGCAGAGCGAGGACCAACCGGGCAAAGACAAGCAGAGATCCCATCTTAGGAAATGGAGAGACGGACCAGATCGGAGATGAAGATGGGACAAGAGATGCAGGATGCGGGGGCAGGGGGGTGGGGGGGGGCAGGCAGTGAAAATAAGGCCAAAAATGGAGATGGGCTGAGCTGGGGGACCCAGATCTGGGGGATGAGGAACCAGGAGGATAGGGTGGGGGCACTGGGGTAGACGCCCGAGCGAGGAAGATGGTGGGGGGAGGCGGGGGACAGATCTCAAAGCCAGGACCCCTGCCCAGGGTGTCTGCGTGGAGGCACGTACCTGGTGGGGCAGCCCACCCCCATGCCCTCTGCCGGGGGCTCCTCTTCTCGGGCCAAGGAAAGGCCTCTGTGGGTGCTGCGGCGCTGTGGCCCGTCTTGGGCCCCCGACCTCTGTGCTCACGGGCGGATCAGAGGAGTCCTAGCCCGAGGGGGGGGGCAGGGGGTGGGGCCAGCTCAGAGCCGCAGAGGGGGAGCCAGGGAGGATGGCCAGGCAGGATGGCTGGGCTGCGGCCCAAGCAGGCTGGAGGAGACAGCGGTGGCAGAGGAGAGACACAGGGGGGAGGGGGCGCAGAGACAGAGGCTGGGGGCCAGGAGATGCGGAAAGATGGGGACACAGTCAAAGGAACAAAGAAATGGGGAGAAAGTGATGACAAGGGCAGGGGTGGAAGGATGAGAGAGACGGGGGCTCCCTGGATCCCCCTGAGGTGAAGCCTCAGCAGACGGGGGCACACATGAGATAACTCTTGCCCACCGAGACCTGGGGTGAGTTACAGATGGAATAAAATTTAGGAGAGGCAGACCCAGAGAGTGCCAATGGGCTGAGGGCTGGACCCAACGGTCCAGGGACAGCCAGGTGCCAAACGCTCCCTCCTTCTCGTTTTCTCCTGAGACTGCGGCCAGAAGGACCAGCCCCCACAGTTCGGGCTCCATTCTGGCCCTTTATTGCCCCTCGAGAGCCCCTGACTTGCCCCCTGCACAGTGCCTATCTCTGGGAGGAGGGGAGAAAGCTCCGCCCAGTCCAGCCCAGCTGGCAGGAAGACAAGGGCCACACCAAATTCTGCTGGAGGGACCCACAGCTCGAATTTGGTCCAGCCACTCTAAGGCGCTTGAGTTCCCTGGGGGAGACCAACAGTAGAGAGATCAGAGAGTCAAGCCCAGGGCCTGCAGCTGACAAAATACCCGCAGCAACACAGGCCATCCCAGGCCCATCTGGGAAATGGGCTAATGGACTCTTCTGACAGGTGGGGCTCACTGGGTTGACCCAAGTCTTTGGGTCGGAGGGTTCACTGGAGGCAATGGCAGTGGTTTTACAGGGGTCAACCCAAGTGCTTCAGTTGGAGGAATCAAGGGGAGCAAACCAAGTCTTACTTTTAGAGCCACAAGTCAAACCATCTCTCTTAGCAAGAGGGGAAACTGGACCAAACCAAGTCCTTGCAAAGAGCAGTAAGTCAGACAGAATCCATCGTGGTGGCCAAAGGGCCAAACCAAGTCCTTTTGGCGAGGCGCTGGTCAGCAGATCTGAATGAGTCCCTTCCAGGGAAATGATGAACTTCAACTTCAGTTCCAAGTAAGTGGAGGACCAGACAGACTCCGCCAGGCCAAGCTCAGACGCTGATGGTGCGGAAGACAGTGAAGCCTGACAGGGCGGTGCTCACCAGCACCCCGGGGCACTGTGGGTGCCAGTGCAGCTCCTTCAGGTCCGTCTCGCCCTGGTGCACGAAGAGCAGCTGCTGGGGGAGGCCCGCCAGCGCCGGGTCCGTCTCCGCGTCACCGGCCTCGGGGTCCCGCTCCACGGCCAGGTCCCACTGTGTAATCTGGTTGTCCGCACCCGAGGCCGCAAAGACCCCACTGTCCTGGGGGTGCCACTCGACGGAGGTCACGGGGGCCACGTGCTGCTTGAAGGTGGCCACTGGGGAGCCAGACTAGGGGAAATGGGAGTCAGGGGGTCTGAGTCCCTCAGCCTGACTCCAGGGCTGACCCAGGCAGAGCCCCCCACCCCTCTCCAGCCTTAGGGTTCAGCTAGACCTTCACCCCTCCAGCCCCCAAAGACCCAGGGTCTCTGAGAGGGACGGAGGGCAGACTACAGCTGGTAATAAAGGGGTAGTGCCCCAGGGCCTGCTGGGAGTTGTGGCTTCATCTGCAAAGAAGCCCCTCCCAGCTCCAGGTCACAACTCCCCAACCCCTGCTCCTCGCTGGGCCTGCCTCCGCCTCCCTCCCTGTAAAAGGAAGGTGTGGGGGACTCCCTGCTGGTTAAGACTCTGCGCTTCCAATACAGGGGGAGCCAGTGCAAACCCTGATTGGCTGGGAACTAAGATCCCACATGACATGCAGCCAAAAGAAATAAATAAAATTGGGTCTTCGAAACAAATTTTTTAAAGTAAATTAAAAAAAATTAAAACGTCCGCCCACCTCCCCCACCCAGAAGGCTGAGTTTTCTAAGTGCTCTCCCCAGTGATTCTAGAAATCATTAATGGGGGCACAGGCACAACTCCCAGGCTTGAGAGAGAGCAGATGCAAAGAAAAGCACTTTTACTAAAAGCATAGCTGCTGGGGGCGGGATCAGCATGTCTCTAACTTGGAGGGGTGGTTCCAAAGTTTCAACCTGGGCCTGTGATCCACCTGGCCAGGCACCTGCCTGGGAGGGGAAAGGGGGCTGGAATCCACGTCAAGAAGCTTCCCCAGGGCTGATTCTGTAGAGCTCATTACGCTGGAGGGGGAGTAAAAAGACGATCCCGGGAAGGCCCAGAAGTGTAGGGAGTCATGGCTTTGTCCAAGGGGAGGCCTGGAGCTCCTCTCCGCTCTGCTGAGTCACCACAAAGCTGGGTGATCACATCCTATCTCTTCCCGTCCCTCTGGGCCTCCATGCCTGCTCCCAGCATGACTGAGCTGAGCCCTGTTCTCAGCTGACCCTATAAAATCCACCTACAGTCCCTGAGCCCTTAAGCCCCTGGGCAGCATGGCTGGTACACGGCTCTCCTCGGGCAGATGGGAGGTGTAGTCTCTACTCGGCCCAGCCCCGTTCCTCCAGTCAACTCTCCAGATGGTAGAGGGAGAGACCCCACAGCAGCCCCAAGCCTTCCTGACTCTGTTTCCTCATCAGTATCCCAGTTCTGATGGGATCCCAGTTCTGACGGCAGGGCCTTGCCAGCTCTGGCATATAAGCCATCTCAGAGGGGAAAACCCACAAATCCTAGTGGTCTCTGGGAGCTCTTCCCGCCCCAGGGGTCGGCTGGGCTGGTACCTTGAACTGCCGCAGGTCCCAGACCTTGAGGGCTCCATCGTCCCCGCCGCTGAGCAGGAAGGGCTCCCGGCGGCTCCAGTTGATGACGTTGACGTCCCCGTCGTGGGCGGTGGTGGTGGTGAGCATGCAGGCCTTGCTGGGGGCTGCCCGGATGTCCCAGATGCGGATGGAGGCGTCAGCTGAGCAGGAGGCAAACACCTGCACGGGGCAGAGTCGGAGGGACCCTGGTGGACCCCCGCTCCAGGTGGGCCAGCCTTTCTTTTAGTGACCCTCCCGCCCTGCGCCGTCACTTAGACCTGCCCCCGGCCCCCTCCTGCCCCCCAAGACCCTGGAGTCCAGACTGCCAGCCCTTCCTTACTGTGTCCTCGGTCGGGGACCACTGCAGGTCCTCCACAGAGCATGTGTGGCCCACGAATGGCCGCTGGTCCACGTGCCAGGAGCCCCCGTCCGTTGGCGTCCAGAGGTGGATGTTCTTCTGACAGTCACCGGTCAGCAGGCGCCCTGGAAAAGGCAGTCGGGACTCGACCTCGTCACACTCAGCCGGGTGTGGCTCACCAGACCCCATTCCCACCCACGCCCGGGACTCACCGGGCACACGAGGGGACCAGTCAAGGGCAAAGCCCTCGCCCATGTGGCCAGAGAAGGCGAAGATGGGCTTCACGCGGGTCTGCTCATCCCGGAGGAAGGTGGCCAGGGCTTGGGGGTCATCCACCACTTGCAGGAGTCGCCGCAGCGCAAACACTTCCACCTGGCCCTTCTCTGACCACACCCCAGCCACCGGCTCCTCACCCAGCCATGACACCTGCAGGGTAGGGAGGAGGGGAGGGGAGGTGAGCAGGACAGGAGGCACAGCACGAGGACGACAGCCCTTTCATCCCTGAGAACCAGAGCTGCCTCCCACCCAAGCCCGGGACTACAGCTCCCAGAAACCTTTGCGAGAATGGGCTCACAACTTGAAGACCAGCTTGGGCTCCAGGACAACTCCCCCCACTGTGGTACAGATGATGGCTGAGGGATGACAGAACTCCTGAACTCCCAAGACTTGAGCCCCTGGAAATCTGTTCAGACTCCTGGTCTCTGGAACTGTTTAAGTCTAGGCAGGTGCCAGGCCCCAGTCTCCGGATCTCTCTGCCTGTATACCTTTGCTCACTAGGAGATCCTGTTCAGCCTCAAGGTTTCCAGTAGCCCCTAGCCCTGACCTTTCTCAACTCCAGGCTCACATCAAACTGACTGTTTATAGACGCCCCAAGGCCAAAGCCAAGCTCCCAACTGCCCACTGCCACCTACCCCTCCCTGGGGGTCCCCACCTTGGGCTCACTGCCTACTTGCCTCTGCTTCCTCACACTATGCCGGCTCCACCCAAAATGCCTCCACTTCCAACCCTCTCTCAGTAGCTCTGCTGTCATCACTCAGGCTACCGCTGACGTCACCCTTCTCTGCATTCCTGTCCTGGCCCCTCACAGGACCCTGTCCTTCTGCCCTGGCCTCCCTGCAGTCTATTCTCAATACAGCACACAGAGGGATCCCTTTAAAACATAAGTCAGATCCCATCCACCCTTCGCTCTAAACCCTCCAGTGACTCCCAGTTTCTCCCCACATAAAAGCCAAGTCTTTACAATGGCCCACAAACCCCTAAACAATCTGTCTCCTCCGTGCCCACCTGCCAAACCCTGTCACTCTCCCCCTCATCCATTCAGCACTGTTCTCCTCAATCAGTTTGCCCCAGGACCTTTGCACTTGTTAGTCCCTTGCTGGGAAACCTCTTCTCACAGATAGCCTTGCTTCACTCCCTCACTTCCTGTGGGTCTCTGTTCAAAGGGCACCTTATCAGTGAATGCTTCCTTGACCACACTGTTTAAACTAGCAACCCCAGGGGCTTCCCTGGTGGTCTGGAATCTGGCTTTGCAGTGCAAGGGACACTGTTCTAATCCCTGGTCTGGAAAGATCCCACATGCCTCAGGGCAACTAAGCCCCTGCTCCATAACTACTGAGCTAGTGCTGTAGAGCCTGACAGCGTCAACTACTCGATGTAACTAGCCCACTGGATGTAACTACTGAAGCCTTTGCACCACAGAGCCTGTGCTCCCCAACAGGAGACGCCACTGCCAGTGAGAAGCCCGAGCACTGAAACAAACAGTAGTCTCTGCTTGTTGCAACTAGAGAAAGCCGGAGTGCACAACAAAGACGCATTACAGCTGAAAAACTAACTAACTAAATAAAATCGCAAGTCCATTCCAGAAGACCCTAACTCCCTTACCTTATTTTTCTCTACAACTCTTAGAACCTTTGGACATTACACATACGCTTAGTTTCCTGTCTCTTGTCCCACTGGCATGTAAGTTTCATGGAGCCAGAGACCTTTTGTTCCCTGTTAAGTCCCCAGGTCTAAAACAGTATCTGAAACAGTAATACCTCAGCGGAAACACTTCTCAAAACCTATGGGCTAAGCACTGCTCCAGGCACTGTTGCACAGGGCATCTGGTTCAATTCTCACATCGACCTGATTAGAAGGAGCTAGAACTCGGAATCACAAAAGTGACCCCACAGCCCAGGACACTCCCTGAGCAATAACAGAAAACACATAGATCTCATGTTACTGCCAAGTGCTGTTTCTAGACCCCGGAAATCACCGTATTTCAGTTAATGAAATAAGGGTCCTGGCTCTTCCATTTTATCTTCACATCAGCCCCACCAAGTAACTCTCACCATTCTACAGAAGAGGAAAGAACATTTTTAAAAAACATCCCCATGGCATCTAGGACATAGTGACAACGATCACAATTAATACATAACTAATTAAGAAAACTATGTGCCAAGTGCTCTTCTTAAAGCTGAAGGGCATGGACGTGGGGGGTGGTGTGCTCCCGAGTACACAGCGCAGGCTCCTGGGGCTGCATTTACCCGAACTCTGTTGATGCCTCCATAGTGGGGCACCATAGCCAGCTCCAGCTGAGGCTTCCGCTCTTCTTCATCCTCTTCGTCGTCCTCCTCCTCCTCTTCGTCGCTGCCCTCGGATGGTGGGGGCTTTGTCCCATGCAGATTGTGCATCCGAAGCATCATCAATCTGGGGGAGGTGTGGGAGGAATGAGGCACCGGATGGCGGGATCCTTGGGAAGGAGGGAGGGAGGAGGCTGGAAGCCCCGACTTCTAGGTCCTGAGAAAAAGGAAGCTGGAGGCTCAGACGCCCCTAGCTCTGTAAAGCCTCAGTTCTTACCTGTTGCTTTGGGCGCTCTCGGCCTGCGTCCCAGCACACAGGTAAAGAGTAAGAGGAAGCTCAGTCCGGCTGTCTCCCAGGTGATCCCGGACTATGTCGAAGCTGAGACAGGGGGCGCCTGGGGACGGAAGGAGGGATGGGAAAATTAGGATTGGACAGAGGGATCTCGGCCCCCTTGAGTGTGATGTCAATCCTCTTAAATCCTAATTTCTCTTTCAAACAGCCTCTAAAGTTAAAGATTCAGGATTAGCTCCCCTCAGGACCCAAGATTCCAGTCCCCTCCTTCGTGAGGACCCAGGATGCCGGGTGCCCAGCCCTACCAGTCTGTGCTCGGTGGTACAGCACGTAGGCCTCCTCGTCCATGACCAGCTCCTCTCCTTCGCGCAGCGGCGGTCCCCGGCCAGGTAGGTAGACCTGAGCCTGACCCTTGGACCCTGTTTCTTGGGATTCGGTCTCCATAGACTCCCCAGGTTCACACGTGCGCCGCCGACCCTTGCGCGCCGCCATCTTCGAAGCCTCTCGCCGCTGGCGCGAGGTAATAACGTCACTTCTGGGTTGCGTTTTCCCTACTTAGGAGGATCCGCCCTACTGCCCGGTTACCTTGGAAACCTCCTGGTTCACCAATTAGAGAGGGCGATGGGGAAAGGGCGAAGAAGAACTAGGAAAACAGTATATCCTGGCTTGGCTACCGAGGCCTGCAGATCCGAGGCAACCATACCCTTCCCGTGACTTTGGGGCGTTCTTCCGCAGAGCGGCGGCAAGGCCTCCTGGGAGTTGTAGTTCTGCAGGAGGCCTGTTTGCCCCATCAACTATACAGGCACTCCAGACCGGGATTCCACCTTCCACCTTTGACTCCCAATGCTTTCTTACTTAATTATTCGTGGATGCAAATAAGAGCTTTTACTGGCAAGGAGACTAGGTTCTGCTCCCTGAGGATCCATAAAGCCGATTTCTTATCCCCTCCTTGTTATGAAGGCTTTAATTTACTACAAAATGCTAAGTGTAGGCAGGATGATATGTATAAATTAGTTCGTTGGATCTACCCTCTAGGGGTAGTCAGTTGCCTAACCAGGCGTTCACGGTAAAGCCCTGGTCAGCAAGCACTTAATCAGAAAGTCCACCCTCTAGAGGCAGCTACTGCAAGTGCTTCCACTCTTTTTATTGCCCATCAACACCAGAGATTTGGCTAATTGGCATAATGAAATGTTAGAAATAGATTCTCATTGGTGAGATTAACAGAATTCAAGATATGTGAATTGGCTAGGATATAATATAGACACTCACCTCCCTTGCATGAACAGGATATTAAGAACCTAGCAAGCCTCATTGCTTGTTGCCATAGGAATGGTACCCTAGACTGATCCTAAAATGTTATGATCCCAGATCTTTAGTGAGTTCTCTGACCCCTTTTCTCCTTTTGCCCCCACCCCTTCTCAGCCCACCCCAGCTGTTTTGGCCTAGCTGGGTAGTGTGTGGGATCTTAGTTCCTCAACCAGGGTTCAAACCCTTGCAGTGGAAAGGCAAAGTCCTAACCACTGACCGTCAGGGAATTCTCTCTGCCCTTCTCTTTTCAGGGTCTTTTCTCACCACTTCTTTCTGGGTCTTTATTAGCCACCTCCCTCCAAGATCTCTGTTCTTGCTGAAATTCTCTTTCTGCCCCCTCTTCCTCTGTAGGACTTTTTTCGCTTTCTGTTTCCTCCACAGAAGTTTGAAGGGGACTAAGAGAAGGACATGGTGCTCACACTGGGCTTGAGGAGGCATAAAAACATGGTTTATTCCAAACACTGCAATGTGGTACAGGAGAGAGGGATAAGAGGTTGGTAGTGAGTGTGGACTCCCAGACTCCTCCCTTCCACAACCCAGCTCCAGACCCGGCTGGAGATCTGGGAGGTGGAGGTTTTGGGGCGGGGCGGGGCGGGGTGGGGTGGGATCTGCTGCGTCTTTACTGAAAGGGTTGGATTTGGAGAGGATATGGCCAGTGGCACTTGGGGCTGGTCGTGGGAAGTTTTGGCTTGATGGAGGTTGGGATCAACGCTAGGGCAGTGGAGGCGGGGCTTCGTGGGGGGGCGTGTCCTAGGACAAACGAGGGGAAAGCTACTGAGAGCGGAAAAGGAGAAGAAGGTGTCACGGTTTGACGTCGAGGGTCACAGTCTGGTCGGGGCACAGTCTGGGGCTTGGGTCACAGTTTGGGGTCAGGGGTCACAGTCTGGGGTCGGATGACCATTTTCAGGGGTCGGAAGTCACAGTCTGGGGTCAGGGGTTTCTGTGTGGCGGGGCCAAGGTCTGGGGTCACAGTTTGGCGAACGCGTCTCACAGTTTCGAGTCCCAATGGATGAAAGGTTAAAAACGGGCTTCCCCGGAGGCGTGCCTGGGGGGCCGGGGAGCTGCACAGTGATGTGGGGGCCACGGCCCCGGGCGTGGGGGTGGGACGCGGGCGTGGCGTGACCCCGCCACCTTCCGCCCCATCTGGTGACGTTAAAAAGCCCTTTTCGGGTTAAAAAAAGAGTCCAGTGGGCTCTGAGACCCCCGCCCCCTTGCTCCCAGGCTGGGTGAGATTTGTGGGACCAAATCCCCTCCGGTTTGAAGTGCCCCCCATAGCGAGGGGCGCAGGACGCTGTTCCAGGCGGGGTCCGGCCAGTTCCATTTTCTTCATTTCCAACCCTCGCGGGTCCTGTCCACCCCGCGTGCCCCCTCGGGCTGTGGCCTGCGCTGACCAAGGGGGCGGCGGGGCCTCCCAGGCCGCGTCATACCTCGGACTCGAGGCTGGAGAAGTGCGCCGAGCCCCGGCGGGTACCCAGGTCCCCGCCCCGGTGTCTCCGGTGGGGCGCGGCGGGCAGCGGCGGCCCCCAGTGAGCGGCGTGCGGGCACCGGCGCGCGTGGCGGGAGGGCCCGGTGAGCCTGCGCGCGGGGGCGGCGCGGGGACACGAGCTGAGGTCCTCGAGCGATCGCGAGGTGGGCGCGGGCGGCGGGAGGTCCCAGCCCCCGGCGGCGCGCCGGTGCCGGTGGTGGTGCGGCGCGGCGGCGGCGGGCGCGCGGTGTGAGGCCCGCGGGCGGTGAGG